>NC_043758.1:34387997-34695497 GCF_902148845.1 Salarias fasciatus | reverse complement strand
CACACTGATTCCATCAAACATTCGACACAGTGTGGAGCAAATCTCCACACTCCGGCGTGTGGACTACTTTTCACAATAGGAATTCATTAGATAAACCGTAATGACCTCTTCTGCATGGAGCCGCGGCGCCGCCATACTGCTGGCGCTCTGTAAAGCCTCATGTAAAAGAAACTCTTAAGCAAGAGACAAACAGACAAAAACAAAACAAGGGAGAATATCTTCCCTGCTGTCGTGTTGGCAGGCAGGTTTAAGCAGGCATAGATAAACAATTTCTCCTACATTGTTTCACTTTATGGTTAAATTTTCTCATATCAAATTCCTCACTGATACAAATGCTCCCTGAAAATATGGCCCCTCCAAAATACACTCATATTTCAGCCCTCATAATGCGGAGCCCAGAGTCATCCAGCCTGGAAATTGCCCATGGAGAATTCTTGTTCGTCTGGATATTATATGTGCCACATCCTATCCCAGCCTTTGTGAAGACCCTCATCCCTGAATGGCCAATTTCCCTCTCTCTTCCAGACTCTGACATTTCAGCTATCACACTGCCTTCGGTCACAGGGAAAGAAATCCGGCCCCCCCCCCCCCCCCCTCCCTTCAAATGCTGTCAGAGGAGAATCTCTCCCAGATACCCTGATACCCCCCTACCACCATCCGCACCACCTCTGCCATACACTCCATCCCCGGCGGCAACATTATGCTGTCCTTGATGTTTTATCATTAGTTTGGGAGTGTGTGGTCCCCCACTGCTGTCTTTTGATGGAGTGCAGACAGTAAAGGCATGGAGACAGCCAGCCAATTTCCCCCGCTGCGACTCTCCCACAGCAAGGGGTCGAGCTATCTTTCCGCGGCGCCACAGCCCGGCATACACTCCCCTGATGAGGAAGCTTTCAGTCCTCCTTAGTACTGTTGCAGACCTGAATTGCCCTCCATTTTGTTTTTCTGATTATTTTGTTTGGGGGTTAGTGACAGGCCTAATCAGTGCGGCGCGGGGCAGAGGATGCTGCTCGGGGCTCCGCGGCGCCGCTGCAGCAGGAGACCACCGGAGTGGTTTAATTTGCAGTTTGACTTAATTATTGAGACTGTGGAAAACGGCAATACCTTTCCCTGATTGCCTGGCATTATTATTCATACATAATTAGAAAATTAATCTGAAAAAGAAACACAATAGCTTGCCATAACGTAATATCATACCGCCGCAGTAAGGTGAAAAATGTGGCTTTTCTTGGCGCTTTCGGCCGTGATAGCAGCACCACTCTGCCGCTTGAGCTCGATAATAAAATATCTCAACACAAACAGGATAGCCTGACGTGGGCATTACTGCAGGTTCACAAGCACCAGATAACGTGCGTGAAATCTTTTGGTGAACCTTTGCAGGGTTTTGAACCGCCACCATAAAGTTGGTGTTTTTTTTGTTTTTTTCTGTTTAATGAAAGTAATCACAGTTATTTATTCACGGTTCCCTGTGGAGTCATACGTAAATACCTCAGTATCCACCGAGCAGCTTAAAAAGTATATTTATCCTTATCCTCAAATAATCTATGACAAACTCTTCAGTCATTTTGTTCCATGTAATGTATTTAAACAGCATGAATTTGTATGTAAACATTTTTGACTTTGACGGTTACCTGTATTAAGATATAAAGGAGACGAGTGTCAGGAAGGATCTGATAGAAAGGTCTCGGTGAGTAAGACCAGCTTCAGTGTAAGGCTTAACAATTATCTGCAGTAGCCAAAACACAGGAGGCTAAACTAGAGGAGGCAGAACCGAAGGTTTTCACTGAAAGTGAGCAGAATGGACACGAAAAGGAATGAAGGATGAGTTTTGTCATAAACGGTGGAGAGATGACGGCCTCTTGTAGCTTTGAGGCAAACAAAGAAGAGGAGCTTCATGGAGGTGACTGATGTGAGAAAGAAAGATCCAGGAGACCAGAAGATGATCAGGACAAGGTGAAAGAATACTCTCCTCATTGCCCCCTGCTGGATGGTTAATAGAGAGGTCATGAAACCAAAACCTGCCCCCCTTCATCTTCTTTTGCCCTGTAGACATGCATACTGATCCCTCGTTTTGTTTTGAGGATTTAACCGTTTATTAAAAAGACAGCAGCGTCACGTCATCTCGTCACTGCTGCCCTCTCAGAAGAGCTGGTTCAGGTAGGTACTGCAGCCACAGGTTGAGGCGGATCTCAAGCGAAGCTGGCTTGTAAATGACGTCGCCGTCCTTCCTGAGCTGGATGGCTTCATTTTCCACAGTGGGAAACAGCAGAGACCTGTCAGTCTAAAAGACAAACCTTTTCAAAATAAAGAGGAAGCCTGCTAACATCACCTGGACCGCTCCAAACAGGGAGGCCAACCGTACCCAACATGCTCTGTTTCAACGCTCCCATGACTTTTCCCCTGCAGAAGTGCAGAGCTGCCCTTTGAGTTCAGCTTCATAGCTTTTAGCATGGGCTCACACCGTAGCTAGAAACATGTGCATGTTATGATTTCTGTAGCGCAGCTTCTCATCCTCTATGACTTTTGTCCCTTTCTTTACTCTTGTCTTTATTTCTTATACATGTTCTTTATTTTGTTTTACTCTTTTCATCTAGATGCTCCCACTACTCTCCCCACACCCACCACCAACCCAGTCAACACGCAAGGTACTGTATGCCCCCACTGCTGTCGCTCTCAGCACCCGTGTGTGTGTGTGTGTGTGTGTGTGTGTCTCCCATCTGTGTGTGTGTGTGTGTGTGAGCTTGCATGCACGTGTGATAAGGTGTTTGGGAGAGAGAGAGAGAGGGAACGAGGGCTTGTAACTACAGCGAAAAGAGACTGTGGATGGCCAGTTTTAATCAGATAGCGCTGCTGATAGGTGACAATGAGGACAGGCGGCGCGCGGCTGTCAGAGACACCTGTCACAGCCTTTTTCCAGTCACATGTTTGATCTGAGAAAATTTAGAGACTCTGCTTTGCTGTTCTGCTATCTTATCAGCATCTGCAGCTATATCTCGCCCGGCCCATCCATCATATTATAATGCCCTTTACATCTCCTCTACAAATGCCAGTCACATTCCGTCTTTCCCCGGCCGAAAAACATCAATAACTATTTTCTCAAAGACATACGAAGTGAATGAAAGGCAGTTCGTTTCGCCATGTTTTCTGACAGTGCAACCTTTTGGCACCTCGTGTACAACCTATTTTATACTTTGATCCCCTTCTGTTACAAAAATTCATTTCAATATCAGCCATTAAAGAGGAAAAACATTGCTATTATTTCAAAAGCACCGTCAAGGCTAGACAGCTGGGGAGGCAACCTTGGGAGTTGACATTTGGATATGCCAGAATGTGACATTTCAATACAAAAAAACTATCCTTAAAGAATAGATCAGTTTATCAATAGCTGCTTTGGAGATATGGCAATTTTGCTCTTTTGTCACAGCCACTCAGTAATTCATGTAGCCTACATATCTGGAGAGGGAATGTATAATAAGTTTGAAACTTAAAGTGAGAGTGTGCGCAGTGTGACAGCTCTCAGGTCGTTCATCCTTACCTTCCTCTGACAGAAAAACTCGCCTTTCTGTCGTATCTATGTTGTGAAATGATTAAAACCAGAGTCCGCTATGCGGGCTTCTCTTGAACTCTCTGCTGAAAATGACTCAGCTCTCCTCCGTTGCATGTTTCAAATCACTTTCTTGTGCCTGAAATTTCTCCTCCAGCCCGGCGTTTCCTCCGTTTGAGTATCTGCAGTGCTGTCTGTCAGCGATCGTGCTGCATGCTCTCAGCTCTCTGACTGTCTCCGGGCGAGGCGCAGCCAGAACAGGAAGTTGCTTTGCGGAGCCGTGCATTACTCTGCAGTTTTCTCTAAGCTCTCTCTTCCCCTGACGCAGCCGCGTCTGTGTTTTCTACTGTAACATTCCAGTAATTTCCGAAGGACAGGCTTGAAAGAGGATTTAGCGTGATTTATGCAGTACATGCTGGGAGGATGTAATTGAGCTTTCTTGCAGTTCACTACTCTTCTAAATACCCTGTCACAGGGGCAATGCTAAGCTGGCTTGCGGTAGATTGCTTTGCACTACCTTAATCAGCATACCACCACAGTATCGCATTTTTCCCCAGCCAATGGGAGAGTATACGGTGAAATGTCTTACTCACACAAAATAACCGCAGTGCCAGTTGGTTTAACCTCTGCCGTCACCATTTCTGACTCAGTGACGATACCAGGAGCCACTTCGAAGGTAAAATCTGTCCACTGCTGAAGGAATTCCTCTCAGTGATATCGTTGCCTTTGTTGATGTCTCAGTTGGTCGAGCGGATCGCCTTCCGTTTCAAACCCTGGCTGTCCTGAAGAGAGATAGTGAACCCCACATTGCTCCCAATGGAGGTTGAGTACTTGATAGAGTGTCCGTTGCCATTGGCGAGGAGGTGTGTGTGAATGGGTGGAAGTCCTTTTACCAGATGTAGACCAAATATCTTCCACAATAGTCCACTTCCTCCACAGTGTTTTGGAGGAGCTCAGGATTTTTTGAGGAATTGCAAACAACAGTCAACAGCGACCTGCGCTTGTTGCTTCATCCTCCTCACATCAACAGCAGGTTCTCTTACATCCACTGACAGCAGTCGTCTGCTCGGCCCCGTCCGCACAGCCGATGTAACGACCACAAGGCGAGCATCGACGTGGACCAGAGATCCGGCAGTGTGAATCGTAGCGACTTCGCATTTCAGTCCATCCAGGGAGCACAGACCTGGTCTCCAGACCAGTAAAATAGCAGCATCTTTGACTGCAGTATTTTCACGACTCTACACGTTTTCAACGTTTCAGTGGAAACATGGTAGAAGATAGCTGAACAAATGTAAACTTCTTGAATTGAAAGTAACGTTTTGTTGTAACTTAATTTGTTTTATTCATGTTTAATACTCCGGTTTGAGTAAAGTTTACTTTCATTATAAAGTGATGCAACCTCAATTTATTGACCTAACCAGCGCCAAAGATTATCTGGTTCAAGCTTAAATAAAATTCTGAACTCATTCAATTGAGGAAATTAGTTTGTTAAATTCATGTTCGCCACTTCTGAAGAAAACACTCCTTGTAAAAACTGCTGGTAATAACTGGATTAGCTGCAGCATCACTCAATGTAAAATTACAGGTCACCTAAATAATTTCAAAATCCTTGAATTGGAATTAAAACAATTCTAGTTCAATATCATATAAAGTAATCCACAATGACACAATTAAAAGTGTCATGAATTCAATAATTGATTAGCTTCACAGAAAGAAAAATTAGTTTTAGTCATTTTACAGAGTCCAGATGAGACCAGGTGGTGGGACGGTTTTGGTTAATGTTTAACACACTGTGGATATTTACTAATAAACAGACTAGAATATATGAACGGAGCCACGTGCATGGATCATGCTGTGTCCTCGTGGCTTTACACTGATCAGGGGAGTCAAACACACTTTGTATTCAGGAGCCACAGACAGCCCAGTTTCATCAGTAGCAGGCCGTACTGCTAAAATCATAACCATTAAATTAAAATTTTTTTACGTTTTTCTTTAAAAACGTACGCAATGAAAATGTTTATAATTGGACTAAACCAAACAATTACTTTCAAAAATCATGACAATCTCAACCTAAAGCCAATTTTAATGAAACTTCTGATGTTCAATAAAGTAAAATATGAAAAGAAGATCTTCTCCTATAGCTGTTGAATTATGAAGCTCACCCTGACAGCATGGCTTGATGTTTGGTTAAGCCATAACCGGCTTTCACCTGCAGCATCACTGATATCGAGCTCAGTAAAGAGTATTCTGATTCTGATTCTGAATCTGAATCTGAATCTGAATCTGATTCTGATTCAGGTCTCAGTGTTGTGTTGTGTCCCCAACTGTAAAGACTTTCTTTTTTTTTTTTGTTTTTAAACGTTTTCTTTGATATTCTTTCTATTTGCTTGGTGGCTTGGCGACCAGATTGGAGCCACTTGCGGGCCAGTTTTGGTCCACGGGCCTCATGTTTGACACCCCTGAGGCAGATGATCATGTTATCCTGAGTTTGCGGTCATTTAGGACTGATGAATTTGTGTTTTTTGGCCGCATGGTGTAAGATGAATCCTGCCTTTAGCTGTCGTGTTAATCGTTCAGTGTTTTGCAGACGGTTCTCAGTCTTACATCCCCCAAAATATAAAAGGAAACATGTAAGGTGCTTGTGAATGCTTAAAACCTATTCTTAACTCAGTTGTGGATGATAATTGGTGCAAGATAAATCTTTTTTTTTTTTTTTAGTGTTGTGGTTTTTACTTGCCAAGTTTTTTTTTTTTTTTTTTTTTAGTTTTTTTTTGGGTTTTTTTTTTTTTTTTTAAGTTTTTCTTTCTTCTTCTTTTTCTTTTTTCCCCGTCTCTCCTCAGAAGTTCCAAGCCTAAATGCTGTTTACAGCAGTCGGGGAGCAAATGCCACGATGAAGCACACAAACTCTCAGTTGTTTGTGTTCTGTGTGTTTCATGTTCAGAAAGTTTCTCAGGAGTTCATATTGTCAGGTCTCTCAGTGTCTTTAAAGATGCACGGAGTGCGTGTGTGTGTGTGTGCGTGTGTGTGTGTGTGTGTGTGTGTGTGTGTGTGTGTGTGAGTGCGTGTGTGTGTGTGCGCCACCGGGGAGAAATAAGTCACTGTTTCATAACAGCATTTCTTTCATGCGTTTGAAAGTTCTCAGACCTTGTTTCTCCGCGCATGTTTATCGTTGAATATTTACACTGAAACTAAAAGCATTTAGTTGGCGTCTTGTTGGGGAAAAGTTGCGGCAGATATCTGTGACCTTCACTCTCATTGATCTAAACATTTGATCCAGACATATCGCTGCAAGCGCTGTAGTACGCAGCTTTTTTTTAATTTTTTGTGTGAATGAGGCAGAATATTGTCCTCAGATCTGAAAGTAAATAATCAGAGCATCATGGACTCGAAACGAATAAGTAAATAAAACCGTACCCCCCCCACTACATCTTTGCCGGTGGGTGTACTTCTGGACAGAGGGGGGGAATTTACCCAGAATCTCCAGCTCAGAGGGAATAACGGGAGTCTGTGGCGATAATGCTCCAGCTCGTCAGATGCTCAGTGATGATCCAAGGCAGGGACATCATATCCTGACTAAGCCTCCAGTAAACCCCCCTCTCCCCCGGCTTGTCGAGAGGAGCCAGCGGAAAGACATGGAATGAGGAATTATGTTGTAGACTTGATTGAAATCGCCCTATGTTTTCACAGATCTGCCTTCCAGGGTAAATTGTTGTTTAGCATGCTTTAAAAAGACCTCTGCTGATTAATTGAAAGGCAAACGCCGGGCGGGCGTGCAGAAGGGGCTGGCGTCCCTCACGCGCCTTTGTTTCGGCGTTTCGTAGCTTTACATGGGAGTTCTACTCCATTGTATAAGAACTGCTCCGCAGATTTCAGTTAATAAAATGCAACAAAGGGGATAGCGCTTCGTACCTGCATAATTCATGAGCTAAACATGATGGGTGGAAGGCGCATTTCACAGGTTCGCCCTCATTTGCTCTCTCGACAGAACAAAGCTGTGAATTAACAGCCAATAAGAGCTTTGAAAGCAAACATTACACCACACATGAACCCGGACGCGGCCTCCATACGTCTCCCCCCAGATTTGCTAATGTCGCTAACACTAATATAGTTTTTATTGCTTGCTTGGCTAAGCTGTCAGGGATTTGTAAATCTTTATGACTTTATAACGTGCTGTGCAAAGGAAACATACGTGACTCGGGGGTGACTCTCGTGTGTTTGCTTTGACAGAGCACGTGGGATTTCTTTCTTTCTCCCAAGTGAGGAACTCTTGCGATTCGGTGCCAGATGGTATTTTAGGAATGGGTTTCTGGCAGGTTGGCAGACATGTTTTGTTTGCTGTTTCCTCCCTCAGCACCAGTGCGTTTTAGGTGTTGGCAGGTCTCCACTGCTGTTTAGTGTTGGAATTGTGGAACTCTTAACTCCGTGCACGCCACTGACTGCCACAAAGACGGTTACCACTGCATTTAGTATGCGGCATAATTAGTCATTAAACGTTTACCAGCATTGCTTTAACCCTCACATGTATCATCTCTCTTTGAAGTATTTCATTGGAAAAATTACAGACTCATTTATGCTAATTATTTTTTTCCCCTCACATTTATTTACTCTGATTCCCTGACTGAATAGTTTTTTTGTTTGTTTGTTTTTTTCTTCCCTCCCTGACATGCAATATTTGTTTCTCTCTTTAAATAGGTATTAAAGAAAGAAAATATTGTAATAGTCCATTTTAATTGGTCTCCAGGGAACAGGTTAGTAAGGCTGGCCCACCCTGAAGTTAAAACGAGTAATTCACTGCAGTTTTTTTTTTTTTCTTTTTAATGGAACGGTTGTAAATGGTTATGAGAGCTCTTCTTAGCACATTAGGGTTTGAAGATTGAATGCAATGTGCCGATGAACTCACACCGCGTCCTCGTTTCCAGCTGATAAAGCATCGCTCTGTACAGTCTGTCTCTGCAGCCAGAGTGCAATGATTTCCATTATTTTGTCAACATTTTTCCTCGCCTTGATCTCCGGCGGGGTGAAGCGGGCTGAAGGGGAAGGCTGGAGTGTCGATGGGTGCTCCTCTGCTCTGCGTGGGGAATTTTGCCAATTTCAAAACACACAATGCGCTGTCATTGAGGAGTTCAAGTTCACTGTCACAATTTCCATTCACTTGCCGTTTTATAAGCTGTAGTCAGACCTTCACTTGCATCTCGGCTCCTCCGCTAAATGTCAGTGTTGTATTTGTACATCTTCGAATCATTGTTTGGGTTATTACAAAGGACTCGGGGAATCTATTTAGCGAGCAGGCAGTGGCATTGGAATTCAGCAGAGGACAATGTTGTGCTCTGTTGACAACAGCAATACAAAATGTGATTTGGTGGAGATTGCCCACGTATGCTCATTTTATTACATTCATTTCCCCTTTCGAGAAGTAACAAATGCTAGGGCCATGGATGTTAGCAGTTCAATGCTGCTGAACAGCTATTGACAGTCCTGAAGTTTATTTTGCAGCAGAAGCGTTGTGCTGCTAGTTTATAAAGAGTCTGTTCAGAGCGTGTAAAGCTTTTTCTCCATCAGTGCAGAGTCATTGTTTCAATTATACTGACGACACTACAGCTGTAACGCGATGTTGCATGTGTGGGCGATTTGCCTGAGACAGAGAGAGGGGAAAAGACGAGCGTGTCCGGCGTGGCGGTGACGGCGGCGGTCTGATAGGACGCTCTGTTACAGACCGGAGACGCAATTAGTCACTCCGGTACAGAGAGGAGACGGAGCGGCGGCGAAGCACCAGGTACCGAGGAGTTCAGTGGACCAGACTTCACCGCTGTGCAGACCCGGGCATCAGTTGCAAATCCTCTTTATTCCCCCATAAATCCCCACGGCTGTGCACATGCTGTCAGGACGCCGGTGTGGGCATGTCGGCGCTCCCCGATGGAGGCGTGAGCCGAGCCGCGCTGGCGGAATGGACACCAGCCACATTACAGACATAATCAAATTCCACTTAATTCAAGTGAGAGGCCACAAAGGCTGCTGTCGTAACGCTGTCTGTCATTTGGAGCCCGGTTCTCCTGCTACTGCAGAGACATGTACGTTTTGAGCATGTCGGCCGCGGGGAGTCACCGTCCTGATGGCCGCTGCGCCGAATCACAAAGTCATGAAAATGTAACACGGCAGGAAAACGCACCGATCAGCTCCTTTGCAGATTAAACCTCCATTTTGAATCTGTTAACCAAATGAAGTGAGCAGACAAGAACATGTCTGGGATGACAGCCCGTCGAGGCGGATGCCGCCGCTCAGCAGGGAGACCCAGACGTGACAGATTCTGGAGATCGCCGGAAGTTCTCCGACAGTCTCAGGGGTTGTCCTGTTTGTTCCTCGTGTCTTTCAGCAACAACACTGAAGCCAGATAACTTCAGTAGTTTGACACGCATGCTTGAACAGGAGAACAAAGCTCTGGATGTGTCATTTTTGGCAAAATATTTCAAAATAAAGTTAAACAGCTTCATTCTCTTGATGGTGTTTTCTTTGTAATTTAGTCACAACCCGAAAACTGTGGACACATTCTGTGTTTTCTGATGTTTGTTTTAGTAAAGTGAGACATGACCTTCTTTTTCAGCATGTACATTAAAACTATTAACTGCAATGAAGCCGTTCATCAGGGACTCAGAAAGAACGGCAACATTTCAACAGAAGCTTTCAGTGCTGTGTAAACACAGCTTCACTTTACATACACATCCAATGACATCTTGCTGTAACAGTGAATTATGGGCACAGAACAAAAAAGAAAGGTGTATGTTTCCTTGTGTCATAATGCACAAACATCCCGGTGTTTGATTCAGCCCATCAGTTCAAACCGTTACATAATAATGTTGGAGAATAAGTAAATATGAATGTAAAATAAACGAGAACAAAGTCCTAAATTTAACTGGAAGAACCCCTCAAAGACCTCCTAATTGTTATGTAAGCGAGGTGTGAGTCTCCGCTTACAAAACGCTGCTCTTCTGTGTATATTTTAGTCCCCCAACATGAGTCAGGCTCCCAAAATGCCGCTCTTTCATTCCTCGTAATAAGTAGAATTCTTTTTTTCTCCCCGCTTGAAATCATATTCATTTGTGAAACACTGAATGTGTTTGCTCTAGAGCACGCAAGACTGAGCGTTACTCCTCAATAACCAGTGACCTTTCTGTTTGAAACCCTCTCATAATAAACTTTCGCCCGGTGTTGGATTGCATTATATGCCTCTAAAGCTCCTTATAATAAGCATGTGTGGGCTGCGTCGCCGCCGCCGAATCGACGGAAATGAGCATGACGGCGTTATTCATTGCGTGCGTATTGAATGCGAGGCCATGTTTTCCCAGCTCTGCTGTGTAGTAAATACAGAGCTGATAAACAGAAAACCAGTGTTCAGTAGTGTACTTAATGCAGGCGACATGAAACGCAGCCAACCGTAGCAGTTGATACTGTGGGTGTTATGGGATTCTTAGTTTCTCCCTGACATTTTTTTGTGACGGAGTCTCGGCGCTTTACTGCGGGCGAATTCCTCTGCCTGTTAAATAAAACTCTGGCCGGGTGTGCAGAGGCGGCCCGGACCCCGCGTGTTTCCGTGCGGAAGTGTCAAATGGGAGACAGCGGGGAGCAAGGTGAGGGCAGGAAGGTGCGGGGCGGCGGAGCGGAGACGGCGCCGTGCACAGGCCTTTTAGCGGCCGCGTGTTCATTAGCATGGAGCGCGGGCCGCTCCCCGTCCTCCGGGAACGAGCGGCGCTATCTGACATCCCTGATACAGTAAACAAACGGCGCCGCGCGCACGGCAGCCGTGAAGAAAAGTCCATTTTAAGAGAGCAGTCAGCTGAAACCAAACTTTTCTCATTAATTAGCTTCGGCGGAGCTCCTCTTCCAAGATGTCCGCCCGCTCGGCGAACGCAGAACAGTGGTGCCGTTTTTTAGGGGCGGCTTTCCTCGGCTCCCGCTCGCGATGCCCTCGGAGCGCCGAGAAACTCTGCACCCTCCACTCGTCTTTTATCAAAATCGTTCAAGTTCAGGGCATGACTAGTGAGATTGATGGAAAATTGAGCTGCTCTCTCATGCAGCAAAGAACAGTGCAGCCATTCGCTCGCCCGCCACTCCTCCATCAGCCCAAATGTGCACAGATATAGACTATTGATAAATGCCTCTGAACTATTCTGAGACTGGAAATTTAAAGGCTTCAGATTTTGCCTTGTTCTTCTGTGGTGCACGGATAAATCTGGCTAAGTGCTAGACAGTGATACTCTCTGACACCTGAGGCTGCCACGTATTTCTCTGCATGGGGACACCGGGCGCCAATTTATCTCCAGACTTGTGTCTATTTCTGATGATTGAGCTCTATAACTTCCAGAAATGGCCTCTTAAATCACAGTGCATTTTACAGTGTGTGAACTCTCGCTGAAATTGCAGACGGTGTCTACTGTTTCATGGTGAAATAACTGTCTTAAAACATTTTTCAACATTGCTCACTCAAGTGGCTCGGGCAGCCATTTCAGCTACGGGAGTGCTACAAACTTTCATATAATGAGCCAGGTTCAACAGTGTGACACCGCAAATGTAGAGTCTATAACCTGAAGACACAGTCCGGTTTCAAAACCATCTTAAAACCAAAAGTGTAGGGAGGTTGCAGCATTTTGACAAGTATATATATTTATCTTTTCAACCACATCATGAGCATGAGGATGAGATTTAATTTCAAAGTCTCTCAGTGTGTCCATGTCTACTTCTTCTATTTTAACTGTGGATGAACTGATTTACACCCCCACCCACTTTAAAAGCCTGCTTGGTCATTGCTATTATGAGAGCAGATTTATTAAATAATGCATGTCGTGTGTGCCATTAAAATCCTAAAGCAAACGCTGCTCGGACTGCAGGAACAAACTGCTTTCTGATCCGCTTCAGTATTTCCACCAACGCACCTGACCGCATCTGATCTCAAGACAAACAAGCCCACCGGCTCACACGGGCCTGCCAACACGTTTACTAAACAATTTGGGCTTTTTCGTCACTGAAAACCTGACAAAGACACTTTGATGTTAATCTGAGCGGCGCTGCTAACAAGCTGCAGGCTGCAGCCGTACGTTTTAGAAGAAGCGTAGTTTTCTCCTTCAAAGTGAATCCAACCCCGTTCGACTTTCACATTAAATGTAATTTTTGAATAGATTGGGTGAAGATGGACTGATTTCATGAACATATATAAGCAGAAAGGGGAATCGATAAGGAAAAATTAAACATCGTAATGAGCAGATCGCCTATTTCTGGTTATTTGGATCAGAATTGCTGGCAGCGTTTTCCAGGGTTTGTTGTCAATAAGCGAGAGCTAAATAGTCCAAAGCTCTTTTGAGGGGCGCTTAGTTCCACATCGTGCAGCATTTAGAAATCCTCCGCAGACCAACCTGGGCCGCGGTTCCCTCGCTTTCTTCTGCTGGTAAACAATGTGAGCCGGCGTTTCTCCCAGCAGCCCTTTTCAAGTGTTTCCACTCGGCGGTTAGGTCATGCTAAAATGCTTTGAGACAAAACAAACTGATTTAGCTTATTTTGGCAGCCTAATGGTTTAATGGGCAGAGCCTCCAGTGCGGCCCACCTCTGTGTGAAGGTATTAGTCTTGTTCCTGGCTGAGAGGGTTTGCTGATCATGAAATTATTTACGGTTATTGTCCTGTTTTTAGACTCCAGAGCCGGCGAGGGGGCACCGCAGAAAATTGACCACGCTGTCATCGGAGGAGTGGTTGCCGTGGTGATGTTTGCCATCCTCTGTGCACTCATTGTTCTTGGTCGATACTTTGCCAGACACAAAGGTAAAGCACCGGCGGTGCAATCATACTTGATCATGAACACATCTCAGAGTTCAAGTGTTTTCTTTGTTGCGACTCAAGTGCAATAAAATTGAAGGGTCTGGGGAGGTGGGGGGGCGTGGGGGGGGGGGACGTGTGGCTAATTTGTGTTTTCTCTCCCTTCGCAGGAACTTACTTCACACACGAAGCCAAAGGGGCGGACGACGCGGCCGACGCCGACACGGCCATCATCAACGCCGAGGGAGGACACAACAACACAGACGAGAAGAAGGAGTATTATATCTAAAGAGGACAGGCCAGGAGAGACGGGTGGGGATGCTGGGGGTGATGGGGGGGTGGGGGCTGGAGGAGCATTATGTCCGACTGCGAGTGGTTACGAGGCGGCGTGGGGGCAGAGGGGGCGGGGCTTGAAGTGGAAGAGCAGAAGGAAGCAGTGGAAAGTGGGACTGGCAGTGGCCATGTGGCGAGAAGAGGCTGGTTCTCCTGTCCGACCCTTCCTGGACTGCTGGGGCCTATTCTGTACAGTTTAATTATTTTACAGACAATTTTGTGCCTTGTTCTATTGCTTTTATTTGTTTTGTTGTTTTCCCTTCACATGCTTGTTGGATTGGATTCCCCCCACATACTCCACCTGATCCTTAGTTGCGTTGGGCTTTCGGAGGAGATTAAATGATTCCGGTGTTTGTGTGTGTGTGTGTGCTGCAGCTCGCTTTTAGCTCATGTACGCAGATCTGAGGAGACGGCTCATCTGCACCTCTTCTCTCCCCCCTAGTTATCTGCGGAAACCGGAGCACAGTGTCAACACGTCTCTCCCCGCTCAGTCAAATCCAGCAGTGCCTGCGAACTCGCCACATCTCCCACATCCGGGCAGGTCTGATTGGTCCTTGACGCGACTCCACCCAGACTTCATTCAGTCCCTTCGAGGTCCGGCTCACTGTGCGCGCTGCTGTTGTGCCAGCCGTGGGTGATTGCGCTCATCATAGAATGTATTTGTTTATGGGACTAAAAGTAGGAGAGCCGTCACGCATCGTTTCACACCAAACCGCAAAGTACGACCGATGAGACAGGGGCGCGGGGATCAGCAGACGTGCAGTCAGTTTGGAGTCCGTGGGGTTCGGTCGGAGGCTCGCTCTGGCGCCACCGTCGACGGAGAACATCTGAAACGTGTGCTGTTCCTAAGTCTGTATCAGCATCGTCTCATTTGCAGAAATCGGCGAGAGCAGAGAGCAGTTTGTAGGGAGAACGTTCCTGTTTTGTGCTCGGATCACCACTGCCATGTCTGTACGATGAACATGAAGCTACGGCCTGCAGTTTGTTAGCTTAGCGTAGAATCCTGATGGGAAATGGAGTCTCGACAGACCTGAGCTTTTTTTTTTTTGTTTGTTTGTTTTTCGTGTTTATTTGTCAATTTGGTTAAATCAAGCGAGTTGTTTCCACCCTCGTCTAATAATGAGTCTGATGGCAGGAGGCGTGTCGGCTGCAGCTTCAGACTTTCACCCTTATACCAAGAAAAAGCTGTAAAAAAAAAAAATAAATAAAGGAAAAAAACAACCTGGCCCTGCTGCATTGATCATAAAACCTTATTAAAATGTAATTTTTGTTAGTTATTAGTACAGCCTGCTGTGTGTGCTTTTGCTTTAAACATGAACTTTTTCACATTTTCATACCACACGCATGGTCAGCCCTGGACCAAATATAATAATTTTTCAAGTGTGTGTGTGTGTGTGTGTGTGTGTGTATGTGTGTGTGTGTGTGTGTGTGTGTGTGTGTGTGTGTGTGTGTGTGTGTGTGTGTACAGATACAGTAAATATTACTTGTATAGGGAAAAAGGCTGAAAGTCCACTTTGCAGAGAGCTCTTCTCTCTATATAATTGACTTTTTATCTGACAGTCTATTGACCACTTTACAGTGAAATGACCCAGAAGGACTTTGATTAATACATTTTTCAAGGTTTAAGTTTTTTCTTTCCTTCTTTCTTGTTTTTTTGGATTGTCCTCTGTTGCAAAAGGAACAAATGTTACTCTCAATGTTTCCTTTCAGTTATGTATACAGTATCAAGGTATGTCTGTCTCAATGCTGATAGCAAGTTAAAAAAGAGAAAAAAAAAAACCTACTTTTTTTTTTCCTGGCTTAGAAATGCTTGCATATCACATATTTTCTGCCCTTACCCATACACCAGTAAAAAGACGTTCAATCACAGCAGACATGAATCGGCTGTACTTCCCAGCTGCCTGTAAAGACGTTTTACCTTTGGGCTGCCTTTGATAACTTGTGAAGGCTCTCGGCCTCACAACTTATCAAAGATTTGCGTATAGCTTTCGCCTCGGTGTGGGAGAGATCGTTTTCTCACCGTCGTCCTGCAGCCTCAAACCTTCACAGAGGAGCCGTTTATTGCAGGTTTTTTTTTTTTTCTTTATCTTTCCAGCGTTCATTAACACTAATCAGAAATCGCCCGTGTGAAACGCCGTGCATGCTTCGCGCCTCCGTCGCAGCTAGAAGAGCAAAGCCAGCGATTTCATTGCATTGCCTGAAAAAGAATAATCAAAATCTGTAAATGTATTATGACAAAGGATGACCACTGCCTTAAACCCGCCTCTTGATACTTATTGTTATAATGATAAAGACTGAAGGACTTAATGTAGTGCCTTCTGCTGATATCGAGGCGTCTGGTTAGTTTCCCTCACGCACCGTACCGTGTGTGTTTCCGACTCGTCCGTGCTCATGCGCCGTACGCCCGCGTCTCGGTTCCAGCCTGCAGTAGAATACCCCCGTGCTGAAAAGAGAGTGTGTGTTTCTGGGGTGGCGTGGCAGCTCCCACTGACTCGAGCGTCGTTTGGTCAGCTTCACTTCGTTTCTTATTCATCTGGACATCTTCAAGGACAAGGCTCACTGCTATTATCAGAGAGAAATACAGTAGTAAAAGCTATAATAAGCTACAGTACGAGTAACTTTGTTTGGTTCTTTTCTGGATTGTAGAGTTTTCGGTGTCATGGAAACAGTTATGTGCATGACATTCTTTATTCTGGGGTTTGATATTTATCTTTAACGGTGGCTGCGACTTTTAATCTCGGTACATTAAAAGATTGTGGGAAGCGTCATTCTAATCCAGTTTTCTGATTTGTTTTTGAATACTTGATATTTAGTACAGTACGTTTGTTTTCACTCTCTCAGGTTCATGAGTGTTAAATGAGTGTTAATAGTTGTGTTTTTTTTGCATCTCAGGTAGAATGCAAAGTTTAAGGCCCCAAGTATATACTGTAGTACCACGGCTATTCAAAACGTAAAGAGAAACCACAAGATGTACATGTTTTTCTCAGTTGTACATGTTTCTGTGTTCTTAATATGGTGCACTGTTACAGTAAACGTTAAATATTATTTTGCATAGACCTAGTTCACAAAGAAAGAAAAACTAGATTTGTTAAGCAGACGAAAACGATGTACAGTCAGTGTCAACAAAATCACAATGATGTTCATGAAACTTCTTCTTCTTCTTCTACTTCTTCTTCTTCTTCCACTGTAACACTTTGCTCATGCAGTATTGGTTATTTAGTAATTCTAGGATGTGACCACAGACAGTCAATCAAGCATCTGTTTGCATTCAAGCATAATGTTTCCTAGATGAAGATGGTGTATTTACTGTGACATGAAGTTTTCTGAATGATCTGTAGTGTCCTGGATATTTGGATGGAACTAATGTTTAATGCCTGAGGGGGGGAGGGCGGAGGGGGCGGAGCAGGGAGGGGGGGGGGCTGGCTGTTTTATAAACCCAAAATGATGGTTTTTGTTGTTAAATCTTAAATTTCCCCTCTGTTCCCAGGTGACTTTTTTTTTCTTTTGTGTAGTGAAGAGGATGTTTCTCATACGACCATGCATATTTTGTATTGGTTCACACCAACATTTTTACAAAAGAAAAAAAAAATCAGATGAGTACTTGTCTTAATAAAAAGATCTCAATGTTTAAAGAGTTGTGCTGCTGTTGCTTGATCAAAACCTGCTTTATTTCTTTAGTTTTTTTCTTTTTTTCCACGTTGTCGTCCCGTTTGGAGATGCAGCAGAATCTATTAACTTGTATTTGTTGTCATATTCTCTGAATACATTATCTGGATTGAACCTGCTCCTTCATCCCCAGCTGCTGATACTTGTCAAACTTCTCCCAAGAAGCAAAAGATCTCGGAAAAACAAAACGGCAGCGTAGCAGGCAGACCGGATGTGGCTGAGCGTCAGCCGCGGCGGCAATCTGAGCTCCTGTCAGCGAGCGACGGAGGCGAGGAGCGTTTTAAACGACACCGTGACTGACACCGCCGGGCTCGGGGCCCCGGTAAGGCTCCCAGCCCAACGCGTGGATCCCGGTGATTTGACAAATTGATAGGCATTTTGAGGAACAAGACCTAATTCATAACCATAAGCTCCTCTGTCGTCGTAATTCTGTCACTGCCACCGTTTCCCATTACTTTAAGTGATCCATTCCAGGTAAAGGTCAATAACATTATTCAAACTTTAATGGGAATAGTTTAACCTTAGAAACCAGCCGCTTTCCTCCCTTATGCA
The DNA here is from genome assembly GCF_902148845.1 of Salarias fasciatus. NCBI lineage: Eukaryota > Metazoa > Chordata > Actinopteri > Blenniiformes > Blenniidae > Salarias > Salarias fasciatus. The sequence goes on along the minus strand of NC_043758.1, from coordinate 34,677,606 downwards.
CACAGTCGCTGAAATATAATGCTTCTCACCAGGAACGTTAAATAGCTCTTCGTTGATATGCCAGATTTGTTAGTGTGCCTTAAAATTTTCCTTCAAGTTTAAACACCTCAGTTTAGTCTGACTGTATGGAGCGAACGTCGGCACCACCAGGACGCTGGGGGGGGGGGGGGGGGGCTTTCAGTTAGATGCTACTTAATCCCATTTAAATGTTCAATTTTAATTTGGAATGACATGTTTAAGTGTAATTAGCACAATGGGGAAATTGAGAGTGAACGAATGTCTGAGCATGGCTTGTTTAGTTGCCTAATTGATTGATTGAGATTGATGGCATGTAGCACTTGGCTTGGCTGAGGTATAATTAAATGATGTGGGATTAAATAGCGGGTGAACAAAGGCAAACACAACCGGCTCTGTCTGCACGCTCATCTCCCTCTACGCCACCGCTCTTTAGCACAAATATTCACTGACTTGTGTATATTTTTGTTGTTGTCTGATGCAGTTGTTGACGAGCAGACCGAACCGGAGAGGCCCTGGTTTTAAACTGCATGTTTATTCTGCACACAGAGCAGCTTCAAGGCTGTTTGTACTGCTACGCATTTCTGCACAAGGTTTAGCCCATCTTCTATACTGTATTTACACTGTAGGAAAAAAAAAAACTGATTTATAGCTGAATAGTTTTCAGTTGTTACATTTAATTGAAAACCATCATGATCAAACAAAACGGCCAGATAATTTAGTTACTGTCAAATAAATGGTGCTTTGAGCACTTTTCACAATAAAAGGATAGTTTAATGGGTGAAAGGTGCAGGATTTGACAAAAATCACCAAAGAAAATGTGACAAATTGGACGCCAGCAGCTGAAGAGCAAATTTCAAGAAAGTAGTCTGAGTCAGAACAAGTTGGTGAATCCGACATTTCTTCTCTTGAAGTTTTTGAACCGGAGACCTGTTCGAGGTGCGCGGTGTGATTCACACAGGACTGACTTTTGCAAACAGGAACCAGGTATGAAAAATGAATGAGACACAGAGTGAGAGACAGTTTAGAAATTCCAAAAGAGCCTCAATTCAAAAACTGAATTAAGAAAAAAAAAAAAAAACAGAATGAGGGAAAAATTGCACATTTTTAAAATCCTGCACTGTAAAGTGGCCAAATCTAATGTGAAATATCAAAATGTTATTATTTCTGAAACGACAGGTCTGAATTTAAATGTTAACAGAGCGATGTTTATTTTCTGTGTTTTTTAATTATTATTTGTTCTCTGGTGATCAGAGCTGCAGCTGTGCAGACACACAGACACACTGGAATGAAGTCAGATTTACATCGATAACAGCAGATCAGACGTCAACTGCTCCGTTTGTGAAAACTGTGAGAAAAACTCAGAAAGAACAGCTTTAATCAGCAAGTTTTTAACACCCAGCAACAACCACAGACATACAGCAGTTATGTTGTCTGCTCTGAATGGAATAAAGCCGATAACATAACAACATGCCGATAATGTAATAGAATAAATAGACACTGTGTTTTATGAATGAGCATAATAACTGTCCGGTCCAACCATCTGTTCAAAAGCACATTGTAGAAAACCTGAAAAAAGACTTTTATCTCCCTGAAACGCAGTGTTGTTTAAGTAGTATTGCAATATTGTCTGATTACAGTAATTACATGTTTAAAGGATTTGTTTAATGCTGCTTCCATCATATTATGAATTTACATTATTGACAGCATGGTGCTATGATAAAGGATTGAATATGGTTGCAGGTTATTACGCTATGGGCTTTATTACACTGAAAAAGTGCCAAGTATTACTTTATTTTCATTTGTTATATTATTGGCCATTGCAGCATAATTGTTGTATAATTTGATATAATATTAGATCTGAGAGACAATCTCAGTATTGATCATGTGATTTGTCATATTATCACTCTGTTCTTTTAATTACAAGTCTCATGAAATGGGATGACACCTAAGTGCTACACAAGTAAATCATTTGTAATGATTGGTTTTTATATTTTAATAATGATATATCTGATTCTATATATCTAATAATGTAATCGCTTGCGGATGACAACATGTAAACAAAGTCTAATTATACTGAGGAAGCTGCACCTTCATGTGTTACACAAATTAACAATTGCCAAAAAGAGGAAATTGGATTGACTCAGTATTTACTAACAGCTGATCTGGGTATGTAAAGAGAAGCATCGCTGGCGTCTCCTTCCTGTCGGGGCGAAAACGCTCAGTCATGTCTGGTGAAACAGACCAGCTTCTTGTTTCAGACAATGATGAAGGACAAGCACCTGAAGCCTGCGATAACCACAACACAATTATCTCCCGCCGCTACAGTATGACCCAGAGAAACGTGCGTTAATTACGCCACACACAGGCCGCCTGCTAATCCCATATGAGAGTGTCAGGGAGAGGAGACTTGTGTTTGTGAGGTGATTAAACTCCCAACCTGAAAGATGCTGTGAACAGCACTATAGGCTCCAGTGTCAGCCGCCGCCGCCGCCGCCGCCTCATCTTTAATACTCTGATGCTTAATCAGACACTGATGTTTACCAGAGGGAGGAAATGTGCTGGATGTTGATGTGGAACTTTTAGGTGTTATTAATGAGGGAGAAAAAAAGAAAAAAAAAAAGTCTTTTTTACCCTTCGCTCCCCCAAAAAGGTTAAGTGTTTCAGACAGGAAATCTGTAATTATCTGCTGAGCCTAAGCTTCAAGCTGCATCCTCTGAAGTTCCCTCAACCAAATCTCAAGGTGACTTCTCTCTGCAGAGGCAAAGAGAAGTTTTATTTCGCCAAATTTACATTGATGTTCCGCTTCATAGCCGCCGCCCAGCGACAATAAGCAAGGCAAACATTTTCCAATCTTCTCCTCTTATCTTTTATTCAGCTGCGTCTTGTGCGTAATCTTTCTATCATATTTAGTATTGTCAATGCATAATTAATTTTCATTTAAAGCACATTCCTAATATGAAGCACTCAGATAGCCATGTGCGATTATCTTTCAGAGGCAGCTGGAAAAAAGCCATTGTTGCACTAGAAGTTTATTTAGTCATCCAGCTTCTTTGTGAAACACCGCAGCTCCTTTATGGATGTTTTCCCCCCCCCACTTCGCTTATGTTTTGTGTGTGTATTTCTGCTGTCAGCATATGAAAGCGTTCTATTTTTGCGGGACAGCCTGTTACAGTCGTCTGTACAGAGCCTTGAAGTCAGTCACATGGAGCCTCGGCGAGCTGCAGCAGGAACATTGCCACCTCAATAATTTATCACTCCGAGTCTATTTTCACTTATTAAATTAATTAGTTAGGTAATTAAAAGTTACATGTTTTAATTAAATTGGCATTGAATTCTAACACAAGGCCTCCACCTGGAAAGAAAGGCATCGTGGGATGAAGTTCATCAACTTGAACGAGCTTGAAGTTAAATTCAATCCCGTTTGGGGAGATGTGGATAAGTTAAAACTTATCTGTTTCATGCTCTGTAACCATTTCAGCCTCTCCCTTTATGAACGGGAGCTGCAGATAGTAACGCCTTGCATTGTCTTACAAAGGCAGGCAGCGGCGGATTGAAGTTCAGAGAGTGAAAAACAAAGGATGGAAAAGTTTGGGAGCTCTTCAATAAAACTTCAGAACGCCAACGCTTCCCACTACGGGTGGACGACTGGAAAACACAAGAAGGACGCATCTTTATCCGTATTTCTTTGGGCTCCACTGTCCAGTTGAATCCATGTTTAAAGGAAATAAAGTTTAAACAGTGGAAACTGAATGTATGGCAATCCTTTAATTCACAACTGACTCAACAATTATACCCAAAAATATATTTTACTCCAAATAAAATACGAATTGTGAGTGAAATCCAAGTGTTTTGCGTCTATTCTATCTGTTTCTGCACAGGATCTAAGCTAGAAAAACCAGCGATTTGCTGAAAGCCACTATTATGTGCTGGTGTTGGCACGGAGTGAGGAGGAGCACGTTTAGCGGAGCGGTTCTGTCTGTTTCTAAACAGGAGGCGTTCAGGTGAAGTGCTGTGGAGTGTTTTGGAAGAGCTCAGAGTCCATTGACTGCAGCAACATATATGAAAAGGAGGATTTAGAATGGCGGTTTTGCCTGCGGTTTTAGCTCAAGGCTTCCAAAACTAGGACGCTAAAACCTGAATTCAGTGGATCATGATTTCTATGTGAGGTTTTCAAAGATATTCATGCCAAAATAAATTAAAACAAGTTACTTCTTGTGAAATAAATGTAAAAATAAATTCATAGACCTGTCCACGAGTCCTTCTCTTGCAGCGGCTTCATATTTTGGCGGCAGGACCTGCAGCCTGTTCCAGGTCACACTGGGAGAACAGCAGGGTTCATCCTGAACAGGACGCCAGTCCGCCACTAGACCTCCTTCTCAGGGCCACCAATTAACCTTATGAGCATGTCTGCTGGTGGGGGGGCGGAGGTCAGAGAACCCGGAGAACAGCCGCACAGCACAGAGAAACACTTCAGTTCAAAATCGCAACACATTTCCCAAGATCCATGCAGTGTAGGACGTTTCCGCTGCAACAGATGAACATGTTGTACAACTTCCATTGTATATTATATTGCTCTGTTTGTCAACAAGGTCACTTCACTATGAAATCAAACATCTTAAATAAACTTTTAACCAGAAAAAAGCTCCAATTTCATTCCATTTTGCACCTAAAAGTGTCATTTGAATTGGCTCTATGTTGAGATTGTAATTGCTTTTGGTGTGTTCTTGGTTTAAAAAAAGAAGAGGTGTGAAAACAAAGAAAAACTTTAAATCTTACATTTAAAGGTTATTATGGCACTGTTTGACTGGCTCGGCCCCTCAGGATGACACTGGCTCCTGAACTAAAATGTGTTTGACACCCGGATCTAAGAGAATTGTAGATAATTCATTGACAAGTATTTGAAGCAATGCAACCTATAAAAATGCTTCTATAGGTCTGAGGCAAATATCCCAAGGTCAAACAAAGGAAAACACATATTCTGTTTTTGATTTAAAAAAAAAAAAAAAAGATCACAGTAAGCTCAGGTCTTTCAAGTTAAGATTCAACGGAGGGAAAATGAGTCACTTTCAAAAAGCCGTGCTCTGCTTTCACACACACAACACGTCATTCATAACAGCTAATCTAGATCAATAATGGCTTCACCGAAAACTCAAACCATCCTGCACAGCTGCTGTCAGCTCGGCAGCGTTGAGAGAATTGATTCTTGAACCAGGGATGCGAGCAACTAGTTGACTAAATGATAAAATATCAAACCTAGTCTGCAGCAGCCAGCTAAGTCCAACTAGCTAGTTCGCCGCCGCTCTGCTGTTTTCATGCTGTCGTGATGTTTGAGTTTGTTTTGTTTTGTTTTTTTGTTTTTTTTTAAGGAAAAGACAAATACTCTTTAGTATGATCGTTTTTCAGAGTGAGGTAAGATGTCAACAACAGTAGTTATTTGGTTTGGCAGCACAGATTAAAAGTCTGGATGTAAAGATCTACAGACAAATACAGAGAGATGTCTGGTGTTGGCTTTCTTTGTTCAGCTGTGCAGAGGATTGGCGTTTTGGTTGGTGAAACGCCGCCGAGAGGAGCTGTTGATCCAGTCCGCCCGTGTGGTCATCTCTACGCGTCGACGCCACCGTCGAGACGGCACGCATGCGGCGGGACAAACTACCCCGAGGTGAGGGAAGCCGCCATCCAGAGCGTGATTCGGGTCTTCGCTTTGAGACGACAAGAAGAAGGACCCAGTGTTCGAGCGCCTCTCACCAAGTCATCGTGACGGGAACAGAGACAGCGGAGCGAGTGAAACCAGGAGGAATGTGTACTGAAAAGAACAAAAGAGACAAGTTAATGGAAACAAGATGGAACACACGTTTTTCTCCTACTGCAGTTAATTAGTATTTTGAGGAATAGTAGCAGTTCCATAAGTAATTAGGGAAAAAAAATTCAGGTTTGGAAACTGAGTAATGATGGCAAACTTCATTTTTTTTTAATGGCACTCTTCAGTTACATCAATAATTACCTGTAAACACATCATTAGGTCCTTAACCTCCATTCTAAATAGTTGGTCACGTCTCGCTCTATCAGGCTTCTCGCTGTATTTCTGCGTCAAGCTGAACCACATTTGCATCTTTCACATCTAATTAACGGCAAAGAAGCTTTTTATGATCAACTGTTTGCCGACCTCTGTCAGAGAATTCGTCCCAAAGCTCGCCACAAACCTATTTTTAATCACGCAAATTACGAGGAAACATAAACAACACAGGCGAAGCTCGTGTCATTAGTTTACTTTTAAACATATTAGCCAGAACACGTGTTCGGTAAGTGGTTTAGTGGCTGCCCAGACCTTAAAAAGATTTTTTCCCTTTTTTTTTTTTTTCCCAGAAAACATTTTGCCTTCACCCTCAAGCGTATTTGATTTAGTCCAATTTAAAAAGGGCATGTCAGAAAGATAAATTATATCTGAGCATGCTTTGTTTCTTAATGCAGAAATTTAATTCAGGTCTTAAATGCATAAATTAAATACTTGTGAAATTACAGAAGGTGGAGCCTGAAGCAAGGAAAGCTCTCTGTGCTGATGTGCTAAATGACTGCATGAATGTAATTACCTTTTTGCTAAGTTATGGCGTTTTTTTTTTTTTTTTGCTAAGCATATAATTTCCCTTGCTGAGTTTTGGTCAAACATATCATATTGTGGTTGTGTGTGTGTGTGTGTGTGTGTGTGTGTGTGTGTGTGTGTGTGTGTGTGTGTGTGTGTGTGTGTGTGTGTGTGTCACCTGCAGCAGAGCGTCACCATTGGTAACCATAGGGTTTAGTTTATTTCTTTAGTCGTTTTATCTGATGGTTCCACTCAGTGATCCTAAAACAAACATCTTCCTGGCCTGTTGACGGATGGAGCTCCCTCCCGGTTGTTGTCTTTTGTTTCCATCCCCTCATTAGTGATGCCTTACGGTTCTAAATTTTCCAAAATTCAAAAATCACCCGACTGTATTCAGCGCGGAAGAGCCGTGCCCCAAAATAACAGATGTAGCATTTACAAGTAAATGCCCCAAATGGATTCACATGGCTAAAGCTCACTGGGCTGGTGGTTACCTTCTGGACCAACTGTAATGCCTTGGATAATTACATTCTGTTTCTCAGGCTATTATTCATCAACTAAAGGTCAAGAGCATTATTTGCAACGCAAACTGAGCCCTGCATTGTATGGACCGGCACACCGTCTGCTAGTTGCTTAGTGGCTTTGATATGCATGTGAATGTCAAATTAGAGAACTGAGCCCTAATAGGCAGCCATTACTGCAAGTGAGAAGCCTTTGTGTAAACCTGAGGTCTAATCACTTATTCAATCACCAAGCATTGTGTCCCTGTTCTCCTCCAGCCTGCCACCACTGCTCCTTCTAAAAAGCAGCTGATTTTCATTTTCAAAAACCATGGATACACTTGAATAAAATATTTATTTCTGCCCATAGCCGGGGCCTAATTGGTTATCTGAAGTACTAACAAGGTTCTCTTGGTTGCTTTAATTAAATGGGAATCTATTGTCATGTTAACTAGGTAATTAAGTGAGACACAGATGATCTCTGAGAAGTTTCTCCGGTCTGTGGTGCGACACTGCGTTCTACAAACAAGTACACAAATGTGAAATCCGCCGGTGATTGCGGCGCAGAGAAAGCCGCGGCGTCTCCTAACTCTATAATCAGCGAGATGTTGGAAAGATAACAGGAACGTGCCTAAAAGTAGAAAACGCCGCCTTCTTGTTTAGCTCTCGTGAAGCTCGTCTGCGGATTGTCACCGCCGAGGACGATGTGGCACGGAGCCAGGACGGCGGCGTGCGGATCAGACTTCTCCTCCGCCGCGTGAACGAGGGAGAGCTCCAGAAACTCACGTCTGAGGCTGTAATAAAGCCGAGGTGCTGCTTTATGTGTTCACGAAAACATCTATTCTGAGGCACAATGTGGGGCCATCACACACTGCTGTCGACGTACAGTGGCGCCGTTTTCAAAGACAAAGCTTCTTTATACATATTCACAGAGAAAAATGAGAAAAATAGATCCATATTCAGGCTGATGGTGGATTCAGAACTAAACACCAGCACTGTTCATTTCTTTTTAAAGCGATCGTACAAAAGGTGCAGGCCCTTTACTGCCGGATTTCACTATTTGAATATACTCTGCACTTCACAGTCAAGATCCATCAAGGAAACAATGAGGAAGTGTACATTCGGAAAGTTCCAATAATGTTTTGTAATGGAACATTACACTGTAATGAACAACCAAAAATGGTTCTTTATGGAGCCACTAAAGTGCCGCGAACCGGAGAAACACATCCGCTGCCATGTGCTGTGTTGCTAATAGATGTGCACACTGCAGTCACACTCACAGCCATTAAGGTTCTGAAACTGTTCCTCCACAACCTAAAGGCTCTATAATGTACCATTTTTTCTCTGGAATCTGAGGAGTCATCTCCACAAGTGTGTAGGGCAACTATTATCCAGCAGATCGGCTGCCCCCGGAGAGGCGGCGGCCCTTTCACCTTGCACCTGCCGCTGTTTGGCTCAGCACGCCTCGCACTTCCCGTCTCTGCATCTGGACCACAGCAGATGTTCTTGAATAATTTTTGCGCGCAGGTCGAAGTTCCCTTCCTTCATCGCTGAACCTTGACTCCCTCTCCATTTCTCCCCTGCTCAATTCAGACACATGAAGACATGCGCACGGAATGCCTCCTCCGACATTGCTGCTTTTAAAAACCTTCGCAGCGGCGAGGTGAGGTGAAACCCCAGATGGAGGGACACCAGGGAGGCCGTCCTCCCCACCCCCCACTCATTTCATTTGCCCCCCTGCTGAAAAATAAGACTTTAACTTGATCCTGAAAGGTAGCATGTCTGAAATGCATCACAATGTCCAGAAAGCGGACGGCTGTCTAGCAGGGCAACAATTCTTTCTCTGAAAAGCTGAATAATACATGCATATCTCGCTGTGATCCAGCGAATTCAATAGCCTATAGAACGGGATTGCTCTCAACGTAAACCATTTTGCTAGAGGCCGCTCGCTTTCCTCAGGTCCAGTCTCCCATAAATAATTTGCCTTCAACCTTCACATGCATAAAAATTGCAACTTGTTGGTTATGAGAGAGAACAGTGAGGATGCTCTTTGAATGCCAATGTGGCGATGAATAAACAATGGCTCGCTGCTCCAGGAGCAATGCAGAGCTGCCAGGAGACATTGCTTTGAGTCCGCAGGCTCTCTTAATGGTCTTTGCCACAGACCAAGCCTTTCAGTCAGCTGTGAATGGGAGGCTGTTTTGATCTGGGGGGGGTGGGGGGCACTTTAATAATTTTTAACAAAGCAACAATTCCCAAGGCATTTTGGACAACCTTGGCTGATTCCCCCTGATTATCCTCCAGCCACTCAACAATCTTTAAACCATGATTGAAAGGGCTTTTTATGGCTACCAGCTTATGGTGTGAGGGAAATAACCTCCTGCTGGCGTTTCCGAACATGCATGTCGTCCGCAGCTGAGTCCACCTGAGGGGCCTGCCAGCTCTGAACACATCTGCGCAACAAATCCAGGTAGTTTTCATATCAACCTCTGCAGAAATTCAAAGGCAATACAAACAATGAAATAGTCAGGATCCTCTGCAGTGCTTCAGAGCAGATATGAGATGACTGAGAGGAGAATCAAAGTCTGTGATCTCCCATACATGCAGCAGGAGCTGGGGAGGTTTCTGTGGCACCACAGTGCCATCTGGTGAGGAGCTCCGAGGGTTTCAACCACAAATCAACCTTTAAACCTAAATGACTGCAATATTTCTGTAGATGTAGTTTCTGTTTGAATATTAAGATGTCAGCAAATGGGACGTGATGAACATCATAACGTCCATCAAGATATCGACATAAACCTGAAGTTTACTGTCCTTTTTTGACATGCTGAAAATGTAAATACTAGTCAGGCGACAAACGACGTATTGTTGTTTAAGTGTCTCTATAATCTTCAAAGGCTTGACAGCCCAGATGTGATCATCTCCTAAACGATTGCTAATATCTTAATATCTTAATCTTCCAAAGATCAGAGGGTACCACGAGACTCAGATCCTCATTTTCATTAATGATGCTGCAGTCAGACGGATCAGTCGGCACTGAATACTGTTTATCAGATCATTGGCCCGTTTCTGCTCTTCTTCACACACGTTAGTGTTTGCTTGGCTTGTCTCAAAATAACATTAAATCCAAGTTTAATAAATCAGTTCTTGGTGTAGAAAGCGTTATCTGCTCTCAGTTAATGATGCTATCAGCTCAAAGCTTCATTTCCATGAAAACACTGAATGGCACCAACAGCAGGGCTGCCATTCATTTTGTTTGACATTTTATTTAAATTCTTCAATATGAAAAGGTAAACACTGAGTATATCGTAACTTGTTATTAACTTGCAAACACACAAACTGACATAAATGAAGTTCAAATTTATTTCTACCTCTCATATTCATCTCTGGTATATGTATTAACAGGATTTCTTTTGAACTCAAAAAGAAAATAACTGATTTGAAGACTGACTTGGAAAAAGAGAATTACTAATTACTATCGTGTTATTTTGAAACTGCTAAGCCATAGAGACACACTGCAAATTCAAAAGACTGTTTTGTTACCATCAGCTGGTGTTGGTTGAGATTCCCTGCAGATACGACAGAAGCTGGTTTTCCTTCACAGTTGTTGGAAAACATCTGCAGCATTATTATTATTATTACTATTTGTAAAACTGACCATTTCCTATTGAGGCCTGTTAGAGAAAAGCTTCTCCTCTAAACTACAGCACCGACACAAGAATGGGACAAACTGCATTCATTGATAATATAGCTTTATTTTTGATCACTAAAATAACGCATTTAACATGTCTTAACAGAATATCGTCATCTACATGTTTAAATTTGAAATAGAATGTTCAGTGGTTAAAACAACAGCTTTTTTCTTTCTTTTTTTTTAGGTAAAACACCACATTGTTAAAAGTTCCTTATAAAGAGGAAAGGAAATGTTATCGTTGTGACAAAAACCACAATGCCATACAAAATACATTGATCCACTTAACTCAATTAGCTCGTTTGCATTTAAGTCATGCCATGATGGTAGCTTCCATCGGAACAGAAATCAGAGCACTGGTTTTTATCTTAAGACTGCATTGTACAATAAGTGATCAAGAGAACTGCAAAATGTTAGAAACCATGAGGTCTTCATCCGTTTCCTCCCCCCAGACTGCTAATTTAGCATTAAACGATGATCCAAAGCAAGCTGCTTCTCACAGAAAAAAATATATATATATGCTGTATATCAAGAGGCTTCATGTACACCACGTTAAGACAATGTGTTTCATACACAGTTATCCTCAAAAGTGCTTGTTGGAGTCTGGTCAGACTAGAATAGAAAACAAGATGTACAGTACGTTGGCCACGTTTTAGCTGTGTGTGTGTGTGTTATCGATACAAATATAATACATTTGAAATGAACGTCGTCGTATGCACATTCCTAAACTTTAAAATCATTAAAACCAGTTAAGTTACCTTGCCAAGTTGTTTAGACGTTAAACAAAATATTTAAACTGTTTTTTTTTTTTTCTCAAACATGCTTCTTACAGTTACTTCCAGATATTTACACTTAAGACAATATCTGCAAACGGTTCACGTGTTCCCTTTCAACTCCCTCCAAAAGCCACTGCAAATAATGAAACCGCCGTTTCGGCTGCTGCCGCCGCCGCCGCCGCTTGATCCCCAGCAGCAGCCCCACGCCGCGCCGTGGCGGCGGCTCCTGAAGGTTAAAACAAGCACACTTTGAACAGTCTGTTGGTCTGGCTGAGGATAAAGTGCAGTTCTCCTTTGGCCCCGAAGTGGAATCAGATAAAAAGCCGTGGTCAGAATCAGTCGTAGACCCCGGCCTCTGATCTCAGTGCAGCGTGATAAAAAGCCTCCGGACCCAGAGCCTTGGACAGCAGCATGTGGCCGCGGGGAGACATGCAGCCCTGGCTAGGCAAATATCCTGCCGCGGCTTTAGCGGCTCTGGTGGGTTTAGGTTTGTGTGCTGCATAATACCCCTCCATGTGGTCATATTGTGTGGGCCTGACTTTAGTGCTCTGGGTCCTTCTGTTGGGCTGAGTGGAAAAGGATCCCAGATGTTCGGGATCTAAGGGGATTTGGAGTGGTAATGATAGTAGTGGCGGTTTTCTCTGGTGCTCTGCGACCGCCCAGGTCTCCTGAGGATGCTGGGTTTCACAACGCCGGAGTAGCTGTTGACAGCGTTGGTCATCTGCGATCGATGCTGGTCGTGACCTCGCGTATGGCTTCTGTCGTTGTGCTCGCTGTTCTTGAGGTTGGGACAGCCCCTCTCCGGGAGGGACGGGACCTTGCGGAGCGGCGGCTGCTGCGATGAGCCCTCTTTCATCTGAATCCGCCTGGACGACCTGGAGTCCGCACTTGAGCGGTGACCAAACTCGTGCCTGCTGACCCCGAGGTCTGCGTGCTGCGACGGCGGAGAGACCGGAGACGTCACCACGACATTCTGGCCTTCCATCTTGTCCGTGGAGAGGAGGTTGGCGTTTCCGGGGTCTGACTTGCTTCTGGTGTGCATGATGTCCCTGTTCCTGGAGTCGGGGGGTGAGGCCGGACTGGCACACGGAGACGTTACGGGATATGTGTTTTTGTGTCGGGACTTGCTCTCATGCTTGACTGGCTGATAAACGAGTCTTTCAAACACCTCGGCGTCTCTGGCCTCGTAGACGACGGTGTCCCTGCTCTGGATGTAGAGCTCTCTGTTCACAGGCGGCGCGTGGCGTGGAGAGTAGTTGTAGTACTCCGCCTGTGGCCCGCCTCTAGTGGAACGCACGGTGTAAGACTGACTGTGCCGGATCCCGCCCTGGCGGCTGGGGTCCACGTAGTACCGCGGGCCGGCTGCTGGATTCATGTCTGAATAGGGGTTGTAGTGATAGTCGAACTGCGCGTTCTCGAACTGCGAGCGAACAGGATGCAGGCCGGTCTGGATCAGCCTCTGGTACGGAGCTTCCTGGCCCGTCGTCTGCGCCACGTAAAACATGGTGTCGGGAGGCAGGACCTCGGTCTCCGTCAGCTCGTAGTGGCTGACGTGAGGGGCGTGGAAAGAGCGAGCCCTTCGGATGGCGGGGTGGCCGACGCCGCGGAGGTCCTCCGCCCGCTGCCACTGGCCGTGCGCTCTGGGCGACCCGCCGAGGACGTGCTCGTCTCTTCGGTAGCGTCTGTACTGAGGCGACAGAGGCTGTCTCAGGCCCAGGGAGCTGTAGCGGCCTTCGGACGCCTGCCGGTACAGGCCTCTGGGGGAAAGGTGAGGCGGCAGGGCGTCGGGCCGAGGGCAGTGAGGCGCCGGAGACCGTCCCGCCTGGAAAGGCCGGTGGAGAAGATGATGGCGACGGTGACTGCTGTAGACGTCGTCGAACACGCCCGCGGGCCTCTCCTCCTCTGGGCTGTAGCGATGAGCGGTGGAAGACTGCAGCGGCCGGGGGAAGACCTCCTCGATGGAGGCAGGCATGGAGGCCTCGGCCAGAACCGCACGGAAATTAAAAACATTGATGGCGTCCGTGTTGACGTACACGGGAGAGGTGGACGGGCTGTCCGCCGAGCAGACGGGCTGAGTGGGCGTCGACACGCCGACGCTCTGATAGGTGTGCTCTGCCTGGGCGTCGTCTCTGAGCCCCCGCTCCTCCCTGCACTCCCGCCTCTCGGCGCTGTCCTCGTCCAAGCTGCCCGACCCCAGCGGGCTGACGTTAGGGGTGAAGTTGCAAAGGCTTTCCTGTCCGTCAGCGACCTGTGGCGGTTCTGAGCAGAGGTGTGAAGGTAGAAAACGAGCAGGGGGGGGGCAGCGGCGGGTCTCCGCGGGGCTGTGGCCTGACGCCGGAAACTGCGAGACCGAGGAGACGTGGGGGCCGCAGTACTCAGGATACACTTCCAGGTCGAGAACGGAGGGCCGGGGTAATCTGTCCTGGGCGTGAGGCGTGTCCTGTCGCTGGAGAGGGTGCAGCGGGGCGTGGCTTCTTCTCTGGGAGCCGCCGCTGGCCTTCTGGGCGGATTCAGCCAGCGCCAGAGCCAACTTGCGTGCAGCACTCGTCAGGGGAGGGTGAGGAGGGAGAACAGATACTGAACTCATAAGTCTATCTGTTCCTGGGGAGGGATAAGACAAACAACGCTACAGTATGACAGGACAAACAAAGCTATGGTAAGACATGATGGGACAAAACACAAAAGCTTTCATAAGAAACTACAGAGTGCATTAATGTTTTTAAATAAACTAACTATACAGCATACAGTCGACACGTTTAGGCTGAGGAGGGAGTGGCACTGACCTGGATCAGGCAGATTCTGCGTGGAGGGACTGAGGTCTGTGATGGCTGACGCCTGGCTCGCTGTGCTGAGGGGGCTGCAGTGTGGAAAGGACGCTCTCGTGTCTTTTTCAGCCGCCGCCAAGCCTTCGCCCTTCTCCTGCACGTCTGCTTGTGTCTTAAAGGATTTCTTCCTGAGTTTAGGAGAGACTTGCTTGAAGGGAACCCTCTTCCCAGTGTTATCCAGAACTGGACTGATATCTGGAGACTGCGGACTGATGTTGTTGTTGGGAGACGAGATGGGGTCGGACTCGCTGGAGCATCCCGCACTCTTCCTCCACTTGCTGTCATCTTTGCTGCGCTGTGGCCCCGGGGTCGCCGAGGTCGGGCTGCACTGATAGGACATGGGGTCAAAGTCTAGCGTGGAGATTCCTGCAGCCGGCGGCGACAGGTCCAGCTCGTCCTCCGGGTGTGGAGGGGAAACGCACGGCGCCCTGCGGAACCGATCGGCGCCGTTGTGACGCTCGTTCAGCGGCGTCCTGCGCTCGTCCTTCGTCCTGCTGCCGCGGAGGTCGTCTCGACTGGCGCTAGAAATGGCCTCACTGGTTGAACGAGGTCTGAGGGGACGGTAGCTTGGAGGTTCCCCTGAGGTGGATGAAAAAGAAAACGCATCAAAAATGCACATTTATCGGGAGTCTGGAGTCTGTGAAGCAAGAGAAAAACATTCAATTACAGATTTACCTTCAAAATTGTGTAAAGAGGTAAGAGACTCTTCACTTTTGGTGGAGCGCAGAGTCCCGCTATCTCCTCTTCCGCCTGCAAATGTTTAAACAGATTTATTTCTCACAACATTAAAATCAGCATTTCAAAAGCAGCATCGCCTCCAGCTGTGACGATTTGTAGAACAATTCGGACTGAAAAGAGAGGAAATGAAAAAAGCTTTGAGAAGTTGTTCTGGGGTTACATAACAGGAGCCGTGAGCTGACCTGGCAGTGCGATGCTCTTTATCTCGTTTGGCTCGCTGGGGTGTCGCTTCAGTTTACGTTTGGACATAGAGTGCGACTTGCCCAGGTGGAAAAATGAAAGCCAGTTCCCCACAGGAGACTTCTTAGCCTTGGCAGTGGGTCGCTTGCCGCTGCAACACAAACACAGATCCTTTCCAGCACTTGTTTCGTTCAACAAAAGTACTTCACGAGAAATGATGACAGATCATAGCAAGCTGCGGCTGCAATTATTTTGCTTCTCTATGTTCTCGTGTATCTTTACCCACATCATTCTAAATGCAGCACACATTAGCTGGAAGTAGGCGAAAGGAAAGACAACAAGCAGGTTGTCAGTCAGTCAGAGGGTTTCTAGAGGGAGGCACCATCAGCCACACACTCAATAATCTGTTTTTATCCCTGCTGTGATTGTTTGAATTTGTTTGTGTTGCGTTGTTTATGGAAAGCCACACTGCTGTGTGGATTTGTTCCACTTGTATGTTTTATATATTATAAAATGTGAATAAAAATCCATGTTGAAGCACAGCTGAACATCTCAGCCCATCTTCATATAAAGTGCTGATAAGCCCACCTCTCCATCGGAAGCTCGATGACTGTGTGAAACTTCCCCAGAAGTGCTTCTGGTCCCTCGCCGACCTCGATGTAGTCGCTCTGGGTGAGGCAGGTGGGGGTGGCCGGGGAGTTCAGCTGGGCCTGAGTGCGAGCCTGGGCCTCCTCCAGGGAGAGCAGCTTGGTGGACGGGGAGCAGACCATCAGGGACTTCGGTCTGGCTAACGTGTTGTTCCCTAAAGTCAGCGTTTTGAGATACGTACCCATGAGCCTTTTCTATCTGTTTCTTTAACAGCTTGTTGTTTGGATACGGAGAACGTACCAGTGCCGTCTCTGATGATGGCGTTGAGTTTGGGACTGAAGAGCGTCTCGGTGTTGTTCAGGATGAACTCCACCACCACGGACTGGATGCGCACCTCCATGAAGGCTGCTGTGCCGCTAAAGCAGGCCGACTCGATCTGCCTGGACCTGAAACACAGTTAGAGAGCGGCCTAGTTCACAGCTCCGGACCGCTGAGACCTGCTCCAGTTCACTGCCACAGAAAGGCTGGAAGGAAGCCGCACTGCCAGCGCCGACGCCGACGCCGACGGGACTGCCTCACGCACCTGAGGAGGTTCGGAGCCCAGACGATGGCCAGGTTCTTGGTGTGCATGCTGGTTGTAGAGCTGAAGGTGGCGAGGCAGGAGAGGTGTCTCATGAGGAACTCCAGAGTCCTGAAGGAAGAAGAAACATTGACCTTCGACTTTTAAGAAATTTTAAATCTTCCTTTCCAACATCCAACATGCCATTGAGGCTCAAACTCATCTAAAACTGTCATACTGACTATTTCCAGCAGGTGGAGTCATGCAGGTGAGCTTCATGTATTTTCCAACACAAATGAAGAAAAAAGGCTTGAACGCTGCACTAACTACACTCCACCTCAACCACAGCAGGCTGACTCCAGTTTGCAGTGGTTACGTTTACGCTTGCAGCCACCAGGGGGCAGCAGTGGGCTTCCAGGCTGACCTGTAATGTGGAGGAGGCAGCTGCTGAATGACATTGTGGATTTTGACAAGCCGTTCCTCATCCGTGGCTGCAGACACAGCCTCCTGCGAGAGAGAGAGCGGGGAAGACAAAGCACACATCACTGGAGGCCGAGGCAGCCGTCCCCTCGCCCCCCGCCCGCCCCGCCGCCCCCCCTTACATTCAAAGCAGTCTGTGTTTGGGCTGCTTAATCTGCCACTGGCTTTAGGCATGCACATTCCCTGCTGTTCTTAGAAAGCCCAGTGCAACGCAATGACCTCGTTTTGAGCAGCACTTCAAAAAAGGCTGAAATCATTTCTGCTGTTCTGTCCTTATCACCGGGAAAACGGGAAAACTGTCGCCTACAAGCTTCTCCGCGACTCGCAGAGCCTGACAGACACTTAATATCTGCTCCCACCACATCCAGTCCCAGCAGGAGTCCCTGACGCGGCGCGGCGTCTTACTGAGAATCTGTCGTAGAGCTGGTAGGTGAGGAGCGGGTTGGGCAGCTCCCTGAAGTACAGCTTGCAGAGCGAGCCGACCGAGTGGATGTCCTGCCTGAAGACGTCTCTGCCGAGGTCCGGGATCTGCTCAGAGTCAAACTCGTGCCTGGACGGAGAAGGACAGACAGAAAGAACAGCGTGGGAGTCATCCTACAGCCCATCTGCCAGGGCGACACGGAAAAAACTACACAGATCTGAGCTTCATCCAGGCTGTGTACGCTGATGAACTTCTTACATTTTTTTTTAAACCCAAGAACGCCGTGGAAGAATTTTGCTTTTTCTGCAATCCACATTTTCACAATCAAAATATTTTAAAGGTTCAGTGTGTAATATTGAGTAACTTTAATTTCAATCTGTTTACATCCTGACTTCCATGGTTTTTCCAGACACTGTTGAGTTAACGGAGTGAGTCTGCAGTCCAGACCTGTCCTGCGAACCTCGGTAGGTAAAATCTTGCTGTTCACCAGACTGTAGGTCTATCATCAAGTCAAGTACCTTATGTGATAAATAGGAGTAAACCCACTGGACCAAATCTGGGCCACTGCTACTACCAATCAAAACTCTTCATTCCAGACCAAAGACAGAGTGATATGACTCCACACAAATCATGTCTTCAGTGCCTAAAGACAACGCAGAGGACGAAGCAGTGCAGAACAATACCTGCAGAAGGGAGACAGTGTGAGCTGAGACCTGAAAGACTCATTTACTACCAATGAAAAGGAGAGAGACACGAGGCAGGCAGCACACGACGCAGTGAGACCTCGTTTCCTCCAGCAAAGCACGAAACAGATGAGCTCCCGCCGCAGCTTCTCAAAGACGCACAGCTGGAAATAAAGTGTGTTTGATGGAACTCAGGAAAAGCAGCTCACACACACACACACACACACACACACCCACACACACCCACACACACAACTGCTGCTGGACTCAATCTTTACAGCTATCATATCAAGATTTCCAGTGCATTTCCATCTCCTGCTCGCTGGTCTATCGCCGCTGCCCCTCGGTGCTGAAAGCTACACCGAAGACCGGGGATGAATAATTGACGGAGAGCGGCCCACCCGGCGCTCGGGCAGGATGCTGAATGCTCAGAGGGCAGAGGTCGGGTCTGGAAGAGGAGCCACACTGCTTGACTCTGAGCTATGATGTGAATTAAAACCGGGCAGGAAAAAGAAAAAAGAAGCACCAACCTGAGTTTCTGGATGTTGGAGGAGATCCCTGAGAGCCTGTAGATACCGTCCACCACTCCGTGCTTCTCTATGAACTCGGCGCAACTCTTAACCACCTGCGGGACTATGGGAAACAGGAAGACAGCACGGTCAGCAGGTGCCTCAAATATCCTTCATACAAATTCATTCAATCATAATATTACCTCTGACATACTAAATAAAAGGTGTTAGCCAAAAGATAACTTTATTCTTAGATACAGAAGGTGTCCACAATATGAACATTTGTATGTGATGCAGTGATCCGGATGAAACCATCAGCCTCATTTCATCCTGAACGAACATGACTTGGAGCCATCTTTCACAGAGGAGGTCATAAATAGGATTTAGTTCATTATATGATGTTAAAAAGGTTGAGGATCTCTTCATCCTTTGACTAGAACCCATGTGATATAATCCAATAATCTGCAGATTACATAATCAGCCCTAGATGAGTGAAATCCTTGTGAGCTCCCTCTGCCTGCAGCGCCAAAGGTTTCCGTAAGACTCACACAAGAATTAGAGTCTCGCAGTTTTCTGCCTCCCTCAAACAGCACAGACAAAAATCACGTTATTGTCTGTGAATACTTATATAACACAAACACCGAACACTGTTAAAATGCACTAAAAGATCAATAAAGGAGAATATAATGATAATTTTTCCATTAAAAAGTTTAACATAAGGTCAAAGTGTCTGATTTTTTTAGGAAAAAGTGCCTGAGAATGATTGAAAATGTCAGAGAGTGGGGGTTTTATTTTAGTAGCTTTGAAATATACTAAGGATCGACCAATTATCGGCCTGGCCGATAATATCGGCCGATAATTGCACATTTTTCTAATAATCGGCATCGGCCTTTTTTTCCCACCTATAGTTGATAAAATAAATGTATTTAAAAACGTGCTCTTTGGATCATATATACAGCCGTCTCTCTCTCTCTGCCTGAAGCCACTACTCTGGGCTGTGCAACAATATTAAACTATTAATTATTAAATATTAAAATATACAGTACAATTAATTAAAAAGTGAGTTCAAAGTAATGCTTGATTGTTGTATTTCTACCAAAATCAGGATAATTATAATAGGAATTCTGAGTTTGGTTTATGATTTGGCGGTTGAACTGTAGCTTCCTGGAGGTCACTGGAAGTTTTTTTTTTTTTTTTTTTTCCCTATATCAGTGCCTGGACTGAATTATTTCATTCGTTCAGAATATGACATTCTTATATTAGAATAACTGAATCAGATTAAGCAGAGTGGAGGATGGTTGAATGTGCACAAATCTACCCAGAAGCGTAAATGAACTCGATAAAAAAAAGCCTGCAGACCGTCACAGTTCTTCCCTCTTTTAGAACCGGCAGTGTTCTCTGAAATGTGAACTGCCAGCAGGGAAACCAGCGAAAGACGTGGAATAAAAAAATAAAATAATAATAAAAAAAAAAGCCTATTGTAGGAATATTCTACCTTCATGTCCTGAGTTGTGAAGATGCTCCCCCAGGTCGCAGCCGAACACTCGCTCTCGCAGGATCCCGCGCTGCCGGAGCTTCTGCGGCGGCGGCCGGGACTTCATGAAGGACCTCAGGAATGTCACCAGCTTCCCGTGCTTCTTACACACTGATGGAGACGGAACACACACACACACACACCGATAACAGCCGCTTTGAATCAATTTGACTCATATCCTGGGAGCCAGAGTTAAATAAGTCATCAAGGACACACACACACACACACACACACACACACACACACACACACTGAGGACTACCTGGCTTCGGCACTGAGCTTTGAACACTGGGGGGAATCTTGTCATTTATCAGCTCGACACAGTCGCAGGGGAAGAAGCCGACCTGTGAGAAGAGAGACGAGCAGACACACACCACGATACACTTCAAAGCTGAGCAGACCCGCGGGGCTGTTTAACGCTCCGGCAGACGAGGTGCAGAAATGGGTCAGGAGGCAGGAGGGTACGCCACGCCGCGGGCTCAAACCCGCCTGTCTGCGGTACCTCTGTCTTCCCCGTCATGCAGCAACAACAACAGACCACCTTAAAATTGGATTTTCCTTCTTTGAAATAGAGGTTAACATGTGTAGTGTTCCTGACAGCCAGACGGGGAATCTCAGAGCGAACAGCTGGACTCAGGAGGAGGATCTGAGCTGTATTCAATGTTTTACTGCAGTGGATTGATTCGGTTGAAGCAGGAGAAGTCTTTACTCAAGCCTTTTCAGTCTACATTTTTCTTTTCTTCTTCTTTTTTTAATTTAGGGGTTAAACCAGGGGTGTTGAACACTTTTCACTTCAGATGCCACAAACAGTCTTGATGGTTAAAATGGTGTCCTAATAACCTTTAAATTTAAACCTTAAATCTTTTCTTTGCAGTGTATCAGACGAAAATGTCGATATCTTCTGCAAAAACCAAACAATTCAACACAATGTTCAAAAAACTTCACCAAACAAAATGTAAAACTGTCAAAGAAAACACTGATTTCTTTAAGCATAGGGGGTTTGGTGGGCCGGATTGCAACCTCTTGCAGGCCGGTTTTGGCCCACGAGCCTTATGTTTGACACCTGTTGGTTAAACTACTAGTTCAATGAAAAATATCTATTTAAAACTGGATTTATTTTCACTTCAAAAGATACTAATTAAACATATAAAATGAGCTTCAGAACAAACAATAAGTTGCAGACAATCTGTAAAAACCATCAGATTTCTAATTAATGTTTTTATTGCCTAAATATGTGTCCCAACAGCTTTTAATTCAGGAAATATGAAGAGAAGAGCCTTTCTGGAGAGTCTGTATGAGAGGATGTATGGAGGCTCATCCTCCCACGCTGCAGTGTTAGACGAAGGAAAAACCAGCTTCCAGCCTTCCTCAGTAAACAGTGTGTGTTCAGTCGGGGGGCCGTGGAGGATTCTGCTCCCTCTGGTTTACGTATTATTCCCCATTTCTGCTCGATTTATTTTTACCAACAGAATATTAAATGCTCCTTCAGCAGCAGCCCGAACAGAACGCCGGTCACGGCTGTTGTTACCTCGTGATGGCCAACTCTGTGGAGCGACTCCATCAGAAGAGGGAGAACAGAAGGAGGACGGAGAATACACTCCGGTGTGAGCACATGGTTCGCTGGTGCTCCAGCACCACATTGGTGTTCTGCTCCTTGTCCTGCTGTTTTTAAGCCGTTACTTTTATGAGTTCTTCACAGGGAATTGTTTTTGTATTTGTTGTCATTTTCTGTGTATGTATGGGATTTTTCCGTGTACTTCTGGATTCTTTCAAATCTAAAGGTTTGATTAGGTTGATTGGTGACTGTGACCTGTAATTGTGTTATTATCAGTCTTTCTGTGTGTGACTTTCAAGGTTCAACCTGGCGTTGGGCGACCGTCGTCCTGGATAAACTCCAGCTTCATGTAACCCTGAGCTACATGGAGCAGATACAGGGCAAAGATGATTGAATTAAATCCTGTTTCATGTTGACAGGAGGATAAACTGCATTTGCTGATGAGTGCCAGTTAAAGATATATGATGAAAAGGGAATTTTTCAAGTTTTGATCCTGGCTCAGTGGGCTTCAGTCACCTCTGGATCTCTCTTGAATTATCGCCCCCTAAAAATGCTATTTTAAGGTTTTCCTTCCTTTAAAGTTCTGGAGGAATCATTAATTGACCAATAAAATATCATCAAAATCTGAAACACAGACACTCTACTTTTAAGTATTTATAATGGAAATTAATAAATATATATAAAAAAAACCATTTAGCTGATTCATTAAAATAAGTTTTAATTGAGCATTTACTCCTGAGAAAGCCTGTTCTATTTAAAACTTTATTTTATCAGCTCTCTTTCCAGAGCACGGCAGGATTACACGGGGAGAAGCTCTGACTTCAGCTTTAAAGGATCCGCAGAGTGACGCAGGTGTTTACCTGGAAGCCATGTTTGCCCCTCCACCAGCCCGTGTCTTCCTTCGGCGGCATGTCGATGACGGACACGATGTCTCCCACCTGATCGCCAAACGAGCCGTGAGGAGGATAAAGAGAGTCACAGCTGAGCTCAGGAGGAAGAGTCAAAACCCTCCAGTCACATCGAATCTGCTCAGGATGCAAAAAAAAAAGCCCCATGTATTTTTATGTGCTTTCTGTAGCGGCTTGGCGGCTCACCTCGAAGGTCAGCTCGTCTGTGGCCTGGGCCGTGTAGCGCTTGGTGACGTGGGCGGCGGCGATGGCGGGGACATTGATCGAGGCTTCTTCAGACACCAGGAGATGGTTCCCCTTGTTGTCGATCTAAAAATAAACGCAGCAGAGACACGTTGGCCTCGCTTTGCTGGGAGATGAGAAGCAGGGAGCGGGAGCCGCTCTGGATTCGGTTACCAGAGACAGGAAGCAGCAAAACACAAAAAACCAGAACGCCGACGAGTTTTCCGCTTTCATTTTTACATTTACATTTTTACATGTTTTTACATGTCTATTTGATAACATTGCACCATCAGTAAAACATCTGTGTAACATGAAGCAATTTAAATTATGAGGAAATATTTCTAAAAATAAAGTTTTCCTAAACACAATAATTGTGAATGTCTCCACAAGGAGATAAATAAAGGCTCATCTTAGCTTTTCTTACATAGAATATGACTTCGTTGAACCAACTGACAACATTAGTAGTGAAAGTATCTTTCAGCGTGAAAAACTGGAGAATGAAAGTTTGAAACTTCAAGCTGATGCGATGTCTTGAGAAACAGTGAATAAACCTAAAGAGTTTCTGAGAGAAGGAACCGGTCTTTACAGAAAGTTCACAGGGAATAATTTCCCGTAACGCGTCCTCTAAATCCTGGAGAATGACCTGAAGTCTGCTCAGTTGCCTCCTTGTTTTTGTATCTGTGGCCACAGCCTAAAGCAGCAGTAAAGAGGGAACTGCTGGCGGAGGACGCCTCCTACCTCCATCCATGTCAGGACGGGTCCACAGTTGATCTTGTTGTCGGCGATGGCGGAGAAGCGGGACAGGTAGGCTGCCAGCATCGTGGAGACTGACTGAGGACGGACGCCGGAGAGTCAGAACTCAAAAAATGTGTCGAATATCCATGAAATGTTCACTATATGTTTGATAATTATGGCCGTTCATTAACAAAACACAATACATTGAGATGCTTTTTCTCATTTTCATGACTTGCAGGTTAAAATAACAAAGAATCACACAAAAAACTGTTTTAGAATTACACAGTTAAATAAAGGAACTTTTCTGCTGCGTGCTGTGGAAACGCGAACAGACGGCGAGCCGTACCTCCACCGTGTCCTTCAGCGCGTTGTGTCGCGGCAGCTCAGTCAGCTCAGAGTAACGCCGGTCATAGATGCACAGATGCAGGTGTTTGTCCAGAACCCGGAAGTCTTCGTAGGACCGCTTCACCAGCCAGCTTCGACTCTGAGAGGGGGAAGCATCAGAGTGATGAAGAGATCTTTTACCTTCATCATCAAGCAGCAGCAACAAGACATCAACAGCAATGTCCCAGTAAATATAATTAAAGCACAATTTCTCATGTTTTTTGGGATATGCTCACTTTTTTACTTGTCTTGTTTCTGCAGAATTAACTTTTAGAAGTTGCCAACAGTTGCAGAACACATTGATTTCAGATAATAAACTTTTACTAGTTGTGAAAGTTTCCTGAGCTCATCGAGAGAATTTCATTCTGTTTGCATATATTTTGATTAGAAATTGTGAAATATTTTGGTCCCCAGCGGCACAGAAAGGTGAAGACACTCCTTTTAAAAAGTTGTGTTACCTGGCAGGTGATCTGGACCAGGAAGACCAGTTCTTTGGAGTCCGGACCGGCCCTCTGCGCGTCGCTCTGCCCCTCTGCAAAGGCCAGCTGAGGAGAGAGAACAACGCCAAAAACAGGAGAGGATTGAGAGGAGTGGTGTTTTGAATAATGGATGGGTGTAATACAGGAACCTTTCTGAAGCGACCTGGTCTACAAAGAGGAACATCATGTCCATGAAATAATAAAACCACTTTCACACTGAGTGCTGGAGTTTAAACACTCCCTCACAAGTAACCAGGTAACACCTTCAGAGAGAAAAAGGCTGCAGAATTTTTTTTAAGAGACTCTGACTGAATCAGAAAAAAGAGGGGGGCGATGTCTCTTATTCACAAACCATGCTGGTTTTTATTTGTATCCTCACTCCTGCATAAATCCTGCAGTATGAAATGCATAATAGATCAGCTGCAGAGACGTCAGCGGCTCGTAGGCGGTGGAAATCCAGCACAGATTCCTTCTTCTTCCTCTTCACCAATATTTAATCTGCTCCAAAACCGAGGAGATCAAAGACGGGAGGAGTTTGGGAGTTTCTTGATAGACGTTACTGTACCAGCAGCTTCAAAGGCCTCCGCCGCCGAGGGAAGTTCTGGTTATTTATAACTGTTCCAAACTCATCTGGATACGCCGTTACACAACACGCAGCGACCTAGTTAATGCAACTAATACTGCGAAGCCAGACGGACGGAGCGCTCGCTGAGGAATTTCAGAGAGTCCTGACGGAAAGCCAGGATTGTTTGGTATGAAGTGACGAAGCAGAACGGCGAGATGAAGTTCTGAGGGCGGGTCGAGGGGCTGAAGCAGGATCACAGAGAGATTTACGCATCAACAGAAATAATCAAGCTGCAAACTACTGAAAGATACGGAAGGAAACAGGAGGAAGTTTTGACTGAAGGCATGCTCCCTCCATGATGCTCACACCTCCAAGGCTACTCCCTTCAACCTGCAGCCAAAACCTCCAGGCTTTGCAAGGAAATATCCCTGCATCATGCTGTCTTTCACCAGAATCTGCAGACAGGAGCTCAGATCAACACAGAATCATCCACATGTTCATGTTACCTGCCACTAAGGCATGTCAGAGATCCGTCCGCAGCAGGGGGAGGTGGCTTTCTCTTTGTGTGCAGCCGCAGCCGCGGACCCAGGCGAGCTCCTCCGACGAGCCGAACCCCGGCCGAGGGCGGCAGAGTCCAAATTCTCCTCCTCAACTCGTCCGCTAGCCGTCTCGAGCCGCCTCACGCAAAAAAAAGCTCATTCACAGGATCGCCGCACGCTCAAGATAGACCCACAACAGAAAATATGAAAGGAGGATGCTTCCTGCTGAGTCTGGCCCCCCTCACTGCCTCCCTATTTCCATCTCATCCCCCTCCTCCCGCTCCTGTACTCCTCCCGTCTGCGCTGCCCTCCCCCCCTCTCTCCATCCCTCCCTCCGCCGCTCTCCTTTCTCCGGCGACAAAGAGGAGGGGGTTTGCCAACAAATGCGCTCGACCAACACACACTCGCATGCATCCGTCATACGGCTGCAGGAGACAGATAAACGACCCTGCCTCCCTCCCAAACCGTTCTCATTCATCGCACTCTCAAGGCGAGACTGGAGCTGATCCGAGGAGAGATCAGTCAGGACGGAGGCAGACGGAGGCAGACGGAGGCAGTCTGCCGTCCTTGAGGCTATTCTGCCATCAGGACACATGAGACCTCATCGGCGCCTCGCCTGCTTGCTGCCCCAGTGTGAGAAATGCATTACAGAGACGAGTAAAACCTCAGATTTCACTGGGACCCGTGACCCCCGCATGCTTTGATTCAAACATCCTCCTCCACAGACGCCTCCTGCAGCTCAGCTCTTTGTCTCCTTGAGGAGCTTTTCAAGGTCGAGGCTTCACACCCACCAGTCCACAACAGCCACGGCAGCCCAGCCAGATGTTTACCCCCCACAGACTGGCAGAGCGAGGGAGGAGGCGTCCTGTGAGGAATACAGTCCAGCCTCCTGCACTGCGCCCTCGTCTTTAATGCTGCATGCTGGGATTCAGTCAGAGAGCGAGCATCACTCAGACACTCCTTTCTGTCAGGCCACAACCTCTGGTTGTGCAGGGACGACTGGTGCCCTCTGCTGGCAGGCAGACACAGCTACAAGGTGAAACAGGTGGGGAAAGCAATGAAATACAAATACTTTGGTGCCGTACTGAAGCAGAATCTTTAGGTGTACATACCGTAACAGCCTTGTTCCTCATATTTCATTTGGATTTTCATCATTCCAAAAAACATCTCAACACATCGCGCCATCCAGATGGACTTAATTTATCTGTGAATGATTGAAAAGTATAAATAATACTACTCCCAGGCCCTGTCGGTTTGTGCACAATCTATTCGCCCCATTAAGAGGCCCAGCAAGAGCTACAACCAGCACTGCTCCAAATAATCCAAACACACACAACACACTCTGTCCTGGAGCCAAACTAGGCAAACACACACCACACACTCTCCTAAATGTCAAGACAATCTGCACCTTAATTTATCATGTGCAAACATTCAACACCCATTCAGCTCTGTGAAACTCCTGTGTATATATCTTTTTGTGTTTCTCACATTTTTCCATTATATTGTACATGTGTCTGTCCTAGATTTCTATTTAAATTATATTTAATTTATATCTGTTAGTTTATATCTGTCCTAAATTTATATTTATTTTTTCTATGTATGGCTGGCTCTGTGAATTTTCACATTTCACATTTATATTTCTTTTCTCTGTGCTGCTGGAACACTGCAGTTTCCCCCTGTGGGACAAATAAAGGACTTTCAATTCGATTCAAATGCTTGAATCCTAAAACGACAACTTTCGAACAAGAACCGTGAGCGAATAGCTTTCAAAAACTCAACATCTAAATTGAAAAAACACTCTGAGGTACACTGAAAGTTTATTATGATCAGTCACTTATTGATCAAATATTGTACTAACCTAGTAACGCATTAATGGTCAATTTGCCATGTTTGCTCTGGCTATGTAGAACCTATTTTTCTGATTAATCACCGGGATTAATCATTCATTCTGAGAGCGCACTAATATAACCTGTACTTCAATGTTCTTGTCCAGCTTGTTCATACATTTACATTCCAGTGATGGTTTTATTGAGCGCATGCCTCTGAAGTCTGACTTTCTGGCATCATTCCAGTCCTGAGGTTTACAACCAGTCGTCATATCAAAAGGGAGCACATGTAGCGTCATATGGTTCTTTCATGTATTTGGATTGTAGTGAATTTTATTAATTTTCAAAATTAACATCTTAATATAGCATTAAAGTCATTATGGCATTTAGAGAAATGTTGGTTTTGTTGGCAGGTGAGTTTGTGCACTACAGAGCCCTCTGCTGGTTTTGTCCTTAATGGCATCTTTTTCTTTACATTAGTTAAATGTAAACTTTGAAGTTAGTATTTTCGCTTCTACTTCAGTAAAACGCTTGAGTAGATACTTGAGCTTCAACAAAAGTCTTTTTAAACTCCAGTATCTGCACTTCTCACTTGAGAAAGTAATTAGTAAATATGAGAGACACACACACTGCTGCCACATCCTGCACTCGATCCACTCGTGGATTATAAAGTATCCCGGACATCTCTGTCCTCCAGCTGCGACCCAGAAGTCTATCCTCTTCAGCTGGTCCCGGTTCGACCTCCAGGTCTCTCATCCAGGAGGCATCATAATCAGATGAACCACTGCAAACAGACTCCTCTTAATGAGAAGGATTAGCAGCTCGCGTCCCAGATGGTGGAGCTGCTCACTCCGTCAGAGTCTGCCGCTCGGAGCACAAAACTCATTCCAGCCTGTTGTATCCACAGCCTCATTATTTCGTCACGACCCAAAGTTTATGACCTTACGAGGGGCGGGGATAAACAGAGACGGGATTACTAATGAGGTAACTGAGATAACTGCGACGCGGCCACGCCATCTTGTTCATGAGAGTCCTGGAATCAGACCTGGAGCCGCTCACCTGTGCTGGATACGCCGTCACTCATCACAGGTTTTAATCACTAACTTACTCATCGAAGTTCCTTTTTTCCCACACTGACCCATCCTATCTCTGCAGGACGCACTGGACACGCACAATACGGTGCTCCAGGGGTCAAAGGTGACAGATCTGACAATGTAATGCCCCCCAGAGGGGCATTACATTACACTACAGGGATCATGGCTTCATCAAGACGCCATTTTTAGTTCCAGGCAACATTCATCTGTGTGGCCAAAGCTTTACACTGTCACATAATGTTGTTTTTTCAATCTCCAAATTGTCATCTGTGCCGATTCCTGAATAGAAACATCCGTCCAACAGCTGTAATGTGGATTCAAAGGAAAAGGAGAGAATCTGTACTGATGAACATGTACTGTCAAGAAAACAAAAAAACCTAACAAGGACATCGATTCAGCTGCCACACTGCATTTAACAATGATGCATTTCTGCAGTAATTCCCCAAAATGGCCACTGAACCGGAGCCAAAGACTCTGAATGTAGTGAGAGTGTGCAGCTGGAGGCTGCAGGAGCTTTTCTCGTCGCTCACCTGGACGTTGCCAAAATCCACGGTCTCGTAATGGAAATGGGCGCACTCTGCCAATCTGGGGAAGTGACCTCTGGGGAACGTCAGCCTAAAAAACACACGCAGGAGCGAGTTATCAGTATTCACAACACAGCGAGGCTGTGATGGAGAGGAGAGCGCAGTGAAAGAGAGCCGAGGGGGGAGATCAGCTCTGCATGTGAGAACAGGGTTAGAGACGCAGACTCGCCTGTCGGTGTCGCCACCATCGCTTCACGGGTCCTCATTTCTCTGGCCTGAATAAGAGGCCTGGTTTACAGCCTATAATAGCAGCGACACTGTCGCCAGGAAAACCTACTTCTTCACGTTCTTGACC
Source organism: Salarias fasciatus (assembly GCF_902148845.1). Taxonomy (NCBI): domain Eukaryota; kingdom Metazoa; phylum Chordata; class Actinopteri; order Blenniiformes; family Blenniidae; genus Salarias; species Salarias fasciatus. The sequence continues at coordinate 34,648,341 of NC_043758.1, read as the reverse complement.
TTCATGCTGGCCGTGCTGACGCAGGAGCGCAGGAGGGGCTCGGCCGGGGGCTCCGTCACGTCCTCGCCCCTCGCCTGGGGAAAGCAGAGAGCAGTCAGCGAGAGGCGGCCGCCTGGTTAAAGTCCACAGTCATTACGCCGCTTGCATAAGGCGGGCGGGGCCGCGGACGGCACGAGCCGCACTTTAAAACATCAGGATGAAGACGTGAATCATCTGCAGACGCAGATAATCAGCACTGACGACATGCTGCAGCCACGTCACAGTGTCAGGCAAAAACCAATACGAAGCTCAGATAATAGCATGTCAGTATCACACAAATATAACATTTATCAGACAACTGGATTTGGAAAAAACAATGTTTACTAATGACAATTCAAAATGATGAAAACAAAGCAAACAAGGTGCACAAAAGCTTAAAAAATGTGAAAGATCGATGTTAGAAATGGTGTGTGTAATGCACATTTATGCAATACAGTACACAACACAACACAACGTAACATAACACAACTCAACACGACACGGTACAGCCTCAGAGTGATGCTGTGCAGCATGACTGGATCACACCAGGCCTTCTGATGCCACACTATTTCTTTCCCTCTCATGTTGTTCTGGGCTCTGCTCTGCTCAGGTTACATTACATTCTGTTGTGGAGCTTGTGTGAAGCATGTATATTTATATTTGACTATTCTGTGCTTTGGCTTACGCTGCACTACTTGTATCGTAATGCAGCTGTACATAATATTGTGCTTATTTTATCTGAGGTGTGTAAAGTTATTTATACACAGCATATCGATCTCTGCTCCAATAAAGAGAACTGTTACAGCATATAGAAGCTAAGGTTACGTTCAAGTCATCTGATTTCATTTCACTGTGTGAACAGACTGGAGGAGAAACAGCCGCTTTGTGTAATGAGTGCTTCAGATGTCTTTCTTTAATTTTGGAGAAAAAAAACCCAATAACACATCTTAACTAAGAGGCAGATTATATGATCGCTGTCGTCACACCAGGCAAGGTGCCAGCACACTCAGAGAAACGTAAGTTTCAGAGCGTTGTTAAAGGACTTTAAGACACATGAACAGGATAAAATGAGGGAACGAACTCAAACCAAGATGAGCCGATCGGCATCCATCCCAATAAAATAAATTCTCCACATTCATTAGTGCATTTCCAGGAAAGTGAAGAGACTCCTTCTGCAGGTGGTGCAGGTATAACAAGCTTCTTTTCTCCTTGGCTTCACAGAGGTTTATTTGTGTTCTACGGCAGGGAGAATTAGATTTCTGGGAGGTGTGAGTGAAACCAATTCACAATATCCCGGTGTGTGAAAGAAGACAAAGCCTGGGGGTTCAAAATCCGGCCCAGCAGGAACCTCTTCAAAACACACCCTCGACTCCAAAAGCAGCCGCATGGAATCAGCGCCAAGCTCTGATTTAAACAGACAAACTGTGGACTTTTCTTTTTTTAATTATACATGTATTATTGACCTGCATCCTAAAATGACTTAGCTACACACACTCTTAGCCAGCATGTGTTTGGATGCTATAAGCGCTTTATAGTCTATATACATCCATCTACAGTGCAGTATAATGAAAATGTTCTGAGTAAACTTTATATTGGGGATATTACAACTTCAGCTGTCTCCCAAGATAAATCACATTCACCTGTTAACACACACCATCCACACACTCCTGCAGTAACAGCTGCCATGCACCATGTTTACACACCGTCTCAGACTCGTGGACACAGAGAAATGGAGGAATGACACTCTGGAAAAGGACAACGAGTCGCTCCATGTTTAAACCAGTTTACGCTGAAATTCATGAACTAGAGTGGGAAAGGAAGTGTGGTAGTGAGATTCATTTCAACTGTCTGAGTTTCTGAATCAGTGGATTCCCCTGGATATATGGATCTAATTATAAAGAGATAAAAATAGAAAGAAAGACAGAGATTAAAAAAAAATAAACAAAATCCAAGAGGCTTAAAGCACAAATCCTTCCCACGAGGAGGAGGGAGGGAGGGAGGGAGGGAGGGAGGGATGTCGTTACGTCTCTAAAACAACAGTGTGTTTGCAGCCTCGCCCATCAGCAGATGAACCACGAGGCTCACAGGTGACGCATCCTCCAGCTCAGGGAGAGACGAACTGAGAAACCAGCTTTCTTCAGTTTGAATTAAAAAAAACATGGAAAGACTTCATGTTTTAACCCCCTCACTGTGAAAACCACTTTTACCTTATATTTGTAGGGCAAGGCAAGTTCAAGCTTATAGCACCATTCATACACAATGTTCACAAAGAAAGACACAAAAAATTATGCTAAAATCATAGAAACGAATCAGGGCATCTGAAAACATATAAACAACTTAAACAACAAAGTCAGTTAAAACATTAGAATAAATAGTTTAGAAATTTCAAATGAAGTTATTAAAAGTGCATTTGGAATAGTTTATTTTGTATTTTTTTAAATATTGGTATTTGGCGTCCCAAATCGCCCTCAAATATTACGCCCAAATGTCACACTGTTCCAGGTACTTTCACAAACAACACACTCGCTCCACACATGCACTACAGAACTGACACGTTTCTTTAAGAGCGGAGGAGGCGCTTCACTGCATCACCTCAAAAGTCAATGCACGGTTAATGTCAAGGAACAATTTACAACTCAATCACTGTTCCAAACATGAGTTACAAGGGAAAAAAACAAATAAACTTTACTCCGTTCTCTCATCAGAGAGGGTAAATATGCTAAACATGCAAAGAAGTTTCTGTATCTTATCATTTAAATTGTACTATATTAAAATAATAAACCTAGAACCGGCCTGCACTTGGTTATAGTCTAAACATGAGGCTGTTCAAACATATGATGCACTGTAGCTTTTAGTGTGTGTAGTCTGTAGTCAGTCGCTTTACTGTAATTTAATTTAGTTTTAACTACCTAACAAGATAATTTGAAAAGAGTCACATTAAATCCCCCCTGGTGTAACGAAAGTTTACATGAGTTCCCACTTCTGATCCCCAATGTGAAGCACGTGACCCCAGCGACCTGGAAGTGACTTCATGGTGTGAATCACACACACCGCCACATGTGAGACACGTAATAACTGATGAGTCACGGCTGTGTGTGTGTGTGTGTGTGTGTGTGTACCGTGGCAGTGGCTGTCTCCTGTCGCTGCGTCTCCTCAGGAGGATTACTGTTGTTTGCTTGAGGTATGGCGTCGTCATTCTCCAGGTCAGCAGATGGGAGCACATCACTGCAGGAAGACACACGTCTCAGAGTGACACGAGAAGCATGAGGACATGTCAGGCCGCCAGCGGACGCCTGTAGTTTGCTTAAAAAAACACCAGAGGGAGCAAGTGAAGGGGGGATTCACACTGTGTGGCTGAAATCATGACATTGCAGCAGCATGGCCCAGAAAACATCATGTACTCATTTGGTGATCTCTTAATATACTGGTATGTGCAAATAAAAATGAGGAAACGCCAGTTTTGCTGCTGTGAGGTGTAGCTGGAAGGAAACGCAGCAAAAAGCTGTCCTTCATGCAGCTCATCCAGAGAAATGGCAGCATTTCCGGTGGGGTCAACAGAAAGCCACAGGGTCTTTTGTATGCACTCAGGAGAGCAAAGCCCATCTATTCAGAGAGCCATAAAGGCAATCTACCCACAAGGGAGTGCTTCAGCAACAAAAAAGGCCTTTAGTGATGTGACTCAGTGTGTTCGTGAGAGAAGGGTGAGGTCTATTCAGCTTAACTTTCAGTAACAAAGGGAAGAGAGGCAGAGAGACAGGGCTTAGATTTGTCACAGTGATTCAGCGTGACGACATCAGGACATGAGGCCAAGAACACGAGCGCACGCTGTAATTTCTGTGATCCACACTGACACGGCCAATCGCATAAACAGTGTGTAAGTCAGTGGGGAACGCGGCGCAGCGTGAGCCTGATGAGGCTTGAAGCAGGGGCAGTTAGTGTTTCCCTCTCTCTCTCTAACAGGGTCACGTTTCCGCCCCGTCGTCTCACCGCTCCTCCTTCCATTCACGCTGCATCCCGAACGCAAACGTGCGTGGAAACGAGCAGCGCGAGTACATAAAGCTCAACTTCTCCCAGCGTGAGTCAAGATGGCTTTGCATCATTCTGATCAGCTGACATGTAGCGTGGAAGAGGAAGGGGGGGGAAAAAAAAAAAGGGAGTAGCTCACCCCTCAAGGACGTCACTACTTCCTGGTTCTCCCTGGGGTCCTGAGGCAGCATTCTCAATCACCGCGGCAACCACGCATCCAGCCTCCATGATGCTGCCTTACTGCACCGGCCCGCTGTGGAGACGGAGGAGGAGACAGGGAGAGAGAGAGGGAGGGAGGGAGGGAGGGAGGGAGGGTGAACGAGAGGAAGAGTTAACCCACATGAGGCAGCAGCCTGCGCGACTCTCAAGGCGAAAATCCACCCAGACTGTAATCTGTGATGGCATCAGGCTCCGGCGAGCCGAGCCGCCTCCGTGATGAGGCACGGCTTCGTCAGAACGCCAGCCTGTTTTTAGCACCGCGCTGACGGCGCACGCCGATCCGTCACGGCAGCTCCGGCGCCGGTCCCGGGGCAGCGCTACCATACTGAGGGAATAGCTTCACCTGAGGAAGAGCCGGCTGCTTTCCTGTGGCTGTTTTAAGAAACGTTTTACAACACTTGAAAATGAACCTCCGGTTTATGTGAGAGGAATAAAACTCCATGTGTTTGCGCCGCAACACTGTTTCTGCCAACTCCTCCTTCAACAGAGACAATAAAATGTGTTTTCCAAGAACAATTTAACTGAATTTGGTCTTGAGCTGCTATTAAATGGAGTAAGGTCTGCTAGCTGTCCAACTTGCTCCAGCAAGGTTAGTCCTGCACTACACGACTGAACCACAAGATGGTGTATTGAGTCACTTCAAGAGCGTAGAAACAGTTAAAGGTGCTGTAGGCAGGATTCCGCATCTCCGCCATCTTGCTTAGGGTTACCTAAGCAAGATGGCGATTTGACCCATCTAAGATGGCGATTTCAAACCCAGCACAGCCAATCCTGTCCTGTTTTCTCTGACATCACGCCCTTACGCAAGTTAAGCCCCTCCCACAAGAACGTGCGACGAACGCCCCTCGACCAATCACGGTTAGAGCCTCAGGGGCTCTTCTGATTGGTCAAAGATACCTGGAGCTGTCGAGATTCCGTTTCAGCTCAGAACAGAGACAAATGGAAACGCTGCGCCCTCGCGGTAGTGCAGTTATGCTACACTCCTAAAGGATTATCAATGAATACTCTAACATTTAATCCAAAGAAAACACAGAAAAATTAGCATTGACTAGCAAAATCCTGCCTACAGCACCTTTAACGCGACAATGTCTGAAGAGAAGAAGAGCAAAGACAAAACTCTGAAAGTCATTTTGAAGAAGCGAATGCTGCCACTCAATGTACAGTGGTAAAAGACTGATTATATTTGGTCTCTCCATTTTTCTCTCTCGCCAAACTAACTTTAAAATTTTGCGTTCATGGCAATCACAGAAGATATGAAAAAAACTGTAAAGGGATGCAGTAAGAAATGTGCAGCTTGTCTGATTTCTAGAATTTGTGTACCAAAGATGAAAAACCCAGCATTTTTCTGTGTAACACTGTCATGAACACTGATGACTTCTGTCTATTTTCCTTCAAAACAAGCCTCTTTTCATAGTAAATGCACTAAATCAAGCACTTATTCTAGTATTCTGATGAAAAAGACAAGATGTAATAATAGTTTGATATAATAATTATAGTGTGTTATCTATACAAAAGTGGCAATAGATGCACTGGGACAGACCTATATGAGAATACAGGACAGCAGCACTGAATGAGATGTGTCAACACTGTATTATGACCTTTTTCATCATGATATCTCATTCACACATTACTTTAATCTATTTCTCATGAAATATGTGTGATAGTTAAGCCAGTTTGACACACGTGGCATTTGATCATGTTAAATTTAGACCAAGGCGGCTCCGAATAGTCTCTGGTAAAAAAAAAAAAAAAAAAAAGTACCCTTGAAATACCAGTCAGAAGGACACAAGGGTGGAGATTTTAACTGTTAGGTGTTTTTGTGTTACTTATAAAGACAACAAGGTTACCAAACTATGCTAAAAGAAATAAAAAAGGTAACAAAATCCACAGTGCTGGGTCACTGTTACATTTTTACACTGTGGTTGTTGCATCCTGAATTCTTCTTTTCAGTATCAGCAGTGTTGAAGTGAGCAGAGCCATACATGAATATAATACTACGTTAACAAAATGACACAATGCTGTGGTCAGAGTTAAATATTTTGATTCACTTCTAAGGCTGTTTAAACATCTTGTGTTGTAGCAACTTAAAATAGTCACTATATTATTGGCAAACAGTAAAAATGCGATGTTATCATCAGTATATGTACATGGGGGAAAGCCCGTACAGAAAACTCCAAACCTATTTGAATGTATTTATTGCTGACAGGTTATAAATGTATTTGAAGCATATTTTATTGTTTTTTGTTTGAGGGGGGGCAATAATGTCAAACTTTAACTCAAACATGAGTTTTTTTGGGGAAAAAATGATCAAGCTTAAAACGTAATAGCACATTTTATATAACAAATTTTGTTTTTTCTCCTATTAAAAGAATAAGCGAATGATCTGATCTAATAGATTATTCTAAAATTTTTGAGATGCTGCTTTTACATTTATTTTAATAACTTAAAGCGGAACTATTATGCTATTTTTCAGTCACGTCATAGAGGTCACAGAAGCCCAAAAACATAGTATATAAGTTTGTTTGCCTCAGGGGGGGATGCTTGTTCCTCTTGTTGACATAGACAAAGTAAGATTCCAGAATCGCGTGTTTGAGTGTATATTTCCTTAAAAGTGGGGTGCGCAGTTGAGGGAGGTGACTGAATTTTTCACTCCTGGGGGATCATACAGAGGCTCTGGGAGGCAATATGACTGTAAAGACACCTTTTTAAAGTGAATTTTGCATAATATGACTCCTTTAAGACAAATTAACACAAAAAAATGCCTGAAATAGTTCAGTTTCTGGCCTAAAAATTAACAATACTTGGGAGTTCCACTCCAAATGTTTTGAAAAAAAAAATTAAAACTGAGTTAAATTTAAGATGTTGTATTTGCAGATACATAAATAAAAATAAAAGAATTTGCTTTCTCATGTGTAAAACTGAAAACGCATGTCTTGCTGCAGCTCTGCCGTTGTATGTCCGTGTCTAACAAGTCTTCTTAATGTTGTATTCACACACATGTTGACCTTTAGAGTTAAACCTAAGTTTAGAATAATTGAGTTTCGGTGATGCTCACATGGTTCCCGTCCATCCGTTCATTACATCGCCTCTCTGTATGTCAGCAGACAAACCACTTTACCAGGAAGTGAGTTTTCATGGTCCAAACTCAGAGTCTTCACGTCTAATTTGTTATTCGTTTAACAGGCATCACTGCAATCTGAATTAACACATGGCTGTAAATACCATCAACGTGTTAAAACAAGCATTTTCCTTTTACTTCCACTTCTGCCAATAATCACGTATTTCAATCATAAAATAAGTTTGAGGTGTTTAAAAGACGTACATTTGATGGTAATTGGTGATTCTAAATCGTTAATTTGAGTGTGTGTGTCTGTGTGTGTGAGATGTGAGTGTGTCCTGCCTTCGCCCAGATGAGTTCAGCTCCAGCGCCCTGCGTCCCTGAATAAGGCAAAGGGGTGAAAATAGATGAGAGGATGACTATAAAGAGGAACTACATGCATGCCTGTCGTAACAGGCTCAGGTTAGTGTTGATAAGAATTAATATCGACGTGTTTGGACTGAAATCACGATAAACCCTGAACCTATTGAGAGAGAAATGCATGCAATTCTACTTCAGACTCAGAGCAACATAAACAACTTTTTCCTGATGTTGCTTTAATCCTTGGTGGATAAAATGAATCTGCAGAAACAGACTTTAGATGCAATTACATCTGTGAAGCTCACAGTCTGAATCTGCAGCGGCTCTTAATGATTCCAACGAGATCAACAGCGGCGTGTTTCAGCGCTTCACTCCCTTGTTGTATAAACATCCGTCTGCATGTGCCTGGACCGTCTCAGCCTGCAGGAGGGCCGATGCTACGATGGCCCCCATCACTCACTGGTGAGAGCTACTCCTCTCTTTATGTACTGTAAACAAACAGGAGGAATGTCCTGATGGGGCAGAATAATTCTGCTCTAATGTTCTCATGGCTGGCTGGTAAACATGCTTATTGTTTCAACAGGGACTTGAGGGCATGCGGGCGGGGAAATGGACGACCCCTCTGAAGTCCGGCTGTCAGATTAACACTGAGGCAGGTTCACCTCTTCCCGGAGGAGCCCCCGCTAATCACCAGTGAAATGTTTGGAGTGGACTCGCTGGGGCCCGGCCTGCGGCGGCCAGCAGCGGCAGTTTCCCAGCAGCCCCTCTGGCTCCGAGCCTCACCGGGGTCTGCTGTTGACGGACTTCCACAAAGCTTCCTGACTCAGCAGAATGTGCGCCGGCAGACAGATCGCACTCCGCTCTATCCGCTCCATCTCGGACTGTATCTGCTCTCTAATGGGCAGAATGACCTTGGCAGGAGGGGAGCCGGCGCAATACACTTACAGAAAATTAATTCACCGTTTAGCCGGGTTACATCAAGCGCTGCTTCTCAAGGGTCACCTGGGAAAAACATCTCTGGAAAGTCAAAAGACGTAAAACAATCCGTTTCCTCTTCAACATGTAGAACAGCACAGAAACAAAGTTGCACTGCAGAAGTGTAGAAAGTTCAGATTTGTTACAATATCAGGGTGAGTTTGTGCTGAGAGGACACCGAGATTCCTTTAACCTCCATGAATTCAGCGATTTAAAAAAAGAAAAAGTTGCGCGGCTCTGCGTACAGTACCTGACCTTGCTGATTGCACCACATCAGACGGCAGGAACATGCTGTACGGACACATAGCAGAGGAGGACGGCCGGCTGAGCTGCCTGACAGAAAACTCTCTGAATAAAGCCGGTGGGTGAGGAGCCCAACAGCAACATGCGACGGAGCTCTGTGAATCTCACACATCAAGAGAGAGACTATTTTGGAAATGCCCCAAATAGCTCAAGTTATAAAAAGACAAGGCTGTCATGAGTGTAGAAAATTGAAATAAATAAATAAATAAATAAATAAATAAAAAAACAAAGAGTTCTCACAGATATTTAGGTGAGAAAACAAAACGAAGTCAAAGCCTACACTGGTTAAATGTCAGGTGTCACTGCACGTCTTCATTGTCCCGCTTGTCCATCACTCGTCTCCAAAGTAACAACGATCCAAGATGCAGGAATATGAAAAGTCTCTCCACCTGCCACTCTGAGAAACCGGCCGTCCTCTGATGTCGGGAGACTGGAGAACAAAAGGGAGTTGTCCCGGTATCTGATGGCCTACATGGAGATTTGAAGGAAAATAGGCCAGCCTACACAATCCTGAACACAGTCTCTGGAACCGGGACCGGCGGAAGATGGCCGCCCGTCTATTTGTGGCTACAAACAGAGCAGATGTGTCCGAGTGAGTCACAGACGCCTCATCACATGTGAGAGGAGCGAGAAAGAAGAAGAAAAACTGGCATGTCAACTTTTTAACAATAATTACACATGAAGCTGCCTGGCATTAGCTCTAATGCGGCTCCTGTGGAGGGTATTAAGAAGCTCGTCGGAGGGTCTCCACATGTGATTAAGACTCTCACAGTCTTCACAGTGGTCTGAGGTGGGCTGTAACACAACCGCTTCACTTTTTCATAATAGAAATTAATGAGTTGAGGAGGATGTAACGACAGGGTGGAGTAATAAGAAGGCTGATCAGAGCTGGAGGAGTCCAGTGTGTTTCACATCGGTTTATTCTACATGCACAGCTTTACTCTGCACTGTGCTGCAGTGGGTCGCTCCTTCACCTCACAGCTGAAGGTCTCTGGTTTGATTGACATATTACCATTATGCTTATTCACTGTTTTTACTTTTACCGACAAATGTAACATCTTGAAGCCCTCTGAGGCAACTGTTGTTGTGATACTGGGCTATACAAAAATAAATTGATTGATTGATTGATTGATTGGTTCCAGTCTGGACTTGGGAGCCTTTTTCAACATGCATCTTAAAACACGCGCTTCAGGTTAATTTCTGACTTTAAAACTACGAGTGTGTGTGTGTTTTTCTGTCTGTGTGTGTTTGCCCTGTGATGGATGGCCCGGTGACCTGTGAGCTTTGCAGCACTCAGTGAACCTCAGTTGGGTGAACCGCTAAAGAAGAGTTGTGCAACGTTTGGCCTTTTATGAGCTAACTTCTCTGTAATGTGCTATATGTGACCTGGTGTGTTGCCCCACTCTATTTATTCAGTTTGCTGTTTGCTCATATTACACAAATATATGTGTGTGCTCATGAAAGAAAGCATGAGAAAGACATATGCACTGAACTGCCTTGTTAAAAAGTGCAGCTGCACATATGCATATATGAAGGTAGTGAATGAGAGTAATGCTGGCATTCATCTGGATGTCCGTTTGTGAATTAAGTGCTAAAATCCCATCTTTTCTGGCACTTTTTTTTGCTATTTTCCTGTGCACCACCTCCTGAGGGAAGTACAGCTGCGCTGTTCGCCTGTCGTTTTGTGCGGAGCAGACTCTCTTTCAGACATGCTGTGGCTCGAAACGATGCAGGCGGTGGAGATTAGATGGAGCCCACAGAGAAAAAGTAAAACAGTCAAAACACTCAGAGGGAGCTCAGGCAAACAGCACAAAGTCTGGCAGGTAATCCCGCCGAGCTGAGGAGACGGAGCGGTGCTGTGTGAATTAGTGGAAATTAGGAATTGATTACAGTTATCAGGTGCTTGTAAAAGTACGACTTCATAAGGTTTAGTCTCTCTGTGGATCAGTGTAACGATTGACTCTCATTTAGATCTGCTGGGTTGGATCAGTTAGTCTGGATTCGATATTAGCTCAGTATTTTCAACGTCATGAGCTACTGGCAGGCGGACATATTTTTTAGATGTGTCGAAATTCTAGTAACACTGGTTCTTAGAAGAAATGCAAATATGAACTAACAACACTGAGGAAAGTGGAGCATAATAATGTTGCAAATAAATCACAGCAATAACGAGGCTAAAGCTGACTAAAGCTTCAGAGAGACAGCAGCTCTGCATCCGTCACCCTGTCATTAAAATAATAAGTACCAAGCACAAGGAAGCTGGAACTTTCATGGTGTTAAAATGATATTACTTATGTCCAACACGGGTTATGAATGACCCTGTGCTCAAAAGCACTCAATCACAATCTAATATTAAGCCAAACGCCCGGACTGCAGCAGCGTAAAAGTGGAAGCGGGCCGCTGGCTTCGGTGGGGGGTAAAAGTTTTGGTGTGGAGCTCTCATCAGCTCCGCTCTGAATCAAGCACAGACACGACGCACAGCGGAGAGAAAGCCCGGCGGTTGCCATGGCAACCCCTCTCCCATCCATCGTGACTTGATGCTCCTCCAGACTGAGGATGAGGTAACTCGAGGAGGCAAATGGAGTCTCGGAGGAACCTCCGACCGGCGGCGGCGCTGCCCGTCACTCCTCCCAACATCCAGCACGTCGCCGCCGCCGCCGTGAACACCCACCATCGATCACAGGAGCACCCAGTCACTCCTCCTCACAGGGCCAGGAGGAGGAGGAGGAGGAGGAGGAGGAGGAGGAGGAGGAGGAGGAGGAGTTGGGGTGTAGATGGTGACGGAGGGGCAGTCATCTGATCCTATAATCTTCTTGAAATGTACTGGAGTGAGATTAACTTTATTTCATCTGGTAGCGAGTCAGTGTCACGGCTCAATCTTTGCCCCTCACCCTGCGGAGTCGCAGTGATCCCTGATGAAGGGGCAGGAGGCGGGGCGGGCCGGGCGGCAGGCCGATTAAGTCGCGCACGACAAAGATCCAAATATTTAATCAACAAGCCGATCTGTCAGTCAGGATCCCTCCACCAGCCTCGCAGGGGAGACTCAGGGAAAACACCAGAAGATGTTGTGAGATGAAATGCTGAGATATGACTGGAATGCTCAGAAATACAAACCGAGCAACCTTTAACCACCGAGACGCTCTCACTCTGACACCAACACAACTAAAACTCTGTTCACATCATGTTCAGATACGACGACGTCGACTGCAGACAACGATCCTGTTTGTTTCCTCGTCAATTAGTTTATTCATTAAGTTTGATTTAGAAAATAGAAACGTTTCAAGAGAGTCTTTGATGCAAGTGGAACCTCTGGAAGTTTATAGATAATCTGAAATAAATTAGAAAAGTCTCAGTGAAGTATACAATAAAATATAAGACTAGCAACAACAAAAAGACTCCGTGTCTGTAAAGCAATGCTCTCCATCCATACTAGTTAAACGTGTTACCAGTTGCCAGGCAACGTTCATTACAAGCTACAGAAAGCAAAAGAAAACTGATATTCAGATTCACTCCTCTTTATGTTTTATCATCCATGCAAAGCATCACAGCTGGAACAAGTTCCTACTTAGAACATGTGGGGAACTGGGAAGTTTCCCGATTGGTGAAGACACTCGTTCCCAGTTGTACCAATATTATAAATAGTTGAGCCAGTTAGCGTCGTGAAGGGGACTGAACTGATAATAGCATCTTCTGTAATGAAAACCACTTCAACATTCAAACATGTTTGGTTTAGGACCATTTAATAAGCTCAAAATCAGGAAGTGATTTGTTTTGAAAGTTATCAACAGAGACTAATAAAAGCTGGAAACTATTTGACAACCACTTGACTTTTCTATGAACACGGATCCAGAAATACTTTCAGCTCAACATGAAAATCCAGACATGTGCTTCTCACTTTATCCTCAACATGATGTTGATGAAGTTTAATGGAAGATGAGTGGATTTTCATGGATCGCTCATTACTTAATAGTTCTATGAAGAACACCTCAGCTGAAATCCAAATGTGCAACGAAATAACTTCACATGTGGACATTTGTCTACAAACACTCTCACCATTTTACTCCCATTAAACTTCTTCACACCCGTCCCAGTGTAAAACACTCATCCTGACCCATTTTGACTGAAGATGGTCAAAGCCTCACAGGATACTGTGGAGATTGTATTCTCAACATTAAATTGTTGTTATCAGCTTTTGAAGTGGATATAAACTTTAACTCCAGTAATGCTAGCAACGTAAATTATTTGATAAGTCTTCATGTATAGACTGCAACCACCGCAACTGTTACACTTTATAGTTTTACACATAGAATTGTACTTAATGATGAAATAATTGATAGTTTTTCACACCACCTATTGTGAAAAATAATAAGAAAAACATTCAGCTTAAATTATAGTCCTGACGCCCCCACCCCACCCAATCCCACCCCCTCCAAAAAACACATTTATTTTGGCCATCTGTATCACGAAAAAGCAAAAATAAAGCATATAGCTTGGACGTATTTTTGACTTTTACACATAATAACAATTTATGGCAATTCTTTAATAATTTCTTTAGTACATCATGAAAATCATGAGTCTTTTTTTAACCTGGGGTTCCTCTTCATTACAGTAAAACTTTTTCTCTTTTATATTCTTTGAGAACAGACAACTGGTGAAGTAGCTGACTTTTTAAAATGCACGTTTGCAGGATATGTTGGCAGTGTGTGTGCTGCAGCCATTCAGGTTGTTATTTTGTGTCGATATCTGGTGTTTTCCAGTGTGTCCATGAAAAGAAATAAATATAAAAAAAAAACGAAAACCAGGAAATCTGGTTGTTTTTCTAACGTGATGTGATGCAAATCAAAGCAAAACTTCACCAGCAGTGTACTCTGACCTGTTCAGCATGACAGATCAGCAGTCACACACACACACACACACACACACACACACACACACACACACACATACACATGCACATTTAAACGCGCGCAAACACACACACATGCAACATGTCCGCTCCGCTGAGGATCGACGGTTCATGTGGAAATAATGAAAATACAGCAGGTGTTTTGCTGTCACCTGCCCCTGCAGCAGATGAGCACACGGGCGGTGTGTGTGTGTGTGTGTGTGTGTGTGTGTGTGTGTGTGTGTGTGTGCCTACCTGTGACTGTGCGCCGCGCTGCGCTCCTCCTCACGCTGAACGCCGCTGCGCTTCTCCACCAGCAAACATCCCGTCCGCATCGCACCGCGGCGGCCTCACCAGCAGCGCGCGGCCGGCCTGCTCGGGCGGGTCTCCCCGGGAGAACGACCCCCGGCCGGGTGCGGCATCGCTCCAGCGGCGCGCGTGTGTGTGTGGGAGAGAGAGAGAGAGTGAGATTGTGTGTGTGTGTGTGTGTGTGTGTGTGTGTGTGTGTGTGTGTGTGTGTGTAGTCTTTCCGGGCGAGCAGTGGCTGAGTGCGCGCAGAGCTGCGAGGAACTGCTGCCGCTCGGCGCCGGGAGCGCGCACTCAGACACGCACGCGTGCACACGCCGATACACGGATCTCGTGCCCGCGCCTGGGATGTTGGAGCCTCAGGGCTTCCCAGACCTTTTTTTTTTTTTAAATTTCAGAGTGGAGGACCCAGATCTGAGGGAGGCGTGCGGGCGCGGGCGCGGGCGCGGGCGCGCGGGCCCATGCTGGAGAAGACTCAGCCCATGTGGCAGGTTGGGTGGTGTTAGGTAATGCCTGGTACCGGATTACATAACCCTCCAGTGTAGGTGGGTGGCAGCAGTGAGAGGAGTGAAACCTGCTGGACTCATCACTCACACTCCTCATCCTCCTGCTTCCTCTGGAGGAAGCACAAAGAATCCTCGTTTGACCCATTTCAACCAGACCGGAGTGTCATGGACGGCATCGCTTTGTCAAAAATGTCTTCATAGTCTTCACATTATCACATATTTTATTTTCCCATGCGGCTTGCTGCCTGCCAGGTTACCTGTTCCATATGGCGTTTGCCATAGAGAAGCACCATATTGGATTTGTTGTCTATTTTTGAAACGTCAATGTTTTTTTCCATTCACTGAATGACTGTCAATGCAAACACAGTAAAATCTATCTGCCATGCCACTTTATCGAAGATGTCACTAGTTTGACTCAAATGTATGTTTTCGGAACTGGAAAACCTGCAGAAAACACAATTAGAATTAGAGTTTTTCCCAGGCCTCATCTTGGAGAACCACCATCCTCCACTACCTCCTCAAACTCAGATAACATGTTACTCATTATCAGGCAAGTCGGATCTCTCGGAGGTCTGAAGCCTGCAGGACTATGCCGCCCACCAGTACCAGGGATGGGCAGAACACAACTCCAGCCCCCGGTTATATAAAACATGCCAGATTTAGCTGCTCAAACTGATGTAACATGTTGGAGAAATCATGATTTCTCTTTTCTCTACAGCCGTATGCTGCTTCATTCTTTCAGTCTGTCACAACGGTAACTGATGAAGATATCTGAAATTAACCTGACAAGTAGATTGTACTGATTGTCAGTGATTAATGAAACTTTTTAAAATAAATAGAATTACAGCTGTTCCTCACGACTGACTGATCTCAGCTGAATGTCACCTGAAGTCCTGCAGCTTTATCATGGTGACCATTAGAAATATTTGGTTTTAGACGAGAGGATTTGAGGCAATTTGGACTTTAAACTGATGTATTTACCCACTTTCAGACTCATTACAAAACCTATATGAAACACATCTCACAGTTTAGGTTGTCAGATTCAGACAAAGGGTCAAATCTGAGACACCAAGACTCCCTGATCGGATCACTGGAGTTCCTTAACACTGTCAGTTTCCTCATCTTAATACACAAAAAATAGGAGCTTTGTATTGAACGTAGACCACATGGTGTATTGGTAGTAATGCATCAATTAGAGCGGCTCACTTTCATTCCTCACAGTGGGAATATCATTGAATATCACCTTTTTTTTAGGATAAATTTTACTTTCTCATGTGTTCCTTCTCTCTTTCATATAACGATTTTACAAAGTGTAGCTTGTAACCAGGAGCTTGCTGGTTCAAATCCCACCACACACAGGTCAATACTGTGGATCCATTAGCAATCCCTTCAACATGCAGCTGCTCCGGCTGTGTCACTAAAGACACATCCGGCATAATGTGTGTGTGCCAAACCAAACATGCAAACTGGAGAGAGCTTACACACTGACAGAGCTGACAAACACTCACCATTAACAATATGAATTCCCATCTCTTTAGCCTGGTTTTCAGGTATTTAAAATTCAGATATAACTGAAGATCCTGTCATTTAGGTGAAATAAAGCGACTCTCCTATTGGCTGTTACTTATACTATAATTAAAGGACATGTAACATGAAGAGCCTGCTTCCACATTCATGCCTCTGATGATCTGCGTGTTTGAGCAGCGGATTAACTGAACTTTTCCTTCTGCTCAGGTGTATTCAGATGGCTGTTCATTTGTTTGCTTCCCAGCCTGCCGCAGGGAATTTGAACAGGAGCACAAAGGTCAGCCTGACGGACCTCATCCTCTTTCAGCCTGTTTGTTTTCCTCGCTCCGGCTCCACGGCCGACACACACTTCATTCTGAACATCTGCAATCAGATCGCTGGAAATATTACTCAATAAATAACGAAAGGTTAGGCTTTCGCTTCACTGCTCTGCATGATGTTGCGTTTGTCAGATTTAACAGTGAATTAATTGTTTTTTTAAGAGAGCGATACAAAGATTTCAAATCCTCCTCTGCTCCCGTTTCTGAGTCCAAGAATTAAAACAAAAAAACAAAAAAGGCTCCTGACCTGATTAAGCAGCTCACTATCACCACCATCTCCTCCTCTCTCTGCCCAACACTTACACCCTGTGTCCGGCACATGAACTACACCTGCGTGCTCGCAGACAAAGGCACCACAGCAAGAATAAAAGCCTCTTTTCATTTTTTTATTATATCAAAATACAAAAATTTGAGAGGAAAATTTCATATGGGACTAAGCATTTGAAATGATATGGTGACATGGATACAACACTGCGTTCATCTTCTCACAGACATGCCATAGATAGAGCGCAGATCATGTGCCAGGCCCATGTCTACGTCCTGATGAGCCACCGGGAGCCAACCTGTGCGTTTTCCCCTCTAAAGGCTTGTCACTGTACATCCAGGCCGGGTGGTGACAGGCCAGAGCGTTGGTATCATCATCCTTTTTTAATCTTTTAAATCTTTTTTTTTTTTTTTTTTTTTTACATCATAGTTCATTCGGGTTTCTGTTGTTTTACTCAATAAAGAAAGAAGATCCATGGCAGTTGAACATGAAGAGTGAGTCAGACATGGTCTCAGACGATACAGAGTTCACTGGACAGCAGTGGCAAAACAAACAAAAACAAAACAAAACAAAGAAAAGGAATACAAATATTATACATAAGGCTTTGGTACAGCACCATACAGTATGAGTTAATCGTTCACAAAAAGTTAAGTGAAGCGTAAATATAACCGATGCGGCGACCAAACAGATGTCTAAAAACCGACAGAAAAGAAAAGAAGATAGAAAAGAAACATCAGGTTATAAAAAGCCAGAAAAGTAAAAATAAAGTTTGAGATATTTACATATGAACAGGATGGAGACAGATTATGCAGAGAAAGCAGAATAAACGACAGGATGTAAACATGTGATGTACAGCACAGAGACCCGTGATGACAGCGAGATGGATGAAGTCAATTTTCTTCCTTTTAAGCACTACTTGGTTTGCTTGAGTATGAGCATCAGCTAAAACAGTCAACGATGTAGTGCTTATTGTAGCCTACAGTAATCAGAATCAGAATCAGAATAATCATAAGAATAATCATAATAATACATTCTAGTTTCTCAGTGCTGGTACACATGAAAAAACAGAGAATATAGAAAATACTACATATTTCTATTTTCCGTCCAATAACAACCAGCTGGGATGTCCATGAATGACTGCTAAATAGGCGTTTTTGTATTGTCTCTACATGCAAGATTAATACAATTAAAAAATCAAATTTGTTCTAAGTATCATCCTACCAGCACCTAGTGATGCACTAAAAGCTGTAAGCAGAAACGTTTGGAACATAAAACATATATAAAAAAAAAAAAAAAGAAAAGAAAAAAAAAGAAAACAGGAATAGAATTCAGAAAGAAACCAAACGGAGCTAACAGTACGTCCAAAGCAGCCCTCTTTAACGCTGTACATGTTTCTGTTGGATATGCAAAAGAAAAGAAAAAGCCCGGAAGACGACATCCATTCGTTTGACAGCCATTCTTCAGGATGTGTGAGCTTTTCCCCCAAAACCTTTCTACCCGCAGGGGCGAGATAAATGTGGACTGATGGACCACTCATGGCTCTACTGTACAGTACTAGAGGGACCTTCCACGAGGCGGCGGCGGCGGCGGCGGCATGATCTGAGACGGTTACGCCCCCCTGCAGTAGTGTGCTTGAAAAAACAGTGCTGTTAACCAAAACAAGAAGTCCTACAGGAAGTGTGTAGAAAAGGTTATGTTTCTCCTTTTTAGGCTGGGTTAATATTCTCGTTATCATCACAAATATACTTTAGAGAGGGTACCTTGGAAGCACAGACAGACATTGCAAACACACGATAGAAAACAGGTCATCTTGAATTCATTTGAATGTCACAAGTCTCTATTATTTGAGGTTATACTACTACTTTCCAGTATTGTCTATCACTGTCGTCACACCATGATACTGTTATGATAAGGACCTATAGTGCCCGGCGGAGCCAGTTCAGTTGCTCAAACACACAGGGCCCCGAAGAGTTGCTTGTGGAAACAGAAAGACAACCCCACCCCCCAAAACGAAACTAAAAAAAAACAAAATTGTTAGACCTCTATTCTACAGCACCACAAAGTTAAACATAGCACCAAGTCGTAATGTTCAAAGCAACTATGCCCTAACACACTTTTTCTCCATCGAAACTAATGTAAACACAATTTCCTCCACAGCACGTATTGTACATGACTATAGCATGTCCTCCACGCTCGGGAAAAAGTCTCCGTCCGGTTATTTGCTTTGGACACGTGAAGGCGAAGAGATCTGGAGCGAATCTACATGTGTGCTCATGAACGGGCAAAATACAGGATTACTTTGTTCCAGAAATATTATAGAGGGCAACACACTTCTGCTTCTAAAGCTTTTCCAGTGGGCATTCACGTACTATACATCAGAGAAAATACTACTCAACTTGTGCAGCCAGCGGGCTATGGCAATAATACACTGTACGGTACTAACATTGAGTTTTCTTTTCTTCTCAGATAAAATAATGTCTGCTAAAGTATGACAAATTAGGCACCTTAAAATGTTTTAAAAACATTATCCACTTAAAGCCGTACTGTAAGCAAATACTTTGATATATAATCTAATTTCTTTTTCGGTGGGATCTGTCCCGTCTTTTCATATATCCCTATACAAGAACATCTTCCTGTAAAACATGGTTGGATTTATCTTTACAAATACAATACACACCATGTACAGTACATAACAAATATAGATTTTTTTTTTTAATCTCCTCTCGTATCTTACACGAAAACCAATTGGTTAAAGTAGAATATGTACTTTTGACGCTTCGCTTTCAGGCAATCACCACTTCCTGGAAAGTCTGGAGAGATTTCGGTGGATATTCCGCGGATCGGTTGAAGGAATCTGGTTTGACTGATATGTCTCGGAGCAATTTAACTACACGTATCACACAAAGAACGCAGATTAGTGTTGGGTGGATTGCTTCTTTGTGCCACGGTGATTCTAGGCAGTAAATCTGGTACATTTTAGAAAGCCGTGGCTTTTAGGAGCCAGCTGGAAGCAGACCTGAATAAATGAGTCTGCACAGGGAAAACCAACAAGCCTGTGAACGTCCAGAACCAGGTCCAGCTCTCTGGCCTCCAGGCCTCCGATGCCACCGGTTTTCCTGGACTTTGTGGGATGAGCAGCAGAGCTGACTGTCTGGTTTACATCTATAATACAACAGATATATTCTCCAGTTCATTCTGATTCTGCCATTTGTTGTTGTTTTAGACTCTCTTGAACTCACCAGCAATCCTGACCTCGACTCCAGTGAACATTTCTCAGCTCACCTTAGAGGGATCAGAAGGAAACGTCAGTCTGGATTTTCTATTTTATTTTCTAGGTCAAGTTGCTTTAGACTTCAAATATCCAGCAAACTGCAAAAGAATGGTGTTTTGCACTGGAGCTCAAGATTTAACAAAGGAAACTCCCCACATACTCTTTGCTTTGCTGCTCATATAATAAATGCATATTCCATGCAAGCAGCGCCATTAAAAAAAACCAAAAAACTATCCAAACTGACTTTTTAACAGTGCAGAAATGCTGGAAAACACTTAGCACAAGATTAACCTGAACAAAACAGTTTAATCATCCATTCTACGAGCTGGCATTAGCAGGGAGGATTGCCAAAACACACATATTAATTGCTGCTCATCCCACAAATGCAGCCCCTTTTACAAAAGGAAATAATTGGGCTTTCCAACAATTTAACATTAGTTACCAAGAAGCTCTGTTGAAACAAAGAAGTTCTCCACCAAACAGAAATGTCCTTCCTTTATGTTTAGATTTAACAACACAAGGAAAGCTGTTATTTGTAACCGTCAGAGCAAAAACAAAGAAAAAACAATTTTTTTTTTTTTTAAAGAAAAAAGAAAATAAAAAAAGAAAACTTGGCTTGGAAAAACTGCACAAACAGGAATCTGGACTTGATGTGCCGACTGGTCGTCTCACTGCTCACAGCTGCACTGTGAGCAACATAGTGGGTCATTCAATGTACTGCGACATTGGGACATTCATCTCCTGTACAGCAAAACATACATTCATTATCGGTTAGTGTCGGAAAAATCAACAGACATACAGAGAAGTAGCTAGCAAGTAAATATACAGTTGTTAAAGATAAACAGTCAGGGTGGCCATTGTTTGAGTTTTTCCCATTGCTTTTGAACAGCTTTATGAAGCGATCACATTCTCTTCTAGCCGACGTTAAACATTAACATCCTCACTTTTTTCTTTTTGCATGAAATCTTTTTGCACAAATGGTGCTTCAGTACTTTTCCTCTACAGTAGAATGTATTCGTTGTCCACCTCCCCACAACTAAATGTCTGTATTTTTTCTTTCTTACATTTATGGTGGTTGTGTCCCACTACTTGGATTATACACAGTTGAAGCAGGTTAAAATCAAACCGAACAAGAGTTATGCATTTTCTCTCACGTGTCCTTGGCAGAGAAAGTAAAACCACACAAAGTCCTGGAGTCCCTCACTCCCCCAGAGAGACAAATATATGAAGGCGAAGGAAAAAGGCAAGTTTATGTTAAATAAAAAAGAAACAAAAGAAGAGAAAAAGGCAAAAAAAGGCACCTCGAAATGTGCCACATTTCACAAATGATTCCTTAATAATGAAATACATACTACAGTACACGTCACGACTTTTCACCCCCGGTTCCTCTGAGTCTTCTCAGCATTTCAGTCCCAAATTCATTTGAGAGATCTCTTGAAGGCTTCGATCTTAACGCAGCGCTGCGGCGCAGACGCGCCCAGCACCAGGATTAAGACTCAGGAGTCGAATGGTTGGCATCGGATCACAAACTGAAGCAAACACAATAAGCCAGCTGTCGCTGATAATAAAAAAAGCGTCTTAATCAGATAAAGTTAGGCCATATTGTTCATTTGAATGAGTGGCGTGTGTGTGTGTGTGTGATATAAACCTTTTTATCCATACGTTTCATATGTAAAAAGGTCAAGTACGTACAGTATACCACAAGAATTACAGCAACTCTGCGTTTACTCTGAGGTATATTTTGTGGTAAGAACCCTGTGTTTAAATACTGACACTATTTGTATTGTAGGAAAGGTAGAACTCGTGTCCCCGTCTGAGGACGCACCAGGATTAACAGTACGCTGTATCACTGAAAAACCTAAAGTTATGGACCCCTCGATGACCAGTGAGTGAAAAATCTTTAACGTGTTGTGACATACTCAACCAACACTTTTTTATTACTGTAGTAGGAAGCTTCATTCCCTTGTTTTACTATTTATATACATTATATATTTTCAGAGCATTTTCAAGTGAAATTCCTCAGAGACAAGTGGTGGTGACAACTCATAAAAAGCCATTGTTCTTGTCTTGGGAGACGTTTTCCAGCCCCTCGGAGTCGTCGCCTCCGCGTTTCCCCGCTCCCCGAAACACACGAGACTTTCAGAGATTATAAGAAAGGTGTTTGTTTGTTTGTTTGATGGAGTCGATGTGGAGCAGGGGGGGGGGGGGGGGGCTGAGGCGGGGTGGAGGGGGGCGGAGTCAAGTCGAGTCCAATGGCTTGGCGGACACTCGGGTCAGCGTAGAGTCCCGTAGTTGGGGCCCTCAGAGTCTGCGCTGGCCAGGATGCCGGTCTGGTCGTCCTCGGACCGCCTGCGCTGCAGGAGGGAGGTCAAATAGAGATAGGGGTTCTTCTTGTTTTGCCTTTTCCTCTTTCTGCGGAAGTTGAGATCCTCTCCCTCCGGGGGTGTCTGAGATTGCTGCTGGGTCTGAGAGGGAGAAACACCTGAAAGAGAGTGACGACCACCGATTTATCAATCAACCAGAGACCAAGGCCTCGTCTACAAGACAACCCGTGGCAGTTTTCAGGTTTGGCATGGTTCTGACTCCCTCATGGACATTTGAGTGTCATGTTTCATGTTCTTAGCATGTTCTGTTCTGTTCCTCTGTCTTGTTTCGGTATTTCAAACCCAACGTGTTTGTTCAGGTCACAGGCTTTCGATTGTTGAAAACTTTGTTCACTCTTGTCTCTTCTTGAAGTTATGAAAACACAGTGCTGACAGATGTAAGACTCTTCTGGTCGAGCTCCATCCCGTCTGTTCTCACTGCTGCTGGGTTTCATAGGTTTTAAATCATTTTGCTTTGGTTTCATTATTTCCATGTGCTTCATGTTTTGTCATGTTTGATCCTGTGTGGTAGACTACATGGTTTTAGTCATAAGGTCAGGGTCAGCCTGACCCTGACCCCAGTCCAGTCATGTCATACGTGTTCATATGGATGGAGACGATGATTCGATGAATGACTGGATGAAAACCCGGGGTTAAAAGATCCCGTGGTAATGCCCTAAAAATAGAAAATACCAGCAAAAATAACACTTGTCAGGCTTGTCAGAACTGTGTGTAATGGTGCTTTCATAAGCAAATATCAGTAGGATTAGGCCTCACTTCCCTCTGGGAAAATTATAAAGTTGAACGTAGTAAAAGTGGTAGTTTCCCACTGGGAAAGTGGGAGGATCTGAAGAGCTTTGAGATCCAAGTCTGTCGTCACTCAAAACTATCAAACTTCATAGAAATAGACTGACTGTAATACCTTTATCTTAACAGGACTGCACTGCAGCTCCAATATACTTCTGTATAGTACTTAATTTTATATTGATGTGTTGACGCTGGAAGTCTGGCTCTGTTTATGGGATATTTCAGGTAAATTAAAAGACGGCATGGCAGTCCCAGGTCCCAGTTACTCTGCAGGAGTAATTTATCTGCCACGCAGCAGAAACAGGTCCGTCACATCTTTTGTGCGCCTCTCCTGTGATCTTCAGACTAACCTGTTCTCCACCTGGAGTTCGTGTTGTTATTGTTGTTGGCAGCCACTCCCTTGGCTTTAGTAATACAGTGGTGTAGCAGTGCTGGTAAGCTCTCAGACCCGGCAGTATCACTAGACGCACCTAGAGGTTCCCTGAGAAGACGAGACACAGCACAGCACACATCGCTCTGCATTAATGGATCGGCCGCGTTCGGCGCTGAAGCAGTGAAAAGACAGAAATGTCTCGCTCATTGTTATTTTCCGGTAGGCGCTATCGGATGATTGGATGAGCTCTTCAACTTCTAGTGCGAGCTCTTTCACTAAGATGATGAGTTTCCACTTTCTACAGGCTTTGATGGATGATAAAAAGTTAGATTCAAAGAAATGAAGAGAGAAAGAAAAGGCAAAGAATGAGAAAGAGAAAGCCAAAGGAAGAATAGCTGACAAAAGGTGGCAGTGGATCTGGTGGAATTATCGGCTCTACGTTCATCTCAAGCAATCATCACATTAAAGACCCAGCCCAAGATTGTCAAGAAGTTTGGGATTTATTTTGTTTTTCTTTGTCGTAACTTGTAGAAATAATTCAACTGAAACTCAAGAGAGTAACTTGAGGAAATTCAAAGAAAAACTTTGCAGTCCAGCCTGACAGTAACAGCGCTCAGTCTGGGCCTTTAAACTGTGACTGCTTCAGAAATGCGGGCAATATTGGTCTCTTTGTTGTATAAAACTCATAAAATGAAAATAATTTCTGGAACTGTGAAACTTCTGTTCCTGGTAACAATTATCCAAACTCTTTTGAAATCCACCAATAACACTCTTTTTAATAAAGTTTCGGCCAGGAAGGATCTGCAGCCTTTACCATAAGAGAATAACGTAAATGACCATTTATGTGTAGGTGATGCAGTTTGAATTATTTCCTGCATGAATTCCCAAAATTTGGCTTAACTTATTGTTACTTATTGTTAGTTTAGGCACCACATACAGCTCAATTAACAATTGTCTGAAAACATTAAAATAAGAGCATATAATAAAGATATGGATAAAGTTCAAAATGTACCGAAGTTTTACTGCAAAAAAAAAAAAGCCAAACCATGATGTGCACTTAGCAGTAAAAACACTGCATGCATGATGACAGAGCTAGTTTCTTCATGCCTAAAACTACACACACAGCGATGACTGTTAATGGAAAACACAGGTTTACTCTTGTATTCCTTCTTAAACTTCCTGTAAAATGATGTCAGATGCCTGATTTCTTATCCTCAGCTCTGATATGCATCCAGTAGAAATGAACCTTTACCTTCACAGGCGTTTCTTCTACACCAGTGTTTTATTTTTCCCAAAATACATAGTTATGCAGTACTTTAAGAGGCTTTTAACCTCTTTATTATAAAATGGGCTCAGTCTACCTTTATTTAATTTGTGAAGATGAGTGTTTTTGAGTTTACGGCTATATATGTGACAGAATGTTGCCTCTGCTTTGACACTGAGACGTAACTTTAATAACAAATATATGGGTGCAAAGCACCATTTCACTGCTTTCTGTAAGTTTTTGAAAATGTTTGACCTCATGGATGACCCAGAAGTTTCAGTTCAGGATCGTTGGTGAGGCTTTCTGCATCTTTCATCCCTGCAGCGTTAAAGATAGAGGAGCTTTACATTTTCCTCATCAACAGATCCTTCTGTCGTCTGCGTGAACGACTGACTGGATCCAGTGCAAACACCGCACCTGCGGCTCCGCCGGTACAGTAAACAAAGTGTGTCAACAAGCTCTCTGCACCGTGTTAGTGTTGCTACAAGCGTCACAAGCCAACACAGGAAAAGGCTGCAGACCCTCGCAGTGAGCTGCACTCAGTCAGCGTTTCTCTGGCCGTTTGCTCAGCGCGCTGAACAAGAACCGACGGCAAACAAAAACTCAAGAACTATTTTCATTTTATGAGTGATACATGCTAAGTTGGATGGAAATAATCGATGTTTAATCAGCACAAAATAACCACATCAAGTCAAAAGAGTCTTCCGGCTCAGAGTCTGTTTTAGAAGCAGTTTTACCTCATACCGAATACTCTGGTTTTGCTGTCCATCTCTCATAGAAAGATGCATTAAACGTTAAATAACCTCACAAACATTTAAGTTCACGTTCATGAGGCTGAACGGCGGCTCTCTTTGCCTTTCAAAGAACTGAATACAAACAGCCTCAAAACCTGACTTAATGCCGCCATTAAGTCAGGTTGTTGTGCCAAACATGTATTGTTTCAAAAGGCATAGGAACACAAAGCTTTAGAGATGCTGTCCATCATCTGTCACTGCGGAGAGAGAGATTGAGAACCGTTAGCAGGGAGGGGGGGACAAGTCGGAGAATGTGCAACAGTCCTGGACAGATAGAGAACACTTCCATCATCAGAGGCCACAGCGTGTTAAGGTAGAGTACATTTCCATAGACATAAACACTATACAGCACAGTCTGATCAGAACATGAACACTGCGTACAGAGGCTTCACCATGCTGACGGGAGGAGATGGCAGGAAGAGGAAATGGCCGTTAAAGAACGAGTCACATGACAGGAGGAGGAAATGGCCATTAAAAAACAGTCACATGACAGAAAAAACGAAAGCACTTAGGACGACAAATGTGACAAAGAATTTAGTTTGAGAATTGTTGTTATTTGTTTGGTCGTAGAGAGAAGTTTAGAGAATGCATGCATGGCATTTTGCACATGGAACAAAACTTTAAAGGGGAATACTCCAGTCTATCATTCATGTGCGCCCTCTATTGATTCAAGGCTTTTTCTTTTCTTTCTGTTTGTTTGTTTGTTTGTTTGTTTTTTTCTTATTTTGAAGCAGGGAATCATGTCTGTATTCAAACAATGAAAAAGACAAAATCAAATGCTTCTCCACGGTCCAAAACCACTCCTCGTGCTTGCTCTCAGGAATACTGGCTGCAGCCTGCGCCTCGGCAGGCGAGCTGAGCCATGGCACTGTCCGAATCATGTGTCCTGCACTCATTGTTACCATTAGTTGAGCTTCACTTGAATCCAGCACAGAGGCACAACCCAAAGCGATTCCCCTTTAAAGGAGAGAGTGATTAGAGCCCTCCCCCTGCTGACCCCTCCCCTCTCAGACATGGGTCCGACCCTTACCTATTGCGGCGTAGGGGACCGGGTCACAACAACGCTGCCCAGATAGCTGAGATCAATCAAAAACAAATGAGGTAAGACCCTTACCCTCTATAAAGCAGCAGCAGCAGCAGCAGCAGCAGCAGCAGCAGCAGCCCTACAAGCTACCTTCCCTTTCCGGCCAGTGAAGAGCAGGAGCTGACCTCTGCTCCGGCTCTGGCTACCACTAGACTGACGCCTCTGGCTGTGAGGAGGCTGTGAGGGGCTCAGGAGTGTGTGCTGTGGAAACTCTCTGGGGCGTGGATGAGTCTCTAATACACATAAATCCTCCTGCTTCGGCGAAAGCGTTTCCCACTGTGGGTAAAACACTCTGCTCTTTTTGGGCACAGCTTGTTTTTAGAGGCGATGCTTTTGTGAATAACCAGTTCAATAACTGTCTATAAAACTTTTAACTTTTCAAAACTTTCATCCATTTCTTAATTTGTGTTTTAAGCTCTTAGGAAGACCCTCTGACGACCTCTGGCCTGCTGGGAAACGACTACAGAGCACCTGAATGAAGCTGACAGCTTTTTATTGAATAATTAATCAAAGAACTCTGAAGATCTTCCTATTTATGTCTCAACATCATAAAAATATAATTTATCAAAAGATATGACCGCATGCTTGATGGTTTGTGATTCTACCTTTAAATAATACATGAATGAGAGTATCTAATGACTTTATTAAACGTTAATCAGCTGCTTACCAATGCTTCATAGATTAGTCATGATCACTTTTTTTTGGAGGATAAATCTCCTGTACTGTTTAACTAATGAACAGTTCCTCCTAAACAACTGTAGTGATTATTACAATCATAATACAGTATCGCAGGGTAATTTTCAGATTATTTTTTTCCATGAAATGTCTTTAACATGCTGTTGAACCATTTGATCTGATCAGTTTTTTTGGAACCCCTTTAGACCCTTTAGGGCCTGGTTCGAATAATTCAGGAACCCCTTCATGTCTGGCGGAGATTCAAGATGATTAAATTTTAAAGTTTAAAGATAAAAATCACTGTAGTATTTTCAATCCACACTAACGAACAGATATTAAGTTTACAAAGTGAGTTTGCTTTCATATAATAATTTAGCACAGCGTGGCATTGGTATGTTAATATTATAATACTGCGTATGGATTTTATGACATTAGGAGAAAGAAGAACAAACACATCAGTCCAAACTGCAGCTGCGTTTGGTCCTACGTGTCAGTAGAGATCAATCTGATTTCATATCTGTGTGTGAAAAGTGATTTTTTTCTGTCTCTCTTTACAGACCGTTTGCTGGTGATAGTTTCTCTTATCAAAATTCTACTGGATTCTTTCAAGTTTAAACTACACCCTATTTAAAATCTTTTTTAAACAAACAGTGTCTCATTTGTGTAAAAAAATAAAATAAAAGTGAATTATAAAGTCTGAATATATTGTTAAAAGTTTGAGTGGTTTAAAAAGTCCAGGTGATTGGTTGGTTCAGTGTTACTTTAAAAGGGCCTGAGTGAGTTTTAAAAAGCTCCGCTCGGGGCTCAGAAATAACTTTGAGTTCTTGTTTTTTTCCTTGAGAGGATATTAAAGATTTACCTGAAGTGGTTACACACACTTCACACACACACTGTCATTACTTTGCACCAGATGGCATCGCAGTATAAAACCTGCTCTCTTCTAAATGAACAGAACAGACACACAAAGTTCCCCGATGTTTTGAGGGAAAGTCAGAATAATCTGAGTTTGTCGTTGTGGTGCAGTACAAGCAAAAGTCTCCTCAAATGACCAGGTGTGAAGTTACGCTGTGATATATTGACAGAATATGGAGCTGACACAGTCGTTTGGACCCATATTGTCTCAGAAGAGCGGGACAGGATTCAGTCCTGCAACACTATTAGTGCCAAAGGTTCCAGGATAAGCAGTTGTGTAAAATATCAACAAGACAGGACAAAAAAACAATAAATGAACAATTTAAAAGAGGGTTATTATTGAAACTGTTTCATATGTGGTTAATCTGTGTCTCTAAACGTTGGTGCTGTCTGAGTTGTTACTTTTGTGATCTGTTTTACTTCTAACTGGAGGCCATATGCATGAAATCCCTTTTTTAAGCAGCCATTAAGATTAATGAAACATCAGGTCTGAAGTTTCATACCTTATCGCTTCACTCTTTACTCTGAATTAGTAATGAGCTAAAAGCTCAGGTTAGAAAAACACACATGCTGTTTTCTTCAAATAAAACTTGTTTCATAAATGATGGCCTGAAATCACATTTTTAAGAAGAGTCGTTAGAACATTTTTATCTTTATTTCTTAATTCTATCTGTCAAGTTTACGAACTGTAACAAGAGGAATGCCAAATCATCCATCCTGCTTTTGGAAAATAGAGACTGAATAATGATTACAGCACTCTAAAGCATTAGCAAACAGTTTATTAACCATTATTCGAGCTGGCCTTAAGTTCAACTCTATTTTTTTCCATTTTAAAACGTGTATCAGTCACTGATCAAATTAAATTGAAGTTTATCTTTAACTGTGGGAATATGTGAACTAAATCCTTCTAGGTTTCCATTATATGGGTGATGTGGGGGGTGGTGTTGGGGGTGGTAACAGGGGGGGAAACAGTTTTAAACATCCTAAATTTGATCGTTTCTGTCGTCAGAAGCTGAGTGCTTCATGAAAATGATCCTTTTAAAGTTGATTGAACTTTTAATTGTTGTCAATATTTGATCAGATTAAATGCGCCTCATAGAAAAATAAAGACAAAAATACATGAGTGTCCATTCAAATTGAGCTTTCACATGCCGTTAAACTGCAGAGGGCTGTCAGAATGTGCTAAATGCAATTACATGCCTTCTGCATATTACAGTACAATATGCATCTTAATTATCCCTAAATGGAAACATCAAAGTAAAACTGTGGATACGTTTGGAATAGTGAGCAGACGAGGAGACGAGTCTCCTCATCCCATAAAAGTGTGACTATTCTCTACTGGAGTGGATCACCTACCCTGAGGCTGATATCTGGAGCTGGGAGGGCTCTGAGGGCAGCATCTCCTCCTCTGTCCTTCTCTGGGATGGCCTCTGCCCGAAAACATCCCTGCCTTCCGGAGGGGGGGAGGGGGACTGGGAGGGGTAACTGGCTGCAGTGGAGGCGTAGGACATGTGGGCGTGGTAACTGGGGCTGGGTTGCGTGGCGCCCTGGCTCTGAGTGGGGGAGGCGGTCAGGGAGGACCTCCGGGAGAAACTGACGGTGGCCGAGGGCTGCAGGGTGATCTCCGGCATCTCCAGAGACCGGGAGGTGCGGAGGATGCTGGGCCGCGGCGGGGGCCGCACCAGGATATCCGGGGACCCCGGCTGGGTGCTAAGGGGGCTTTGGGAGAGCGGAGAGAGGCGGGAGGGCTGGAGGACTAGCGGGGGTAGGCTGGGGTCCGCCCGGCGCCCCGCCCTCGGGCTGAGCCAGGACTGAGGGCTACTACTGGGGGCTGTGCTTGGGCTCCCTGCGCGGGCTGCCGGGTCAGGGTAAGGCAACACTGGTACGCCCACACCGTGGGCCGTGTGTCTGAGCTGGCCGAGACTCTGGGCCTGTTGCATAGCTAAGCGCCTAACCGGGGGCCCCGGGGGCCTGTCCCTGCCCGGGGGAGCCACAGGGACCTCCAGCTGCAGGAGTCCAGGGCTTGTTGGATCCTTCAGGGGAGGGAGGTGCAGGCGGCTGGGGGGCAGAGAGTGAGGAGGGTACGGGGGCGGGTCGGGGAGGTCCTGGGGGTGGTGTAAAGGATGGTGAGGTGGGTATATAAACCGCGGGCCCTCGAGGCCCAGGAAGGGTAACTCGTGAGGCTGCCAGCTTTCGGGCGAGCGGGGAGGGCTGTGTGTGTGAGAGAGAGAGTGGCCGGAGGCGGTGTACTGATGGTGCTCCAGCTCTCCACTCTCCTCGGGGATGGAGGGGTAGCCGAAGGGCCCCTCCGCCGTGCCCGGGGGTGACGACAGAGCGGAGCTACGCGGGCTGATGTCAGGCATGTAGAATGGCGGTGGAATCCCTGATTCAGCGCGGCTGCCTAGATACCCATAGAATGGGCCCTGGGGAAAGCCCCTGTAGCGGGAGGACGGGGCCTGCCCTGAGGCGTGAAGTGCACTGCCCTCTGCAAAGCTCATACCTTCCATGGGCCTGTGTAGGCGGGGGCTGTAGGTGGGGGGCTGCGTAGACTCCAGGCTGGAGGACGTTGGGGAGAGCTGGGGCCGCAGCGTGGGCATGATGGGCGGCAGAGGCCCGGGGTCAAAATCATTCTCCTCATCGGACTGCCGGAACTCGGGGTACATGTCGGACTCCTCTGCGAAGGGGAAGCCCTGGATGCGGCGGGGAGGCGGGCTGGTCTCCATGACGAAGCGGCCGTCGGGGCCGCGGCTTATCAGCTCGATGGGCGTGGTGACCTCCGCCTCGTGTTTGGACACGCTGTATTTCTTGCTGGCTATGGCACGCTTGGTTTTCTTGTAGAAGGAGAGCTCTTTGTCTTTTTCCCTCTGAGGGCTGGGCAGCTTCCTGACATACAGGCCCGGTCCGTGGGAGCCCTCCGACGAGAGAGAGCGAGGCCGAGATGGAGGGGAGCTCTCTGGACTTATCTTCCCCGATGATAACCTGATTTTAAAGAAAACGCAGAAACAAAACTTAATCCGACAGGTAGGGGATGAAACTCAACGAGACAATGGGAAGCTTCAAACAGAAAACTTAATGCTGTAAATTAAAAGGCATGGTTGCACTTTCTAAACAGATGAAACAATGCAAAGCTGAAGCGCTCGATCAGGCAGCCATAATGAATTACATTATGATAATGACCAGTTTATGGCAGCAGCAGCAGCAGCAGCGGCATCCCAACAGGGTGGCAGCTAATGAACCAAACCACAGTGGCGAGATGAGGAGAACCAACGACGCGAACGTGACAGTCGTATCCCAGATCTATTGACACTACATCTTCTTGAGCGGACGTGAGGCCGATTCTCATATGCTGCACCAAATGGTGATGTGAGGGAAGCAGATGACTTCTAACCAGGCCTCATTTGCCCACACCAGGAGCAGCACACTCGACACTTACTGTACTGGGTCACCCAATGCGTCGGATAGGCACTGTACTTAATGAGTGCATATACACGCCCTGGTACTGTGCATGCAGCTGAGCTAACACAATTTAACCCTCATTAAGGTGCATGGAGGTCTGTGCATGCAAACTAGTCAGGAGTAGGCTCCTCTACGGCTACGAAAGGCCATCATCAGCTGATCGTTTCTATGCAATGCATTAACCATGCAGCCAAGCCAGTGCAGTGCAGCACACTCTGTACTTTGGTGCAGGCAGGCACTCACAGGGGGCTGGCCGGCGGGGGCAAGAAACTGCTCCTGGCAGGCTCGTCCCAGCAGGGCTCTACCCCTGGCAAGGGGGTGAGAGGAGGCCTGCGATGGGAGACAAACGACACGGGCCTGGTTCATCTCCAACTATGCTACTTTCAGAAAGGACTAAGTGTGAACTCCCTGACCTGCCTGGACCATTTCATTTAAAAAAAAACAAATAACAAAAAAGAAAAGAAAATTGTCAAAAGTGATCTGAAAGCTAATCTCTCAAGCACACAGACATTTACACTGGAATGGGATTTACACAGATTACTGTCTGAGATTGAAATGCAGTCATAGATGTACACAGGATTTACAGACAGACAAATACACACATGTAGCTGACTGATACTGTAGAGGAAAACAGCATCTCTGAACACTGAGGACCATGCAGAAAGCAGACAGCGTTTGAGGTTAAAGAATACAGATGGATCAAAAATCAATACACATACTGCAGCTCGGGCACTCGGGGTAATGTGCTCAAAAATGCTGACTTTGCTGCTTTTGAACTCTCCTTAATTTGCCCGTGATCTGCTAGAGGTTGCTACTGTACATGTTCTTCCACCCTCCAAGTAGCCCCAACATTTAATTACCATTCACCTGGCCTCCTTCTTGGACGCACACCATGTCCTGCCAGTTTACCTCTTGTCCTGAAGCACCGGAGATGCATGCTGTTTGTAATCATCGGCCTTCCAAATGTCATTCTGAGGAGTCTCCAGTGTTACTTTATCGTTTAAATGCATGCCTGTTGTCACATCATGCATGTGAGGAAGACTTTTTGGAGAAGGTGTAGAAGAGGATGGACAGTAGCAGCCGCCTCTGGCAGCCTGCAGGGGCTCCGGTGTGGCGTTACTTACGGCGACTCAATGCTTTTCCTGAAGTGTGTCACCGACAAGGGAGGATCTGAGAGGACAAACACATTTCAGTTCAGCTTCTGCTCTGCTGAACACCACAGAGAACAAGACCACAGACTAGACGCACGCTGAACCTTCATCCGTAGATGCTATAGATTAGATATAGATCAAAGATAAGCAAGAAAAATATTTACTCACTACTATTTGGTCAAATTCAACATGTCTACTGCCAGGATACAGAAGTGTAACATGTATGCATTTGATATTTTTCACCCTGAACAGCATTCATACTGTAGATGAATTCTGATTGATGTATTTGTCAAAAATTGGTTAAACTACAGGAACCTGAATTATTTATCCCCCAAGGGAAATAAAACACACAGAGGAGACTCATTTCAACATATGGCAGATTTTTGGCATTAGTTTGAGAAAACCAAGACCTGAACAGCAAAACCCCTTCATGAGGTAAAGCTGAATGGGAGACTTTATGAGGAGCTTTCATTCGACGTCTGAGGCTTAAAATCACGTTTCAGATAAAAACAAAACTCCAACCGGCCAGTCTGTAGGCGACATAAAACAACGACAGCAACGTATCGCGGCCTTTCGGCGCTGCTCGTGGTCATTCTGCGTCTCTGTGATCAGGATTAGGCTGTACTGGGTTACTTACACGTCGGCTAAAGACAGAAACCAACAGAGGTCAAACCAACCTGGTTTACGTTTGAGTTTGCGACGATGCTGCTTATTGACAAAACAAGCTGCGAGAGTGCTGAACAGTACAGCCGCTGCCAGAAAACAGATGGTTGCCACGACGCCCGCCACCACGGGCCGCGCCAGCCCCTCGTCGGGCAACTCAGCAGGGGGGAAGGGATCTGCTGGGGCGGTCAGACAGCTGGAATGAAGCAACCGCACCGCAGCGCGCCGACCGCGGCTCCCCAGAGGAGAGACTTACCTGTGCTCGACACTCCCACTACATTACTGCTCTCACTGATCAGGTCGTCCATGACCGCCATCACTCGAAACTCGTACCAGGACTCCTGCGAGGCACACACACACACACACACACACACACACACACACACACACACACACACACACACACACATTTTAATATTATTATTTCTATTTTTGATGTAAAAAATCTGAAAAAAGTTAGATCAAGGTGAGAAAGAAGGTCATAAACTACAAGAAAATACAAAATTATATTAAATGAAATTAAAAAACTGTAATTTAAATAATTAATACGAAAAAAAAATTATTACATAAACCCAATAAAATACATTGATTTTTGTATGATTGGACAAAAAATAATGGTCTCAGTTGTCTCAAACTCAATAAAATATAATAATAATATAATATAAACAAAATTTCAACATTCGATTTAAAGAAAGAGGGAAAAACTTGAATCAGGTGTTTTGACCAACCGACCTGAACGAGGTCTCGGGCGATGAGCTCTGTCTCGGTGGACGGGATCAAGTCGTCCAGGACCTCCCAGCGCTCGCCCAGGCGGAACTCCATGATGTAGCGGTCGATGGGGGAGGAGTGGTTGGCCGGGGGGAGCCAGGTGAGGAGGACCCCGTGCTGCGTGCGGTTGGCTGTGAGGCACCGTGGTGGAGTAAGAAGCACCAGAGGTTCTGGGGTACCCAGAGGAGAGCCTGAGCACCGGGGGGACACGGCAGAGAACCCCCTCAGCCAAAGCTTAATGAAACGTTTTATGATCACAAGATTCATTTCAGTGATGAATCTACTGTAGATATCGAAAGAGAGGAAAAAGCCATAGCTTGAGGTTTGTGGTTTAAAATGTAATCAGTCAGTTCCGAGCGTCTGCTGGCTGCCGTCCCAGCGTGTGAATCAGGTCAACACTTTGCAAGCCTCATTTATCCTTTGTTGAAAGAAGGGAAACTTTGATTGTTGGAATCCTGCTGTGGACTGCATGGAAACACAGCAACCCCCGTAAAGATGTTCTAATTAAAGCCTCGACCCCACTGTGTTCTCTAAACCCAAATTCTTTAGTTTCCTCTGATTAAAAATGCTTTTTAACTGAAATGAGTGTTTCGCTGCTCGGTAACCTGAAGACTTGATGCATCGATTTCTGCTGTAAAGTAAAAGTAAAACAGCTTCGCTGATGAGTGCGCAGCTTTGTTCCAAACCTTCCCTTCTTTTGTCTTTCCCATTGTTCAAGCCGTGCGCTTCTGCTTGCACACTCTGTCTTTCTGGCTGAGTCATGGATTTTAAATAGGACACACCTTGAATTCAGTTTCTGTCGGAGGAGAGGAGGAAGACTGAACTGGAGGCGTCGGACAGGCAGTTTCTCAGACGGACTTTATTCTCCACTCATCAAACCCAGCTACTCACATCAGTGACGCCGCTGGTGTTTGACTGGCATGTCTGGAGAGACCAGCACCAACTTTAAGGTCAAAGGTTACACCTGCGTCTTCCCTCAGACCCACTCGTCATCGTGTGAAAACTTTAACGCTGTTGGGATTTTTTGGAAAGAGCTCATTGAAATATTTCAGAATTTTAACACTCAGGAGAATATTTCAAGGCTAACTATTAAGGTTTGAGATGTTTTAGAGACAGCATTACCCAAATAAATGTAAAAAAAAAAACGTCCAAAACTGACTAAATTTACAGCATGATTAAAATAAATCTCAAAATTAACAGAATGAATTTCTCACTTGATGTCGTTAAAAGGTTTTTAGAATTATTGTGTCGTTGCTGTATTGATTGATTAATTGATTCCCTTCAGAAACTAAATTATTTCCTTCAAAAACACAGCGTTCATAGCTGTTAACATCCAGCAACGGTCAGTTTTAAAGAAACCAGAAAAGATGAAGAAGTGACCTTGCTCAATAAGAAAAAAAAAAAACAAAGACTTTTTCATTTAAAAAATTACACTTTTTATGTTGCTGACTTTAAAATCACCAAAAACATCGACAAATGTGAGTCTGATCTGTTTTTATAAATATGAGGGATTGATGAGGTAGAAAAACATCACATATATTGTTTGTGCACATTTAGATCAGCATCATTTAATTGTTGTTCATGGTATTGTGGAAATATTAACTTTCTATCTATAATACTGCTTTGAAATGGGAATAAAACATGGCAAAGTAGTTTTCTGATTAATAAAATGTTCACATTCACATACAGAGGGTCATTAAGCATCATTCTCCCAAACAGCTCTCGAATATTAGCATTATCCTCAGCACCTGGACTTCTGTGCTTCACCGCATTCATCTTCAAAAAAAACTTTTAAACCTGATTTTATTAGAAAATTGTTTTTTTTCTTTTTTCAGATGCTACATGATGATCTTCCAGGAGGGACTGATGTGTTTCTGAGCCTTGAATGTTCGTCTGCTCCTCTTCAGATTCATCTAAAAACATTGTGTCAGAGTGAACGTGGCCTGAGAGGAGCATCTCCAAGGTACAGAAATCCCATAAAACCCTGAGTCTGATTTGGATCTTTGAATAATTATCCTAAAAGACCAGAAGAGAAGAAGACAGGAGACTGATTTTCGGCTGGATGTTTTTCCTCCTCCCCTCCTCCCGATGAGAGCGCTGAGTTCCACCCTGACATACGTTAATTTAAACATCACTAGAGGGCAGTGTGCTTCATGCCCACCATGTTCTAAAAATAAAAAGTGTCTCGGAGGCTCGACTCTGAAGTCAGAAAGCAGAAGAGGGAGACGGCCGGAGCGGCGCCCACCTGCAGTGTTGACTGTCACAACTTCACTGAAGGGGCCGGTGCCCAGCTTGTTCTGCGCCAACACACTGAACTGGTACTCCGTCCCCGGCTCCAGGCCCGGCACCAGCAGCCAGGTCTGAGCACCAGAAACCGGCATGGAGTGCCAGTCGTGAGGACCGAAGTCCATTCTCTTTGACCTGCGCACAGAAATAGGGAGATGGATTACTGTCGGGAGGATGGATGAGAAACGGTGAAACGAGGCCGAAACACCAGGCTGCGGCTCATTTAAAGGAGAAGAACTGAAGAATTCATTATTTATATTACGCCTGAGAATCTACTTTCTCTTGCTCGTGGAGTTCAATCAGTGACTCCACTCCATCGTATCATCCACTTCATTTGCAACAGTCTATTTTAAACCTGCACAAACTGTGAGTCAAGTTTTGCAACAAAAAAAAGTGGTGAAGATCAATATAACTCTGATAATAGTGATTTTAGATTTGCATCTAGAAGTGCCATCAACTATTACTATTTAGCAGAAGAGTGAATTTTTTTGAGTGAGAAAACATTAAAAAAGAAATTAATTACTTGATTTATTCTTACATCTTCACTTCTATACATATTTATTTATTCACTTTCTATAATTATACAATTTCATTACTTTAAACTGTCTTATTTTGTCCATGTTTTTTGTACTTTTAGTGTATGAAGTCATGATACGGCGGTCTGTACAGTATGAAATTTATTATTTGTGACACTGTCTCATGTTAATAATGATGTGGACAGTCCATTATCTCTTTTCCTCACATGTTAAAAACCTAATGAAGCAACCTGTGTTCTGACGGCGTGTGTGATGCTGGGTGGGATGTTGGTGCAGCGACACTCTCTTTACACTCCCAGTGCACGCCATGAATTATGCACCCGCTCACTTCTGCTAAATACCCCGAGAGATCTGCTGTCAAAACACTTCTGCTTTGAGCTTCTGATTGAATTTCTTTCCTGTTTTAAAAAAAAAAATGTAATCCTCAGTCAGCGAAGAGGGGCCTGTCAAACTAGACTGACACTGTCCGGCGAGTGTGTCTGCGGCCGGCCGCCATCGATGGGAAGTGAAGCGGAGAGCACTCACACTGGACCGTACCACACGGAGAACGTCTGCTCGAAGCCGCCGTCGTAGCCCGGTTCCCAGGACACGTTGGCGGAAGTGGTGGAGGGCAGGACGTGGATGTTGCCGGGAGCGTGCGGGCTGGTGCCTGAGTGGTGCAGACACACACACACACACACACACACACACACACACACACACACAGTGGGAATACACACCTGACCCTCAGGGAATCACTCAGTTCTGCAACCATGGCTTAAATTCACTTAAAATCTGAGTTTATGAGCTTTTATTCTCTTTATAAATATGTGACAGAGTCTTTTTTTAATCCTTCCTGGGGAAGAGCGCTCCTGCAGCAGCTCTCTGCCGTGCGGAGGCGGAGTTCAGCAGCAGCGGCGTTCTGTCTGCAGCTCCACAGCTGTGCGGCGTGGCCCGCCGCCAGCGACAGTCTCCCCGGGATGAGAGCGAGACCGGAGCCCGGGCTGAGGTGCACGGATATCCGTGACACCTGCCGGCTCGGGGTCGGTCGCACGGCGGCCGGCGCGGCGCTGCCAGCTGTGCGACACCAGAACGGCGACCTGCTGACCTGCTGGCAGCTCAGAGGCAGATTATAGACGGTCTGCTTTGATTAAAGATGGGAGCAAAATGAGCTTTAAGTCTGAAGACCGCTTTCAGATCTGGAAATGAACTCACACTCATATTTTTGCTTCAGCTTTCGTGCTGTATCTTCTTTTATTTTTAATCTTACTCATTATTTAATTTGGTGTAAAGGGGGGGCGGTTGTTATTTCTCTCTACTTCTGTGTTCAGCCCTGAGGGAAAAGAATCACTTAAGGTTTATATGATCTAATCTAATCTGAATAATTCTATTTAACATGTTCTGTTCTCAGTTGTGTTTCCTCGTCTGAGGCAACCCCACTTATTTGACCTAAAATTAGCCTCTCATAAAGTCATATTAGGTTCCACGCATCAACTTTTCCTTTTTCCTCCATTCTTCACCGTCTCCATCTGTGAGGGTCAAACTAACACGATTCTCACAACTTCCAATTCACTTTCTTAGTTCGGATTTTCATTATATGTGAAATTTAAGTGTCTCTAAAGAAAGAAAAACGTGTTTTTTTCAACAGACACATTTCTGACACATCTTTTTCTCTTATTTGTAAAGAGGCTGCAACTGTTAAACAAACTGATGTCTCATTTCTGGAAATAAAAGCTGATAAACTTTATTTACTCAATGTTTCCATTGTATTATTCCACTTTCAGTGGGCAATTTATATTTCAAAAGAGATTTTCAGTTGAGTTTTATTCCTAAAGACTAAACTAGGCTCTTGAAATAGGCTGTAAATCTACTGAAGATTTGGAGAAATCTGTGGCTGAGCTGTAAAGACTGTGTCTAAAGGCAGGAAAAGGCATAATTAGAGCAACAATATCAATCAGAGTCCAAGGATGCCTTGATTATAAAAAGGGCTTTAAAAACATTAAAGTAACATGGTTGGTTATTAAAATCTGAATGGGTCAATTTGTGTTGCAGCTCCTTTATGTTCTAAATGAATAAAACCAAAGGACGGCCTCTCGCTGGACATCTGCACCTTCAGTTAACTTTATGACCCTGATTGTCTTTGTCAACACTTCAGTCAATCAATCTGCGAGTAAAAAGACGTCCTTGGTCCACTGACTCCTCAGACCAGCGTCTGCAGCAGACGGCGGATCGGGCTCACTGTACTCACAGAGCCGGGCTTTAAATTGACGGTATAAAGCTATTCCAGATAAGATCAAATTAAATTTTAATGATGCCCGGGGGGAAATAGGGAAGAGGCGATGGAGTTTGAAGGACGAGGGTCACTTGTGCCTCATGCAAATCACTGGGACTGGAGGTGACCGGGGAAGGTCGGTGGAGGAGGCGGAGCAGGCGGCAGGCGCCGTGCCGGCGGTTTGTACCGATGACTAGGATACGCGTGCTGGCAGTGATGCTCGTCACCACGTTGGTGGCTACACACTCCCACTCCCCGTGGTCCTCCTTGCTGAGGGACAGAAACTGTAAGCTGCCGCTGGGTAGGATGTTGTGCTTACTCCTGCTCGGCTTCCCCACCTTCAACGGACAGGAAAACCAGGGTTAGGCGCAGACCGAGGCGGCGAGCGCTCCGAGGAGGCGCGAGACAGCGGGCGGCACCTTTCTCCAGCTGATGGTTGGTATATCAGGGTCTCCAGAAGCAGCACAGGGGATTACTAATTCTCTCCCCGCCTCCTGACGGTACTCCCCCCCAGGCCGAACGTTAAAGTAAGGGGGATCCTGCACGAAGACACACACACACACACACACACACACACACACACCAGTTACGAAAGATCCGAAAGCAAAAGTGGGGAGGAAGTGAAAGAAAGACAGTGTGCAGCGATGCACCTTTAGCACCAAAGTGGCAGGGGGGGACATGCCCATGGTACCCAGGGCGTTGTAAGGCACGCAGGTGTAGGTGCCCAGGGAGTCTTCTGTAGCCTCCGCCACCCGGATGCTTCCATCAGGCAACAGGCTCCAACCGGGGTACTGCAGGGAGAGCAGGGCGGGACAGGCCACTGTCAGGCTCATACTGAAGAGTTTTTAACATGTTTCAACGTGCAGCATGAAGCTGTGGCTGAGGGACCTTCTCCACTCTGAGCGGATATCCGTCTTTCTCCCACTTCACTGATGTCACGGGCGGGTTGGCGTCCACCGGGCAGCGGATGATGCCTGGCAGTTTCCGTGGGACGTAGATGACCGGGGGCATGTTGATCACTCGGGCAGGATCTGCAGGTGAAGGGGGATCGGGGTTAGAGGAAGCTCCAGTGCAAACATGTTCACGTGTTTTGACTCTTTGTCGACGGTTGAATGAAGTAACTCCATAAAGAGACTTCGGTATAACTTATCTACCGATTCAACTTCTTTACTTTGAGAAAAGTTTGAATAAATACAATTCCACAAATGCATTCAGGAACATTTTGAGTTGTTGGTATTAATGTGGTTATAAGAAGGTAGATGCACACAAAAACACATCATTGCTGTTGCCACTGCAGTGCTTTATTGAGGAACTGGCGAGCGAATGTGTGTGTGACTGGGTGAATGTGATAATGCAGTGTAAGGTGCTTTACACCCTGCTGTAGCAGTGTAAAAAACACAGTGTAGTCCATTTTCCATTTTTATACCATCTTTATATTTAACATTTGCTGTTTGTTGCACTCTGTTGAGTATACCAGCAGATAAAGACAACACACATCTGTTATAATAAGTTCTAATAAGTATTTATCTAGGAGCCACTTGGGAAAATTTCCCATCACTACTAATAAAGAGAAGCAGAAAAGACAAGCAAGGAAAGAAACAGTTGGGCTAACGATAGAAATAGGTAGTAATGTGTTTGTGGAATTATCCTATATTTCTCCAATTTAGAAAAACTGTGCTTAAAATGAAAACAATGCGATTGATTACTTCTGCTGTAAATAATAACCGTACTCCATTGAGTTAGTGAGGTTTTAACAGTAAAACTTGTTTTTAATGTAGCTTTACATCATTTTGCTAGAGAGCTGACTGTATAATTGATATAACTGTGTATCTTTATACTGAGTTTAAAGTCTTAAAGTATAACAATGTCCTTCAACAGATTCACGGGTCCCTCAGGTTAAGATGTTCAGTTCTGTACTGAACACACACTGTACCTCAGTGAGCACGCTCTGCAGGGCTAACATGCAGTGTCGGTGCTTCCAGTGAGTCTCAGGGATTTTAGAGTCCTTAAAAAGCCAGGGCGTGTTTTCCACGTGTCGCCCAGGACGCTGCGTTTGAAGCCAGTGATAAAACCCGAGCCTGCAGCGCTGTGCACCCCCCTCGCTCGCTCTCCCATACTGGAGCACAGTAATCAATGGCCGGCAGCAACTTGGGAGCAAATTAGCTGAACGCAGAGGGCTGGGGATGAAACGTCGTATGGCGGGGAGTGGCGCTGCGCTCTCATCAGTCGACGCTCATGCACGTTCCCCGTGCATGAGCGGCGAGCGGCGTGTTTTCCTTTTCGTATTGAAAGGGCCTGAATCAAAAGAAACCGAGAAAAATGGAGTCTGTCTCCATCTTTGTGCGCAGGCGAGGGGTGCTGAGGCTATGTGGAAATGTTCGCTGTGCCGGACGAGGAAAACGGCGTGACCTTGAAATTCAAGACGGGGGCTTTACGTTGCAGCTGCGGAGCGGCGCTGCCAAATACTACAGCCTCCATACTGCTGCTGCTGCCGTCTCCACCGCGCAGCTCGCTGTAGCGGCGGCTGTACCCGCCCCTCCCCCCTGCACTTTGTTGCCATGGTAA
This sequence comes from Salarias fasciatus, assembly GCF_902148845.1. NCBI lineage: Eukaryota > Metazoa > Chordata > Actinopteri > Blenniiformes > Blenniidae > Salarias > Salarias fasciatus. The sequence continues at coordinate 34,606,354 of NC_043758.1, read as the reverse complement.
CACTCACACTGAACAGTCAGGTAGGCTGATGCTGACGGCGAGATGCCGAGGCTGTTGCTCGGACTGCAGGTGTACTTCCCGGCATCCTCCGGCTTGACCCGGAAGATGATGAGGGTGCCGTCGATGAGGATGCGCACTCGGAGCTTCAGATCACTGCGAAGGAGACACAGAGGTTCTGCTGAAGCACATACACACACACACACACACACATACACACACACATGTTGGCTCCATCCTTTCTTTTTTTTTCCCCCCTTTTCCTTCCTCTTGTGCTAAATTACATCAAGGTGCCATAAGAGAGCAGCAGAGAGTCAACCAGCAGCCAGCTGAGAGGCGTCCAAGGAACACCGAGTACAGACCCGAGCAGCACACTCAAATAAATCTGCTAATTGCCATCATCACCAAATGGTGCAGCCCTCGTGTTTCCCCCCTCGACACCATCTGAATCAAACACAGCAGCACATATTGAGCCCATTTATTTTAAAGCAAATAAAAAATATAAAAATATTTTTATGAACATACAACACTTTCAAGTAAAATCCTACTTTAATTCAAATTTTAATGTCATGTTTTTTTAGTTTGTCTGCTTGTCAGTCACAGAAGATACTGTTTAGACACTATAACCACTTCTGGAAAAAAGCTGAATCAAAATCCCTCCTCAGTTTATTAATGCGTAGCACACGCTGCCCCAGCAATGATTATTTAACTCAGCATCCTGTGCCGTCTGTTGCCTGCGGCTCTTTACTTTTTGTCATTAAATATCTCTGAGTACCCTTGAAAGTACTCTACAAATAACTATTATTATCAGACTTCACTTTAAAAGCTTTTATTGGTCTCCATGGGAAAACTGACACGGAGCTGAGCTGAGAGGTAAGAAAGCAGATCTACCTACTTATTGAATAAATGCCACAAAAAGGAAACATTTCAGCAAAAGAGGTCATTTGCAATGTTTTAGTTGCATTATTTGTTTAAGTTTTATGTGAATCACAATCAGTTCCCCACCCTCTCTACATGCAAGACAATTTCCAAAATATGAGACATGATTGGTCTGACAAGCCACAGCACTACAAAGGTCATTTTTCAGATATTTGCTGAAATCTTGCAGAAAAGTGCAACAAACCGCATGATTACTAAACTGACGGCACAAATGCAGAGAAGACATGCTGGTGGAGGGAGATATCAATCATACCTGTTACTATAAACAAGTCTCAATTTGACAAAAAAAAAAAAAAAAAAGAAAAGAAAAGAAAAACTGATAACAAAATCCACAAATAAAAGTCACGGGGCGCCAGCTAAGAAAACGCCTCATACCACTAATAACAGCAGATCAGAGTTTGCTTCATGTTAAGTAGGATTTTGTAGCTTATAGACTGTGGTGACCTTCAGAGAATAAAAGGGACTGGAACAAAGCTGCTGGAGTGTTTTTTACTTTCAAAAACCAAATTCACTTTTATATACAGGCTCTGAATCACTGGAGCATTTACACTCGCTGTTGGCGCCTTGTGTTACAGCCATAAATATGTTTTTTTATTTTATTTTATTCTATTTTATTTTATATAAAGTGAAATAATAAGTGTAATAATATCTGATTGCAATAATGATATGATCTGCAGTAAATAAAAAAGCTGAAGTGGATGATGTTATTTTCCTTGTGGTTTGAGCCAGTGCTCTTTCTCGTGACCAAATTTACACCAGCTGTCACTTCTTCCATTTACCTTTATTTAATATTTTAATAAAATTCCACAAGTTAATTGTAGACTCATGAACTTTGAGCATTTTGTCAATTTGCCCTTGCTATCATAATTTTCTAGAGAAACTATTAGAAATAAGAACGCTGGGAAAAGACACTCCAACCAAAAAAATATCCCATTGTTACATTTCTTAGCAAATTAGATACACAACACACACACTCACACACACACACACACACACACACACACACACACACACACACACACACACACACACACATACCAACATGTACCTACAGCTCAGCATACAACCTCTTAATAAAAGCTGTGCTACTTCGAGAGAAATGCTTTAAATCTCCATGTTATCACTGCAACATGTCTCAGCAACCGAGCATGAAATGAAGAGTGGCATTAAAGCGGCGCTCTGGACTGAAGTCCCTCAGACACTTGTTCTAAAGGCCAGTCGGAGCCTCGCTCACTTCTCCTCTTCCCACTTGTCCTGTCTGTCACTGGTTGGCTGTAAAACCCCTCTCAGACTCTGAAGCCTCGCTCCGGGGGGCCGCGGAGGTCCCGGCGACGCTGCGGATCATCGCCGCATGAGCGCCTCATCACGACACAAGGCCTGAGTCATGTGACGTTCCCGTCAGACCGCACTAACTCGGCTGGCACGCTGCAGAAGGAACCCCGGCGGGACCGCTGTGACTGCCCCCGGGGCCGCGGCGTGCCATCACACACACACACACACACACACACACACACACACACACACACACACACACACACACACACACACACACACACACACACTGCTCGGACACACACGGCGGTCATCTCATCTCATTTGACTGCAGCTACAGCACAGAAGTGAACTCGATCATAACTTTACTTCTTGAAGTAGACGTTGTCCTCCTCCCAGAACCAGGTGTAGGTCAGGTTGCCGGGATACGCCTCCGCCTGGCAGGTGAAGAGTGCATTTTGGGATATGTTTACAGTGATGTTTTCAGGTGGCGAGACGATGAACGGAGGACCTGAAAGAGACGAGGAGCACAACACCAGGGTCAGCAGCAAGAACAGAGACGTCAAAACATTTAGCATTTAAAGGTGCTGTCGGCAGGATTCCGCATCTCCGCCATCTTGCTTAGGGTTACCTAAGCAAGATGGCGATTTGACCCATCTAAGATGGCGATTTGAAATCCAGCGCAGCCAATCCTGTCCTGTTTTCTCTGACATCACGCCCTTACGCAAGTTAAGCCCCTCCCACAAGAACGTACAATGAACGCCCCTCGACCAATCATGGTTAAAGCCTCAGGGGCTCTTCTGATTGGTCAAAGATACCTGGAGCTGTCGAGATTCCTTTTCAGCTCAGAACAGAGACAGATGGAAACGCTGCGCCCTCGCGGTAGTGCAATTATGCTACACTCCTAAAGGATTATCAATGGATACTCTGACATTTAATCCAAAGAAAACACAGAAAAATTAGCATTGACTAGCAAAATCCTGCCTACAGCACCTTTAAACTATGTGTAAAAAGATGTGACGCTGTTTGAGGTGCTGAACCAAAAAGAAACGGCTTTTGTTGTACATCAGTTAGTTTGGCGTTACAAATCACAATGTTTAGGCATCATCCACTTCATGAAATTAAACTATAATGCTCCAGGTCCACTGTCATACTTTCAGCTCATGAATTCAAGGCAAAAAATGCCAACAAAGCAGCTACAAAGGACACATAACTAACACAGACTCATTTTTCAATTGCTGTGAAAATGTTGATTTATACATGCAGCAGTTTGATGAGAGACGAATCTGGAACCTTTTTCCTAAAACAATCACTGACTATGACAATGACTCTGCCTCTGCTCTGGTTATGGTCTCTGCCAGTTTCTGAAGTTCAGGTTCATTTCTGAGAAAATGTGCTGTGAAATGTTCCCCAGTTTATGAGCCACTGGACTCCTGATAAAAGTTGAGTTTATTATAAAACAGTTTGAGTAGAGATATGACTGAAATGGCATCTCCGATGAATCTCTTTCTGCTTTAGCTCTAAATTTGGTCTCCAATAGCTTTCTGAGAACATAATCATAAACAAATGAATGACAAAAATTAATGGCGAAACTGGCTGATTAGCTGGGTGAGAAGATTAAGATTTAGTTGACTCATTGGCTACTTTATGAGCTGCATTAATCATCCGCAGCCATCTAACTCATGTGATCCAGGACAGCAGCTGCTCTCCTGTGCAACAGCCTCCACTTTGTAAATGTCGGCCTTTTCTCTCTCAGGGACGCATCACGGTGACAAAAAGCACACGCCAAGTATTATTTACAAGACGCGGCCGCGCCGTGATGTAAAATACAGTGAGCAGCCAGCTGCTGTAACCTTAATAGTAGTGGGTGTTGCAGCTCATGCGTGCTTCACATCGCAACCTCTCAATCCCCCGAGGCGCTCCGGCTTCGCTCTTAACTCTCAATAAACCGGCAGAAGCCATGAAAGGTAAGCTGTCTTTTATGAGCGGGCCCAGATACAGGCCCTCTGCTTCTTTTCCCCGCAGCTTTATACGTCAGGTGGGACGAGCGGCGGCGCTGCGCGGGGGCGTCTCCTCAAACAATTAAAAACAGATCACCGGAACGAGCGTCTGAGAGACCGACTCGGGTGTCTGCCTGCGTTCTGCTGCCATCAGCCATTCATCTTTTCTTTAATATTCAGACTTTTACCTCAAATCTTTGTGGTTTTTCTTTATTGCTGCTGTGCAGAGTTTTGCACGTTCAGCCAGCGGAGGAACGTATTTGTCCCTCATCACTCAACCTGCTGCAGGAAGGTGCAGGCCTGAAGTCTTGAAGTTGCGTCCCGTGCACGAGGGGTTCGCTATAGGTAACAACCGGTTTACTGTCTGCAGTGAGTGAGCCCACGTCAACTCCACCCTCAAGAAAGACGAACGTAATTGCTGCGTGCTGAAGCCGAGCATGGAAACAGACCTTTCGCCAACTCGACCATGAAACCAAGACGCTCAGCCGCTTGTTAAATACACAGTGCTGGCTCCCCAAAGCCCCGCTGCATCAGGAGAGCCGGAGGAACTGCAGGCTGGTATCACAACCATCTATCTGATCTGTGTCTAGCAGAGAGCCTGGTTAATGGACCGGAGACAGACAGTGGCGTTCTCGCAGACGGAGAGTGTTGTACACACACACTGTGGCTGTGCACAGGCGCACACACACACACACACACACACACACACGCCCAGACTGAGCTATCGACTGCCTGCTGCAGACCCACAAGGTATGTTACAAACAGCAGTACATCAGGGAGCTGCATGGATTTGCCTGTGAGTATAAATAATGAAACTCGGCTACATGTTTCATTTCCAAACGGGGCGATCTGTGCAGATGTGTGTGTCCTACTTGGAGGTATTACCTTGCACCAGCAGGCGGGTGGTGTGCAGCACCTCTCCCTGGTCGCTGTAGGCTCGGCAGGTGTACGCCCCTCGGTCGTCTCTGGTGATGCCCAGGATGGTGAGAGTGCCGTCGTGGACCTGCAGGTAAACCCAGCAGGTTAGCATCCCCCCGAATGCTCCACAAAATATGCAAATACTGTAACGTTTAATGTTTAAAACTCAACTGAAACGAGTACAATTAAAAACAAACAGTGGATCCTTTAAAACTTTTCCGTTTTAATTCTACTGAGCTTCTTCTTAAAGATGACTAATTCCACAGGGTGGTTATGAGTTGGTCTAAAGATGGCTAAATTATGACTAAAGATAATTTATGAATGAATTTAACCTTAATTATTGTTAACAATCCTAGAAATCATCTAGATTTGACGTGCATTACTGAAATTGGAATAATAAATACTGGCGTCACCTTGATTCATTAAAGCGTTACTATTTTAAGTTTTTATTTGATCAACCTTTAATAACCAGTTTATCTGCAGATGGATCAGATAATTTGTCTGATAAAAATCAATTAATCCAACAGTCATCAAATGATTTACCTGCTGACACACTTTCATGTAATTTATTCACATTTTGTAGACACTTCACATATATTTTCATGGAAAGCGTCTTTTTTAAATTCAGTTTTATTTATACAGTGTCCGACAGATGATCCTGCACTCCACCTACCCGATACACCGTGAATCATGGATAAATTAATCTACATTCTGCTCATGCACTGACAGCAGATTTAAAAGTATTAAAAACATTTAAGCACTCTGGCACAGTCCCTTAAATTCTTACTCTTTTCAGTGCTTATCGACTGCAGATCAAAAAGACACGACACTCCCGCTCCTGAAGTAAGTTTGGAGTGTGAGTCTTCTCTCAGAAAAAAATACATCGATGTTTCCCACTTTAGTTGACTCCAGGTCTGCATACGGTAACCGTGGAAACGTCCAAAGCCGCGTTGCTGCGCGCCGCTGTGTACAGCCTCTGATGAGAACCAATAAGTGGCGAGGAAACACATTAAACAAGCCTAATAGAAACACCCTCATAAATTATACAACAGGTTGCTGGAGGCTCTGTCCATTCAAGTCACACACAGCTGTAGTCTGTCCATTCACACAGCCGAGGGCCGATCTGCTGCGCCCGCAGAATCCACCCTATTCATGCTCCTCTCCAATATCTCAGAGCCGAGCGAGGCCACGAGTAGACCAACCCGAGCAGCTTTCAACTTGTGCGAGTCTGCTGGCAAACCGCTTCTTCATCGTCCTCATCATCGTCCTCATCGGCAGCAGCAGTCCGTCTATCGCAGGATCACACTTTGTGCGTCGCTGTTGTAAACACTGCAAACTGGCGGCGTGCTGAGCGCTGCGAGTGTAAACTCATCTCCAACGTGCTGTGAGGAATCACAGCGAGGTCCGGAAATTCATTTCAGTTAGTACAAAGAGAAAGTAGCAGGATCTTAAAATCACATACATAAAGATTTATTGTTCAGTGGAGTGACTGGCGGATCAGTAAATCCACTTAGTGCCAGGATTTCAGCTGGACTTGCTTCAAGATTTCAGAACAACGTTTTGACCCTTCAACATTGAGTTCATTCACAGGAAACCGACCCAAACCGACCGCCCTCTAATCAATCCAGCTGAAGCTGGGAGTGATCGGGAGCTCCCATCTTCAGTCTGATGATGTTCCAACAGACAAAGAGGAATGAGGAGCATGTGAGGACCTTTTATGAGCAGTGGCCGTTCACCAAATCCAAAACAGACCAGAGGAAGACAGAGAGGAAAACAGGGAGCACAGGACTGCCATCGTCCTGCTGCTATGTTTTCCTTCTGCCATTTCAACAGTTCTGAAGATTTGTTTTCCTTTCCTATCTGTTTCAGGTTGTATCATGTTGTCATTATTTTGATTCTTGCTTCTCCATGTAAAGAGGGAAAACACTACCCTTCAAAAACGGAGAGTACTGCAAGTGCACAGCGTGGCAGCAGTCAGTATTAGTCCCTGCATAAGCCTGATTAGATCGACAACATAACAAAACATCCAGGGATCTGCAGCAGAGCCACATTGGTTAAAATGAATCTGCTTGTTTAAATCAATGTTTTTTCCAGATGAGATTTAAGAGTCCAGGGATTGAGCGTTACTGGGGAGAGTGATTCCCAGAATTGAGGGTCCAGCATCACACTGAGGAGTGCACAGAACACACTGAGAAAATACAACAACGTGGGCACGAGGAGATGACTCCTCAGGACAGGACTCAACTGTGAGAACAAAGCTCAACCAAAGAGGGGATCTGACACCCTCCTCTCCACGCAGAACCTAAAGCCTTCCACGCAGAGAAACCAGGCCACACGAGCAGCTCTCACCTGATCACAGTTTTCACATATGAGATGTCTTCAAAGGCGCAGGCAGGCCCAACTGCCGTCACCATGTGAATTAAAAAGAGTCCGTCTTGCATCAGGGGTGAAAACTTCACTTTAAAACCTGAGCAGCAAAAACTCGCCGCAAACTGGCATTAACATCCCGTTCAGTCAGTTTCTGAGGCGTACCGGGAACCCAATCACTCTCACCTGAGTGATCAAAACAGGACTGCTGCTGCTCTGCCTGGATTTTCTGATATGAAACAGTAACCTGACCCAACTCCCCTGAATTTTTATTAATTTAATTTTTTTTTAGCCTGAAGAGAACAAAATGTTTCTGACGGCTTGAGCAGCAACAACCTGAGCACATTAATCGGCACCGTGGGATCTCGGGTGATGTGCTGCATCGACATGTGAAAATAAAAGGTGAGATTCAGAGGTGAACTTTGTGGAAGTGATGCAAATGACTGAAATCAGCTTCTGGTGTGTGAACAATGAACAGCAGGTTTACCCGTGTCTGTTAGCAGCACTTAAAGTTTCAGCGTAAGAAGACAAAAAGGAAGATATTAAAGGGGCTGTTTCATGCTTTTTTAGCTAGTCCAACCCCTAGAAATGGCATTAACATGGTAATAGTTTATTTTTGGCGCTAAGGAAAGGTCATTTTGTGTGGAAATAAAAGATTTTCTGGGGCTAATTCTGAAACCCGAAAGAGAAAACGCTCAGAAAACGCGCGCTCAGGGGAGCCATCTTCACCGTGTGACGTGAACATGGGAAACAGAGCGTTTTCACGGGTGCGGGAGGGGCTGCCTCTCTGAGCAGCAGAAACACGAGGAAAGCTCAAACACGCAGGGGGTGTTTTTGGTGAGTACATAACTATATAACAAGGTTACAACATACAAAAAATGAATTTTGCATGATACAGCCCCTTTAAAGACTGAGATGTGGGGAAATAAGCACGTTTTGGACGTGTTGACTTGGTCCGATTAAGATCAGGTTTTGTCGAAATGCTGAACTGACGTCCATTTATGCTAGCAAAGCACCTGAGTTCACACCAGATAGATGGACCATTTGAAAAGCAGATCTCGGCACTACGGTGTGGTTCAAACACAAAACTGGTGTTTTAGCTCATTCATACATCTGGTAAGTGAAGTGAGTGAGTGCAATTTGCTTTATAAAACCGTGAACAAAGAACACGGCCCTGGAGAAAACTGGCTCTCAATGGTTAAAAAGAAAGTCCGTCCGTCAAAATACAAGCTGAGTACAAACACATTGGATCACACATAGAGTTTTTATGCCACTGTGCCATTACCGGCGAGCCAGAAGAAGCCATGCATGCAGTTTATGGCTGGTTTTTTTGGGGGGGCTGGTCCAGTTTGTTTTCAAATCCTGGGATTTGATGTTGCAGCAAATCTGAAAAAGTCAAAGACTCCAATCTCAGCTGGATGAAGTCGCTGCTCAGGACAGTAACCTTAACAGGACGTGACGCCACGCGGTGGTCATCCGCCTGCTCCAATCCGCTCTGAGCTCCGTCCAAGACGAGGGAGGAGGGAGGATCAAACACGAGCAGGAGGAGGACGTCTGCGGTAGATATGGTGAGGCGTGAGATGAAGGCAGGATCTCACTTTTCTGTCACACACACTTCACTCACACATCCAAACAGATCGACGCGCAGTCCTGAAACAGCGGGACGCCGCCGTGGTTCTGCTGCTTGTACTTTTGTCGTTTGTGATTTTTGAAAGGTCCCATATAATCCCAGCTGGGTTTCCATCTTCTAACGTCTCAAGGGTTTGTTTTTTTATTCAGTGGCTTTGTCTTTTATTTTCTGTGGGTATGAAAAAAGAAAGTAATGAAGAAAAGCAAAGAGAGGAGGAGGATTCCTGCTTCTCGCTAACCCCGTCTGTCACATTCCTCCCGTTCTCCATGACGTCTCCATGGATCTGAGTATGTGAGCGAGCAAACATACCCTCATGCCTGCTCTGTCTCTCTTTCATGCATGCTCTCCCTGTCTTCATTGTGCTTTCCCACTGCTGTAAAACACCTCACAGCCTTATAACTGAACCCTGAACTTCACAGCTGAGGTTGAAAGGTTTGTGCAATAGTAGATGCAGACTTGACATTCACACACAGGTGTGAGAAGGTGGATTTATTAATGGGACCCATGGATGACTGCGACTGATGGACGACAGGACCTTCATGAAAATGGAATATTCGTTGTCGTCCAGATTGCACAAAATACTGGGAAGAGTTTTTCCTGATTCTAACCCCAATTACAACCAGCGATGGGAGTAACTGCGTTAAAATAAACGTTAGTTTTTATTAATGAGAAATCGAACCAATTACTTTTCCCAGCAATACAACGCCGTTATAATAATATGAGGTGCAGTTCTGTAATTCACTGCTTTCACCTTTTTTATCCTCCTCCCGAGTCCAGCTGAGCCGATGGAGCATCAGGTTTTTTCAATGAAAGAAGGAACCACATTGGTGCAAAGTGCATCACGTGATGCGACAGAGATACAGCCATAGAGTCCCGATCATTCAAAGGCAGCTTTTAAATGGAAGCACAGACATCTATCAAATGTGTTTTATTTAGGGCTGGGTATGTTAACGTGTTATTAACTGCTTCCATAACGTCGACAAACATTTTATCAGGCGTTAACGCCCCCCTGTCCCCCCATACCCACCGTGCTCCAGCTGAGTGTCAAAAAAAGCACACAGGCCACGGCGCTTTTAGCGGTGAAACACGGTCCATTCCTCATTATTTGCCATTGAACTCGGCCGAATTATCAGAAAAATCACGAGGAAAAGGCCGGTATAAGGGACAAGCTGAAGTAAGGAGCGCAAATATCACAAAAATGAAAGTGAAAGTTAAATTGCGTGTTTTGCCGGCTCGACCTTTCTGCCCGCTGGACCTCCTTCAGGAACTGAAAACACGCAAAATAAAGTACATATCCCTTTCAACACAAATTCTGGTTCAATAAAGGGAAGTACGAGGCACAATTCGGCGTGACTGAATTTATCCTGTCTTCTTTGTCTGAGGGTCAGAGATAGAATTTGAGGAAGTGTGCGCTCAGAACAAACTTCCATTTTTCATCTGCTCTGCTTTTCTTTCCAGTTTAGTGTAAAATGGACGAATATCTTTCGGATGAAGATGTTGTGGACGAGAACTTTGAATGATTTTCTCTTTAGCAAAAGCACCGTGTGTAGCCTCAGGTTGCCCCGAAGAAACAATGAGCCGTACTGCGCATGGCGCGGCAGCCGTAAACAAAGCTTTCAGTTCAGAGGTCAACAAAACAACCGAAACATTTATCTGTAATATGCTTGAAAGAAGTCCAGAGGCGTTTGGCAGCGTGAGGACGTTCATTCCAAGAGCAGGTATCAGAAACATGCGTTAGGATCAGCAGTCGAAAAAACACACACATACAACAACACTGCGGCTCCCGCCTAGACAAACAGACATAGATATCTAGATGTAGGCGTCTAGATACGCGTGGACGCCAAGTAGTAAATTCAAATCGAACATATATCTGCATATATATCTCACGACACCGGGCTGTGGTGGAGGACAGGCGTGAGCGGACCGTGATGAAATATTGGTGAAACTATTGAGGTTTTGGACGATTAAAGCCGTTTTACGAGCGGCGTCACCGATGCCCCGTCTGCTAACAGTATAGGGATGTGCGCCGCTCGATTTTGGATCTAAATTTCTCCCAAAGCACTGTTCGGATCAGAAAAGCCTTCTGGGTGAGTATATTGTTGTACTTCATTCTATAAACAACGTGAAAACTGTATAAACCGCACTCATCCTTTAATCCTCACAAGTTTCTCATTCTCCTCCTGCGAACATCAAAACCTCCACCGAATTGTTACCATCGCCTTAAAACCAGATCTTCACCACTGGCAGCATTTCCAGAAGTGTTCTGCGCTCACACTTCACAAAAACAGAAATAACAGTTGAAAAGATGAGGAAAGCTGACAAATGCAAAGTGAGCCCAGTGAAATATGGCCTTTGGCTCTCACCAGAGATTTTCCTTCTGAGTGTATCATTATTGTAGGAACCGACTGAATACTGATGTAGAAAAGTGGTTTGTAATGCATCGGAGTTATCTAATCGCTAACTGGGAGAATTGTGTTAAAAAGAAAGAGGCAGTGGGGGGATAGACGGAGGAGCCAAGCAAAGGCCAAAAATAAAAGAGAGAGAGAGAAGCTGCTGTCACTTCCTCCACTTTATCACACGGGTAACGACTGCAGCGGACATACAGGAGTGAAGGTGTGGGGAAAAACAGAGATTCCTAAAACGATGATAAAACACCATCACATCCGAATAACTTATCACAGCAGAGGGAAATCCTGCATAAAATGTGAATTATAAAGAAGAAATGAAACTGTCATGACACCAAGGATTTGTTAAAGTCTTCTCTTCGTCCAATTTTGTGTAGAGTTAGTAAATCCTGCTGAGCCGCTAGCGCCCCCCGCTGAGAAGGAACTATGTCAACTGGGTGGGGATATTTTAAGATACACAACAGAGAGACACACGTAAAGTGAACAGTGAATGAAGCACAGGGCTTGTGGTAAATAACCCAATCATACAACAGTGACAAAGTGGCACATTTCCCATCAATCAAACCATAATTTACACTGCCTGGTCTACGATGAAAGAATGATCACGTTTCACTCTGTGAACAACAACACGCCAATTTCAACAGAGGAAGGTCTGCTGTAAGGCCACAAACAGGTAAGGCCAAGTTAATAAGGTCATTTTTGGACGGATCATGTTTCCATTTATCCTTTAAGGAGAGCATCAACCCTGCAGGGAAAAGGCCAGAATTCAGAGGCACAATGCAATTTAAGTTCAAATCTTAGTAAAAAAAAATAAATGTTGCAGCTACACAACATAATAAACTCAGTCTATGAGTTGTTGTTTCATCATTAGAGTATCATAGCAATACTCAAGAGGTTTTACTTTTCAAAACTTCTGCTGTACCTCATGTTGTGCTGAATACACTGCACACAATCTGCTGTTTTCAAAAACTTGGAATTTATTCTTTTGTTCAAATTAACCTGTAATTCCAACTTTCACACGCCGAACTTCTGACGAATCCCAGATGTGAAGGTGGAGAAGTTGAGAGACGTGTGGGAGGGAGGAGTGTGTGTTTGATAGTACGGTGAGAGCAGATTATCCGCAGGTGACGACGTGACGTTTCCACCTCTGAGTGAACACGCGACCTCCCGCGGCTGCAGTGCATCATCGCCTGAGACTCCGCTGCACATCTCTGATGCTGTGCGGCGTGAAGCCGACGTTTATTGCTGTTGCTTTCTGCAGCCGGGATGTTTTGTTGCAATCAAACCGTGCTGAGACCGGGCCAGAAATATCTCCTCGTGACATCAGCCTGTCTGCGTTTTGGAGTCTATTCACAAAACCAGGCTTCACCCAACAACAAAGACGAGTGAAGAAAGCGAGGCGTGCTGCCACTGGCTGCTCTTAATACTGTGTGAGACAGACAACAGTCGGCTTGTTTCCATCCACGGAGCCAATTTACTAAAACCTACTTGTCGGATGCCAGCTGACGGGAGGAGGAAGGTCAGTTTAGCCACATGTCAACCAGATATCACTTGCTTCTAATTACTGTGCCACAAAAAGCGCTCTAAAGCAACATCAAGAACACAAATTAATATGAGGCCTGCTTCCCTGTTTCACTTCATCGTTTCAACATCATCATCAGAAACACAAAAACACAATAATCAAGAAAAATGGCTTCTGAAACTGGTCTCTCTGACTAAAATCGGACCAATATCGTACAGCTCTCGCATGTGTGAGGACTTAATAAACTTGAATTTCAGACATACAGTTCTCATTACTGCCACAATGCTCAAATATCCTCGTGGTCAAAGCGCTCGATCTCGATGTGGAAATGTGGAAAAATAATCTGAAAGTAATGAGAGTTGCCTGGTTTAAGTGATTCATGGTGTGTTTCCCATTTTCACTAAACACACAGCAGGAGCAGACATAAGTCACTACACATTAATCACACATTTCTCACTTAATTAACCAAATAGCTCCAGTTTTTAACCACTTGATCAGACAGACAGAAATGAGCTTGTTTCATACTCTCACTATTGCTAAACCTATGCTGTTGACATTTGTATTGTTTGCAGGATGTAGATTACATGAACTGGATGGTGCGGCAGTACCTTGAATGGGAGAGGTCACTATTAGAGAAGAAAGCTATAATTTCAGTAAAATCGATTTAACGTTCTCCATTTCAATGGATTTTAAAGGCAGACACAGCCATGAGCTGGATTTTTATTTTCTAAAATCCATCCTCCTGCAGGAAATGCACAAAATAAATTGACGTGAGTTGGAGAGAAACATGTCCTGAAACATACTTCCAGTGCAGATGGACTTGGTGAATGACGCCATCTGTGCAGAAGCCCGGCTCAAGCAGCCGTACAGCAGGAAGGGACCCGTCACATTGTTTGTACTGGTGGCGTTCTCACCGAGTATTTAGCGTTGGTTGCGAGTTCCTCCCCCTCTCTCAGCCAGCTGATCATTGGTTTGGGGTTTCCCTGGGCAGAGCAGCTGAGCAGGGTGCTTCCTCCTTCTTTGGCCTCCACATACTGAGGCGGTGTTGCTGTAAATGAAGGCGGGGCTGTGGAGAGAAGGAGGAGAGCTTTTTGAAATGACAGTGACAGCTTAGGGTCAACAGCTCAGTTCCAGAGTGCAAATAATGGATCTTTAATTAATGCTCATCATGGCCGATTGGGCAAATCACCCCAAGTGGTTCACAGAAGGGCTGGTGATTTCATCGACCCGGCGTTGAACAGAAAAACACAACACGACCTTTTCTTTACCAAAACTACCATTAGGTCACACAGAGAAGGCTTCATAAAAAAAAAAAAAAAAAAAAAAAAATCAATAAATATCATCAATGTTGTCTACTACAGTTTTTAATCTTCCAACTGGCACACATGGAAATAGTTTTCAGTGTGAAAAATTTCATCTTCTGACTTCATGGAAGATTTTTTGTCACTTCTGTGACTTTAAAGTCAGTAAAACGTCGTCTGAGGCGGGAATTTATGATAAATCAGATGTATTGATTGAAATCCTACTTATTAGGAATTCCAGTTGCTACAATTTAAAAAAAAAATAGTACTTAAGTACAATAATTTATAGGGCTACTTGCAAAGGACAAGAATAAAATACAATAGTGTGACTGACTTGACATTTGTTGAATATAGTGTTTAACATTTTTATGGTCATGTTTGAACCAAGTCAGAGGAATTCAAAGCAAAGCAACAAAAACTATCATTTCTGCGATTTTGAGACACTTAAAGTAGAAGTTAAACCCTGGTCATCCTACACCTGTCTTATTGATATCTTTATCATGTTTTTAAGGATTGTTTTTTATTCATCTACTCTTGTTGTCTGAAGTGAGACTACATGCAGGACGTGTGTATTTTAGTGATGGAGGTGGTATCTCCATCCTCCATCCAGCTTAGTTCAACCGCTGTTACTTGGACAGTGGTGCGGAGCCTCAGCTTTGCGCAGCAGCTGCAGAGTGGGTGTGCACCCGGCCGATCCCCTCCTCAAACTCTGCTTACATTTTTTTTTTTTCCTGTAAATCCTTGGAAACCACTTTGCAGCGTCTCCTGGAGTCCCTGAACTTCCCCGGCAGCCCCGGGGGAGCTGTTGAAGGCCACTAAACTGTAGCTCCTGCAGCCAGCTGCTTCCACAGCTCCACTGTAATATGTTGATTATAAATAGTGGCGCTGTGTTTAGTTAAATAGAAACACACAAAAAAAAAAGGCGCTGCCATACAAGTGGGTCACTGCTCGCCGCTGGGAGTGCTGCCACGCTTCAGACTGCACACAAGCACCTGGCATGGAGTAAACAAATCGCCCAATTAGCACATTTAGACATCTGCCCGTCTCCGCTGCCCTCTCACTCCGAACGCCCATTACATTATATGATACAGCAGATTAATGGAGTTCCTCATAAAACGCACCACTGATTTATGCGTCCCTCGCTCGTGCGGCTGATGGGTCAACAGCCACATTAAACGGATCATAATGCCTCATTTTAGTGATTAGGAGACAGTCTTGTGCAGTTGTTCCGAGATGTGATAGTGCTTTTAATATAAGACGGATCGATTGTCACCCGTCTTTCACTGCATCTATTCTAATGACGCCAAACACTTTACCAAACAACTTTTTACTTAAATTCCAACTTTATGGTCTCAATGAGTCTTCAATGTCATTGCATTTTTTTAGAAAACAATGGACAATCAATACTTTTTCTTCTTTATTTGACCTTTTGTTTTATTATTCCTGAGCCCCGTTAAACCATGACGATTCAAGTGAATTAAAAAGACATTGTTTTTTTGTTTTCGTTTCAGGGAAGTTTCGTATTTACACAACAACGTTTTGAGGACAGTGTCTGTTTGTACTGCAAAACTGCGACGGTGGAAGTGGTGAAAACAATGTAGCTAGGATGCCAGGACGCAAGCGGGTGCCTTTGCTTATGTAATGAAAACACATACATATGAGAATATCATGCTAGAAACAGCAGTGTTTCAGATCGAACTAGAATGTGGCAGTCAGAGAGCGCAGACCTCCGCCACAGCTCAAATCAGTCACCAACAACAATAAGAACAGCATATATGATAAAAAACATTTTATTTCTCCCCAACACAAACAATGTAAGGGAGAAAGCTGTTTGCTACATGTTCATATCTCAATGTGTTGCCTCACAGTGACTGACACTCCGGAATCCCCCTGTTTTTGTCTGTTCTGGATCCAGATCACGGAATACTTCCGTGATCTGGATCAGCAGCTGATCTGTTAGAGTCATTGAAGAACTTACACTGTAATTTTTTCCTAAGCCCCCTTGTCATTTATTGTTGAGTTATGCCCAACTATGTCAAAGACTGCCCTATCTCTCAATGATAAAGAACCCTTTAAAACATTCCTGGATCCAGACAGTGATCCAGATCATCACCACAATTTAATGGATTCTAAGGTAGCCCAAGACCCACCTTTCCACAAAGTTTCATTGCAATAACTTTTTCCAGAATGTTGCTAACAAACCAACAAACCAACAAGCCGACGTGATTGCATAACCTCCTTGGCGGAGGTAATAAAATGTTTCTTTAAAAAAAAATCCGCTGAGTAAGTGATAAGTCTCCTGTACTCTCATCACTTTATTTATATTGTTGATATGAAAAGAATCCGAAAGTTACTAAAATTACTTGCTACGTTAAAGGAGCTGTGTCATGCTTGCAAAAGTCACCACCAGTCAATAATAGCCCTCCTAGCATGACAGAGTGCCTCTATATTATGAAAAACTAGCAATTTTACATGCTGTGTTTTCAACAAACAGCTGACTTAACTGAAGTTTCTATGAAGTAATCACATACTAACTATGATAAAAGCTCATAAAAGTCCATTTTACACGATGGGGCCCCTTTAACTTCATGTTGTTGCAGTCAGAGTCAGTCACAGGTTACATTTTCCTTGCTTCCTTGTGTTTGGTGTAACATCATCGACCCACAAAAACATAACTGCGGTGGCGTGTAAGAGCGTTGCTTTTAATTGGAATTCCAGATTCGGATGATTTCTCTCGAGGGAGCAAACATCAGCTGACGTGAAAAAGCCTGCTGACTGCCGCGGCGGGTGCGCTGGGTCGACCGGGGATTTGTTTGGTGCCGTCAGGTACGGCTCGTCACACAGCGAGTGTCACCGTGTTCGGGAAACCAGGGAGTTGCTCTACAAAGAAAAAAAAAAAAAGTAAGCCGAGCGTTAAAACTCTCGGCCTACTTACGGCTTCTCTTCGACATTTCTATACATGAAGAGAGGCTTGACGATCCCACTCTCCTGCTGTTGTCCTGCTGACCACCAGCACATCAGCAGATGGCCCGCCAGCTTCAGCCGCTTCTCACCAGCTTCGCGTTCTCCTGCTATTTGCTCGCCAACCCAACAGCGTGTTTGTATCATTTTTAGTCCCGCGCTTGGTTTTTTCTTTTCTCATCCCGGCCCCGGAGAGAATACGGCTACACAGAGTACACATTTCCCATTGATTTCACATCATAAAACGTTTGAGAGCAAACCGTGACCGAGAGACGAGAGAGACGAGAGAGCCGCTCTGCTCTCTCCTCCGGAGTCCGAACCCTTCACGTCCGCTCTATCTTATTATGAAGAGATTACGCTGAGACATTCAAGATCAGGAAAGATAAGTTCAAGATTTTCAGAGAGTGTTTTATGAAGTTGATATTTGTTACCGGAGAGAGTCACCATAAAGTCAACTGAAATCCTCTCTGTAACGTTTGATAATGTTGTAACAACCCCTCATGTAATCTTACAATAAACTGTTGTTGCCTCGACCTATTTGAGATGTTTTGCTGCCATCAAATTTAAAATGGTCTATTTCAGCAGTTTGCATGTGGATTCAAATGGACGAAGCTTTGCTGATTCAACTAAAAGTTGATTTCATCGTAAATTAAAACCACTCGTTGCTGTCCAATATGCAGTAAAAACCACACTGTTATCAGTGAAACAATATCAATGCCGATGGTAACTCGGAGATTCTGTGGAAACAGAAAGACAGAAATGCACATTGTTTGATGTGACTGAAAGTGATTCAGCAGAAGTGGGGATATGTAATCATGCCATACATACATGATTATCCAGTTCAGTCATGAAATGAACCAGATCATGAACTGATCAGTGGAGTAATATAAATACTAAAAGACACAACCAAGTCCAGCTGACCTGATTCAGTTGCTTAGAGATAGATTAACATAAAAACGATGAAGCCCTGATTCTGCCTCCTGTAGGCGATTACATTTAGTAAAATACAATCTGAGGACAGTTTAATATCCTGTGAGAAAATAAGATTTAAACGCTGGAGTGGATAATACGTGTTCACATTGACTGAGCTTCTCTAGACAGAGCGGCGGCTGACAGAGACGGACAGGAGGAAAACATGGAGCTGATGGATGAATGCGATGGCATTCAGACCCCAGTAGGGTCAACCAAACGGGGCCTAAATGCCAGGCTGTCACCAACACAGCCACACAGTGACAACGTCTGATCTTCCATGGCCGCCTTTGTCCGGCCGGCTTAAAGTCAGGTGTACAAGATGATGTGACGGCACATTTCTGTTTGATCTGTGAAAAAGCTTGCTGATGCTGGGGAAGAAGAGCAGGGGAAGAAGAGGAGGGAGGGAGAGAGAGAGAGAGAGAGAGAGAGAGGTCTTAGTGTCTTTTTCGGGCACAAGGCCTTGCCATCTGACACCTGCCACTGAGTGGGCATGAATTCCCTGTCCACTTGGCAGGAAGTGGAGGGCAGTACACAGGAACTCAAAGGAGGAGTGTATGCAAATACCAACGGCCAAAAGGAAATGAGTGTCCTTAGTGTCTCTGCGGACGCCAGACGAAAATGGCACCTGCTTCCCACACAGACTCTCATTTAGAGGGCGACAGTAGCAGAAAGTCTTCGTCACAGCTTCCCCTAGTTAGACGTCTAGACACACAAGCGGCTTTTGATATTTCCATAAAATGATTGCCGATTATTTACATGGCTTCCACGGGAAAGCTAAATATTTGCAGCATTTAAACGCTTCCACCTGCTCGCACATGTCTCGCAGGCGCGGCCGCATCCCCACAAAATCACACGCCAACACCAGGTCGCGTAAAACGCCGTCATTGGAAATGCCAAATATATGTGACATTCAGAGATATTACTAGTTGTGCTGCAGCCTGAGCTGCTCAGTTTGTGTTGAGAGGCCTGTCAGGACTGTAGGGGTGGGGGTGGGGGGGGGGGGGGGGGGGGGGGGGGGGGGGGGGTATTGATGAGGTGGCTACAGGGACGCAGTATGCCTACACAACAAGACATTCATACGCACCCGCCTACAGACATTTGCAGACTCCAAACACCACGAGAGAGTGCAGGTGACACTCAGCGGGGGTGTATGACCCCCACAACCCCCACCCCCACCCCCACCACCCCACCCACCCTGTCCAGCTCTTAAGCAGATCATTGAACTGCACTCAACAACGCGTCCTCGCGTAACGACGACAAGAAGCTACAGAACGTGGAGGACGGACACATATCGGCACACACAAAAGAAAACACTGATGATCGTCATTTGTACAGCTCAGCAGATTCTCCTTTAGCGCTACAGTGATTATGCAGCACGACAGACTTCATAAATGGTTCTTTACAGGATATTTTCAATGCGGCGAATTGCAATCGTTATTCAAAGGGGAGAATTGCAGCCATTGTGAAACATATGCAGGATAAAATCGAATATGCATGAGTTTCACACAGCTCTCATAAGTTCACAGACCAAAAATATACATGTGAATGAGCTTGACAGTAAAGTCTTTCTCCCTACCAACACAGAGGATTAGTTCAAAACCTGAGACGCAAGTAAATCAGCACTTTTAGCCCTGATATCTCCTTCTTCTTCAAAGCCTTTTAGAAAATGTCATCCTTCATATTAACTAATTACAAAAGCAGCATCAATGTGATAATACAGATGTGCTGCAGCTGTGTTGAGCATCTGCAAGTTTAAAAGCTGCAGTATCTTCCTGAGCAGCATTCCTCACGTGAAACAGATACTGGGCCTGAAGTCACAAAACACAAAGGCATCATTGTCTCCGACGCTCTGCAACAATGTGAAGACACACACTTCACACAGGATTGTCCGAGCCACTGGGGCATTCCTGGGAAATGCAAAGGTGCAGATTTCTTTTCCGCCCGGTCATCAGTTTGAAAGCTCCCAGACTGTCACGAACGATCGCTGCCGGAAACGCCTCAAACTCACCATAATCAATCCTCCTGTAACCAGCCTCTCACGCCCTCCGTGTTTTGAAAAAAGGAGGACTGTGGGAAGCAGAATCGTCTTCAAACCGAACTGAGGATACACCTTGAAGAGCTGCAGGTCAGCTCTGAGTGAAGCTGCAACTCATGAGGAGTTATGATATTGATTAGCCAGGTTGCTATTTTACCAGTTAATTATTTTCTGAATAAAACTTCAAAGAAGAATTAGCCTAATCGCTGCCTGTAAGGCCGTGTTGTGCTACTTCACTGGCTTATTGGGCCCCACTGTGGCTGTTTGCCCAACCGGTGGGTGTTAGCTCGGCAACTGCTGGCAGAGGCGCTGTTTGTGCGTCCTCTGAACAGCTTAGTGGTACCTAGTTTAGCTGGTTAGCGACACAGCTAGTGTTAGCTTTGTTAGCGACTTTGTCAGTGGAGGCACCGTTCGTGCGCTCTTCTCCCGACTTATTGGTTTCGAGCCTGATCGTTGGCACACGGTTTGTGCTAGCATTAGTTGCTGGTCGAGAACCACATTTGCGCTCTTCCCTCAGCTGATCGAGGCCAACCGCGGCTATTAGCAGTGCGGTTAGCTGTTAGCTTTAGCAGTACAGGCCGCATTGGCGCTCCCTTCTTTCAGCGTATTGACACTGATCCCGTCAGAGTGAGCTTGGGGACAGTCAGCATGGGTTGCGTTGCGCCCTTCCTCTGGCTTATGGTGCTGCCCACCATTAGAGACACAACTGCTGTTGGTCTGTACCCTCCGTAGGTGAAAGCTGCGTTTCGCCCTCCCCCCAGTTTCTTGGCACTGAGTGACTGAGTGATTGTTGGCGTCAGCTCGGGCTGTGCATGGTGAATGTGGCATTCGCGCCCCCTGCTCCTGGCGCGTGGCGTCTCTAGCGGGAGGGCAGGAGGAAGAGGGAGCCGGCGGGCAGCCGTTTTCTCTCCTGGACGTAGCTTCAGCCAAGCTTTACTGGCGCTTACCATTCAGGCGACCCCGAGCTGTGGGTCCTGTCAGCGGCCTTCTGGGGCCCCTTAGGGCTACAGGGGCAGAGACTGACATCCCTGGGCCTGCTGCTATTGCTCTCCTGGAGGAGGTGGTTGGACGGATTCTACTTGGATGCCAAGTGACGCCTGTCTGGAAGGCCTGAAGGGTCCTGTATCTGCTGGGGCCTGAACTTGCTAGCAGACTCTCTCTCCTGTCAGAACCCTCCAACAGGCGATTGGTCGAATTACTATTGCAGCAACACATCGTCAGTAGGGTAAAACTAGCCCGTCTCACGACAGGGGCAGTGCACACAATTTGGGGTCGCTTCAGAGGAACCAACCCACTGTCCGCTTGGGTTCCCCTGAGGAGAACCGCCAGCCTCTGGGCTGTTCAGGAGTTTCCCAGACTCTCTGTGCTGCCACTCCCTCGGAGCGGTGTCCATACTTTGGGCTGCCCTGAGGGGAGTACCACTGAATGACATGCATGCCGCTGCCTTCTGGGCGATGCTGGCTATTTTCTGGGTTGTACAGCGTGAACGTTGCCACTCCCAATCCACTGGGTGTGGTCCTTGGCTCTGCAGAGGTTTGTCAATGAGGTTGGTCTCTGGGATTCCTCGAGACTACGCTGGTATTAGTGATTCTGTGCTTTCAGCACCGCCTCTGGCGGTCAGGAGGGATGAAATAGAATGAAACTTACAAATGTAACTTCGGTTCTATTTATCCTGGATGACCGCCAGAGCGTTCTGTCACTCACAATCTTGGTGATCACAAAAGAAGATTCTGTAGGAACCGAACCTGTGTTGGACACCAGAATTTATTGCTTTTCCTGGGTCACCCAGGGTTCACAAGTGACGTTGTTGGTATACATACTTGAACTGAGCATAAATGAAGGGGAGCGTTCGATGCTTTCAGCACCACCTTCATCATCCTCCGGGATTCTTAGAACCGCAGTTACACTGGTAACTTTCATCATAGATTGTTTTTCTTCATTAGAGACATCTGTAGTACACAATACTTAATCTGTCCGATTTTGTCAACCATTGATAACACACAAATATAAATGAAATACAGCAATAGAAATTGATTACTTATTTCTGACTTTAAAAATCCACTAATACAGGCCTATTATATCCTACTATCACAAGGTTAAATTGATTTTTAAATCTAATATTGCTATGATTGTCCTGTAAAGCGTTAACCAGGAATCAAGTTTCTGTTAGCAAGAGTATTTCATTCTCCCGGCAATGTTTCTGCTACAGTGAGACATCTACAGCAAATAAGTTTTGCGCAAACAACTTTAATTGAAGCATAAAATATTTGATTGTGAGAATCAAGATTATGTCTGCAATTTAAAATTGTGCATGAGGAATGAGTAATAAAGAAACCAAAAACATTGTTTAGCTCTTTGAAAAAAAAAAAGAACTTGCTAAACAATTTTTTTGAAAGTGACTTTTATGTTGATTAATAAGATTACTGTGAGCTTGAATCCACAGAAAGATTCAAGGCTTTGAGAAGTGATGTGTGTGACGCAGGTTCTCTGGATTCATCCACACCCACACACACGCGTTTCCCCGGTATGAGAGCGGGCTGTTTAGCCGGATGACTCACCGTTGACTGTGAGGTGCACCCAGCTGCCGTTGTGGAAGGTGTTGGACTGTTGCTCCAGCATCAGGACCTTGCACTCGTACCAGCCCTGGTCCTCGGAGCGCACCGGGTCGATCTGCAGGGAGGCCTTCCCGTGCAGAGAGGCTCGACCTGCAGGCACAACACCAGCGTTAACCACTTCACCCCTGGAAATTTATCTTTGTAGACAACTCCGAGCTCATTTAGAACGTAATAACACACACATACACACACCCAGGAGCTTTGCTGGTCTCCACAATGATCCATCACAGCAGTCGGGGGTTAAGTGCTTTACTTCGGGGTAGCGGCTCGGTGTGGGTGTGGGTTATCTCTTTGCATTGCCTGCAGGTCAGTGTGGCTGAGCTTAGGTGTTAAAAATAAAGCTTAAGTTTAAATTCAATCACCACTTTTGTTCCCATTTTCCCTTTTCTCTGCAGGATCCTCCAAGTTACTAAAAGAAACTCAAACCTATTGATGCACCGAGTCTGCAACGGCTGTGACAAACAACTCTTCTGTCTTTTTTCTTTTTTCACTGCTCATTGGTGTTCGGGCCGGGCAGCAGCAGTCTGGAGTCTTTCCAAACACTGGATGGAAGGTAGGAAAACACCCGGGACAGACTGCCAGTCTCTCACAGAGCTAGAGGAGACAGACACTCTCTAACAGCGACTGTACATTCATACCTATGGGCAATTTAGAGCCTTCAGTCCAGCTGGCTGCAACTGCTTGGACTGTTGGGGAAACTCACTCAAACTTTGTAGACGTCCCACAAAACAAGAAAATCTGCAGAATAATGATTTACTTTACATAAAAGACAAGAAAGTTGTCTTTTGTGCTGCATTCATGTACTTTGTGAATGGTAGGAAATTTAGAAACCGCTCTTCAGACTTAAATGATTTCAGGTTTGAATTTCGAATAGAAAAAAACTGATATACCAGCATTACAGCTTTCTTCATCTACGGCAAAAGAAGATACTTGTGTTAAAAAAGGCTAAATGTATTTTTTTTTGCTGTAACCTTAAATAATCAGCACAGCAAAGCTTCTTGATAGTTTTGTGAAGTAGTGCTAAATACACCAAGCAGTGCAATACTAGTTTACACCACTAGGTGGTGTATAGAGTGGAGATGTTTTATTCACATTTTATAATTAAGTAGTCTAAAAAAAAGGTGTTGTGTATTCGAGGCCATTAAAAGCAGTCAGTTTTCAGCTGCATTTTCCCTCCTGGCACCGTGGAGCCTCAACACATCCCAATAACCTCATAAATCCATCAGTTCATGTTGTTCCCCAGTAAAATTAGTATATTCCTGGATTTCTGACCCAGCCTATGTTACCTTGTTTTTTTTTCTTGGTTTGAAGTACAAACTGTTTTTGTGTGAGTAAATTATTAATATTAGAGATCCTGTCTACTCCTGGAGCACCGTGCACATGAATAAAACACTAACCGGTTCAGACGAGTGGACGCTTAATCGTTTAAACTGCTACCAAGGACTTGAGTCGCTCAAAGAAAATGCAACACAGCACGGCTGAAGGTCAAAGGTTAAGTTTACATGACATGCTTGTACAACATTTACCTCCTGAAACTAATCTGAACCTCTGCGTCGACCAAAACTGGGCAACTGGCACAAAATGTACAGAATAAGAACAGCAGGATTTTCACATGGTCCCTCTTTAAACAAAGATCTTGTAGCTGGCATTTGACTAACCTGTTAAAGAAATCCATCAACTTTCAGAAGAAAAACTCCAGAAAACACTAACTTATTCCAGAGTTTTAATAGTGTCCTGGCTCCACAGCTTCAAATCTACAAGGATTCTGAGCAGAGAGGAAAAATAAAAATGTCCTCCAAAAAGTTTTAACCATTCCTTTAACTGATAACGTGTCCCAATACTGAACCACAAATGAACACCTGTCAAGCTTGAAGTATTAGGATTAATGCCTGACGCTGCCTGGGAGCCACACCTTCCAGATAAAATAAAACCAAGTCTCTGGTGTGGTGCTGCAAAGAGGCCGGCCGTCTACCTCGCACAAATCCCACTTCTTATAAAACTTTTCCTTCCCCACCTCTCCTCTCACTTCAAGGCTGCGGATAAATTGGAATTCTAAAAGGAGGAAATCACAGGGGATGAGAGACGTTGTGGAAACCGGGCACGGTGAAATCTTCAGCTGCTAAGCTGTCTGTCTTCAAGCCTGCAGCCCGCTGCTCACATGGCTGCCTCTGACAGCCTGACTAAAACTAAGATGCTCGCCGCCGCCACCGCCGCCGCCGCTGCCGCTGCGCTGTCTGACGACGCTTCAGAGATGGAGCATTTTTCCCAACTTTGATGTGTAGATGTACTGTAAGTGCAGCTTCCTGTTCCTTTCAGGCTGAGTGACGCTGAGGGCGGACTGATTCCTCGCGATAGACGGACGTCCGGCCCCGGGACTGCTGCCGTAGCTTGGATGGAAAACTGACGGCGTCTTTTTTTTTTTCTCTCTCCCTCTCTCTTTTGCAAGCAGGAAATCAATAAAGCAAAGAGGGAAGTGAGAGGAGTGAGGACTGCAGCCTTGCAGTAAAAAAAAAAAAAAAAAAAAAAAAAAAAAGGTAGCCTGTCTTCAAAAAGTCAGGTCTATTTTTGCGCGGGCATTGAAGTGCTGAGCGGGGAAGGCGGCGGCGTGAAGGCTAGGGATCAAGCTCCGCTCCCATTTGTCAGTCAGTGAGAGGCTGCAGCTGTAAACAGAGTTAACAGCACTGTATCCACGTCAGGACAGGCCCCCTGGGCACAGACCACTTACACGGCGCAGGCTTCTGTCTGCGCACAAAACACCTTGTTCAGATCACATGGCGGCTCTGTCAGACAGGAAGCGGACGCCGAAGATCCGAAGTGACAATGCTGGCAAAAAAAAAACCCAGCACCTTTAAACCCAATGAACTTCACTGAAAAGGGGAAACGCTGTGTGTTTTACTGAAAGCAGCACTATTTCTAATCTAGCTGGAGCCAATTTATCAAGCCAATTAGCAGACTAAATAAAATAAAAAGGCTTTGCAGGCTCAGATCTCCCTTAATTTTCTTCAACAAATGTTTTCCAGCATAGATTGACACCACAAAGCAAAGTTTTTTTTCCCTAATGTCTCCAATTTCAAACTGATTATCGATGTTTGTGATCAGTATTTTTTAAGTCAGTAAGTTTAATACTTTCATAGAGGAGAGCAATATCCATAGCAATATCTAAAATATCTTTTTTTCAACAATCATACCTTTACACAACAAAGTTATAAACGCTCTATACAGGGCAAAGTATCAGTGTCGAAGCTGTTTTCTGGTGATCCTTTTAGCTCTCAGGTCGATAGGACTGGATATTTAAAAAGTATGTAAATTGTCCAGCTTTCATTGTTAATCAATGTTACTGAATTATTTGTTATTTGTGTTTTTATTGCTTTTATAGTCATTTAACAGTGGAGTTAGCTAGTTTCTGCTAGGTTCAGGTATTTGTTCAAAATTACAATAAAACAATAACTGTATAGTTTGTTTGTAAATGGAAAAATCAACCTACGGTAATCAGAGCTCCAGAAAGCTTGTTTTTTATTTGTTTGTTTGTTTTAACCTGTATTTAAACCAGATAACCCAAAAGATTCACTCATATTCGTATTAGATGACACCTGAAAAAGCAGCAAATTAATAGTATTGGTTTAAAGACCTGTGGAATCATAGGAAGCCTCGTTTGAGACCTAAACATTTAATTGGGGAATAAAAACGAGAGAGAATATTGTATACACCAGAATGGATAACAACTAAAAATTTCAACAAAGTGGCACGAAAAGAGCAGAAACACTAACTTGGCCCTATAAAGTGAATGAATAAATAAATAACATAAATTATTATGTACATTTGTCCACTTTGAGACAAAAAAAAAATGCAAAATGACCACAAAATGATGAGAGATGATGCAAAACACCTGCAAGGTGGAGACAGAAACCAGAAAAGAGTCCTGTCTGCACGGTTTGTTCCGTCTCCTTCAGCGTGGGGGTTCAGGTCCTCTGTCAGGACAGGCGGGGGCCTTTAATGTGTCTGAGCCCAGCGGCCTGATGTCTCATAATCCGTCTCTGCATGTTAACAGGCTGCTTTAGGAGCAACTCAACACCTCAAAGACAAAAAGGCAGATCATTATTAATTATGTCTTTATTGTAACAGCGAGGGAAAATGCAACACTTTGCATCAAGCCCGACTATAATAACATTACACTCGTATCCATAACATCGGCGTGCACAGCGCAGCTAAATCTGGAGGCAAAAGAGATGTGATTTACGTTTTGGGGTTTTTTTTTTTCCAGCAGCCTGTCCCATAGCGGGAGGATCTGACACTAAAATTTCACAGGCTGCACATCTGAATTATTGATTGCGCCTTTGCCAGGGTGGGCACAAAAATAGATGTTTTTAAATGTTATAATTTCCATATAGCCTCCGGGCAAACAGGCAAAACGATCCCAGATAGCAGGATAGCATTTCACAGCGAATTAGGCAGGGAAAACACACACACACACACACACACACACACACACACACACACCCACATTCCTAACGAGAACATGTCTTCCCTACGATTCGGATTGCATATTAAAAATGAAGATGCTCCAGGTCTCTTAACAATTAGCAGGAGTGGCAATAATGCTCAAGAAGGAAGGAGCAGTTTGGGGGTGAAGAATGCGACCGGTGCTGGCTTTGTGGACCCTGTAAAGTACAGTAGTCATTGATAATCATCTCCATTTTTGCAGCAGCTGTGAGATGGAATAATTGCACATTTACTCTATTCATCAACTTTATTCATACTGTGTGATAACAATTCATGGGAATAGCCTAAATGAGCTCTGAGGCCACATGGAGCCATTAAAGCGCCCAAACGAGCGTCTCATAAACCACAGTCCAGTGTCATTATCGCGCTGTCACAGAGCACACGCAATCCCCACAATGCACTTTAATCTATGTAATGAGACCGGCCATATTCATGTTGCATCTGTTCCCTGCTAATTCCTCAACCGTGGGACTTGACGCCACATGGCAGCGGCCCACCGGTCCGGCCCGGGCGAGCACGGCGGAGTGCTGGGAGGCGCTCTCGGTCCAGACCCAGCTGCTAGTTTGGAGGTTAAAGTAAACAATGAGACGCTCGAGCAGCTCCCACATCCGCTGCAGACGCCACAACGCGAGGAGGAGGACGAGCACAGTTCCTCAGACAGCCGGTCACCCCGACTCCTGATTCTCAGTGAATTCAATACAACAAGTAAAAACACACAAACACACACACACACAAAATAAATCTGTCAACATCCGCATTAGGACGATCAGACTGGGGAAGCGAGTCCTGCAGCCTCTGCCGTTATTTCACAGCTTATTAGCAGGTCAGATGAGGGTTTTGTGCTCATAAGGAGGTGGGAGCAGGAGGAGATAATTCTGACCTCATTCTGACAACTCGCCATCTTGTCACAGACACCGAAGCAACATCAGAGGAACCAATTTCCTGCTGTAAGGAATCAGAGCGCAGGCAGGCGGGCGGGCGGGCGGGCGCTGACGTCTAATCCAGGAGAGGCAGATCTTAAAAAATGTGCTGCAACGACTGCGAAGGAGGACGTGCACGTCTATGCACGAGTGTGTGTGGCTCCAATTTCCATTTCAAAGCATTTGTGACCAAACTCGTCAATACACAAATGTGAAATGTAGTTTTTGACTCTTTGGAACCAAACTGTACATTTCGGCGCTTGAGGCAGGGTTAATGTGTTTGGCTTGATCAATCATGAGTCGCTAGTTTCCCCACTTTGCCCTCACAGCCCACAGCTTCATCAGGAGATGTACCCTTCACGAGGAATCACCAATCGATTATTATGCTGATGTGAAGTTTATGCTGCAGAAAGTGTTACAAAAAAGACATTTCTGTGTCGTTCTGTGTGTTTCAGCGTTGTGCGATCTATGTTTGTCTGTTTACATGTGTTCAAGTGGAAACACAACGCTTCCATCTTGGTGTTTGTTCGTGCAGTGAGGTGATCCGAACTTCTGAAAACTCAACTTTTTGAGAAGGTGGAATTTCAGATATGCTCCAGCTCCATTCCTGTGTAAACAGGGGAAAACAGTAGTTTGTGAAAGCGTTCGGACTCCACCTCGGTGTCGACGGCAGAAAAGCTGCTGGCGCCACTCGGTTTAATTTCATGACCTGATAGTGCAGTGGCAGAATAAACACTGTTCAGCGTGCTTCCTTTGTCTTCTGGTGGACAAACACTGCAGATATAGCAAATATGAAATGTTATTTTTACAGTTAATTCCTTCTTTCAGTTGATTATAGCATCAAGAAAGCTGCTGAAGGCTTTCATGCTTGATCATTCTGTGGATCTTGGATTTTTTGCAGCGCATACAGAGCTGTTTTATACACTGGCTGTAAACTGCATGCACTCTGTGCTGCATTGTCGCTGGAGTGTGTGGGAAGGCATGCATGTACAGTGAAGTGCTGAGGCGCAGTTTATTTGCCTGTGTGTGCTCCGGCTAAGCAGACGCCCCTCTGCAGCCCTGAACACCGTGTTCCAACAGAAAGATGAAGAGCGGCACAACGAGCAGGCGACGTTAAGCTGCAGTGCACCGTTCCCGCCTCGAACTTACATCCCAAAAAGCTGAAGCGCCGCTCTGAGGGGGGAAAACACTCAGGTCCTCGCTGTAAATTACAGGTCAGTCTGCTGTGTGAATTACGATTTGTGCTGCAATCTATTTAAAAGTAGCTGTCAGAAACGCTGGTGCTCTCAGCCAGGAGCTCATAATTAGGTCTGCAGCAGAGCAGAGAAATCCATACCCAGCATCATAGAAATGTTTACACAATGATTAGAGCCACGCAGCTCGGCCGGGTAATGTGTGTGTAGTAATACATCATCAGCGCCGGCCTCAAGTTTGAGGCCCTCAAAAAGGCTGATTTCGGTTTGTGACGTGCTCCACAACACAGAGGAAAGGCAGGAGCGCCGGGCTGGCTCCGTTCCAGCAAACTTCACACAACCAGGAGCTAAATCTGTTCAAAAAGAAAGAGCTTCGGCGTCTCGATGCGACGGTAACAAAAACAAACACCCACAAGCATCTGGAACACTCAGCAAAATCAAGACAACAGGAGCGCTACAAAGACAGACAGGGGTGTCAAACACAAGGTCTGTGGACCAAAACCGGGACGCAAGAGGCTCTAATCCGACCCGCCAAACCACCAAGTTGATCGTAAAAATTTTCATTGAAAACACGTAGCAACGTAGCAGAAACGACACCGAGACCAGAGCAGAGATGTGATTTGAAACAGTTCACTGCATTTTACACCAGAAGGTTTCATTGAAATTTGCTTTGAGTTGAGATTGTAGTTGTTTTTGGTACTGCTATTTTAGCTAAAACACAGACATTTTCATCAAGTATACTCTGCACCGCCACAGAGAACATCTTTGAAGTTTGAATTTCAAAAAAGATTTATTTTATTTTTTTTATTTCTAAATCATATTTTATTCTAATAGACTCATCAAAATCCTTTTGCATGCTGAAAGTGAGTTTATGTAAAACAGCGGCAGCGATGCATCTCGATGCTTTGGAACAGAGACAGAAGCAACAGAAACAGCTGAAGATCACTACATGGCGTTAGTTAGATTTTACAAAGTTTTACAACTTCTAGAAGCTGGGTTTTAGTAAGTTGCATGATAATATGAGTTTGAAGAATTTTTTGGTTTCTGAATAAGATTCACCAGTACGATGTCAAAACACATTTACATGCCAAAAGTGTGTATTACTACTGACATGGCAAGACGTCAAATGATGCTCCAAATGAGTAATTTACTAAAACTGGTCTCATGAACTAAATGTATGATGAAGTGTGTGTGTGTGTGTGTGTGTGTGTGTGTGGTGTGTGTGGTGTGTGGGGGGGGGGGGGGGGGGGGGGGGGGGGGGGGGGTGTTAGGAAAATTGTGCAGAAAGTGGCTCACAGGCCCTTTTTATAGAGTTTGCATGTTCTCCCTGCGCCCTTGTGGGCTTTAACCAGGCACTTCCTCCACAGTCCAAACACAAGCCGGCCAGGTTGACTGATGGCTTTCAAATGGCCACGGGTGTGTGTCTGTCTGTGTGTGTTAGCCTGGTGACTGACTGGCGGCCGCTCCAGAGCGTAACCTGCCTTTCGCCTGCAGGCGGCTTCACTCCACAATGCCTCGGCTCCAGGCACAGGGAAGAGGACGGACCAGCACACGCGGGAACACCTGGTGGTTCACAGAAAGGCCAGCCATAGCCCTGATGCTTGTAAACGACTCCAGTGTAACAGTAGCCGTACTTCTCTGTGCTGCCTTCCACCCTCCACACCGCCATTTCTCACCATGCAGTGTGAAACTCATTTGTCAACTTTGTTTCTGCTGCAGTGTCAACAAGACAAAATCTACAGGATTTACTGTACTTGGCGTCTTGGCAGACGCTCCTCCTAATATGCATCCAAGTCTTCATTAATTCAGAAGTTTCAGGATCGATGAGTTACAGATAAAAGTTCGCGGGACCGACAGCTCTGGCAGCGCCGGATTACGAGGGTCTTACCAGTGTATTCTGGATCCACATGAGGAGGGTAGTAGCGGAAGTTGATGAAGAAGGGAATAGGCACTCCAAACTTGAACCACTCCACCACATAGGGGGGCTGCTGGCCGTCCAGGGGAGGGGACACGTCACACCCCAGGATCACGCTCTCTCCGGCGCGCGCCGTCACAAAGCGGGGCTCCTCTCTCACTCCGTGGGCACCTGGGGGGCGGCAGAGGGAGACGGTTAGAGCTTCACAGGCTGGAGGAGCGGCGAAAGAAGACAAAAAAAAAAAAACCTCATGCGCCGATTTCCTGCAGACCAAGCAGAAAAATCTCATTGCATTCAAGTCATCCAAGACTAATTTACAAACAATAATTGGGAGGCAATTAAAAGTGATTGACTGGATCAATGGATTGAAACCACATTTTGCTTAATGTGTGCGGCGGCGTGCTTCCAGGCGGCGGTGATCACTCTGAACGGTCACCGGGAACATGGTAGACCGTCTCCCTCTCATCAGCCCGCCGCGTCCCGGCGGCCAGCCGTCATCTGTCACCTGCGTCTGCCGGTGAGTGTTTAGTGGCCGTGCCATACTGTACGATCAGCCAGCTGCCAGGGGGCTCCATTGATCATGGCTGGCTGCCGCCCGGATGAGCTTTACTATGAGCAGCGCCGGGCCTGGCGCCCGGCCACGGATGTCCAGGCACGCTGCCGAGCGTTGACCTATCAGATGACTCAAAGGTCGGCGTACCTGCCTCAGCAGAACGCTCGCCCTGGGAATGGATTTTCTCCAGCTGCCACCCCCGCGCTCATTGAGCCGCCTGGATCTCCACCGTCAGACGGAGCATGACTACCGGCCCGTGCCCCGGGGGTGGAGGGGGGGAGTGGAGGATCGCTTCAGGGATCAAGAGACATGCTGACGTTTCACTCCGGAGAAACACCATCTGAATAACTTAACGCTTTCATTAGTCGTATCATTTGCATTATTGGGTATAATTTTTTTTTTCCTGGAGGCAGAACAGGCTCAGGCAGCGCCGCCGTCTGCCGTGACGTCTTATCTCCATCACTGCTGTCAGAGCTGCTCTCGGGTCACACAGCCACACACTAAAATGAAAGATCTAACTCCGCCCCTACACGCCATATGCACCACTCAGCGATTGTGTTTACCAGTTTAATCTGCATTATCCTGTGACGGAGTTAATCCACTTTCCTCACTTCAGCCAGCACTGATTCTGGGCTGAAACAGTGCAGATTTAATCAAATTACACTTTTTACAGTGGAGATGTGGCCTGCCAGCTACGGCCTCGGTGCTGAAATCTGCTCTGCTGTGCGGCGCCTCTTTAATAAGGAGCAACAAAAAAACAGCCACGCTTCGCTTAATGAGCAACACAAGCTCAATGAAACATGCAGGCATGCCTCAGCGAGGCTCACGTGACCATTTAACAGCTCTCCGACAGACAGGGGGTCAACGCAGCATGTAGTCATCATGACGGGGAAGTTTTCATTGGGATGAAACTGATGAGGAATCACTGTTTGATGAAATGAGGAACTGTTTCATCAAATGACTGAATGAGATGCGCCTGAAGTCCAGGAAAACTCAAACCCGAGCAGCCAACACTGAAAATCATCTTGTGTTGAGACGTAGGACGCAAAACTTTAGTGTGAAATTCTGCTTAGAAAGACAAAATTAACAAGGGAATCCCTCAGCGGGGACACTTCTGAAAATAACAGCCAGTCTGGTGAATTTCTCACTTCAATAAATGCTACAGACATTATTAAAAAGAGGGATTCTGAGCTCTCATGCCACTAAACAACAACAATAATCATCGTACACTTTACATTCTGCAGAAGCCATTTCACATAATCAGAACAGAACTGTTGGCCGTTTATATTTCTGCCTCAGAGCGAGGTCATTATCACAGAAAATGCTTTTTTTAATCATATTTGTGAAAACGCAGTCTTGTTTATTTGAAACCTGAGCAGCTTCCAATGAATGGGTGAACAATGTGTTGATGCTTTCACAAACCATAACTGTTTGTTTCTTGGATGGATAATTGTTTTAAATGCAATTTTTCCTATTCCTCTACATTTTCTGTCTCCCCTTATTATAGAATAGAATCCCTCATTCATCATGACTTTTATGTTGCAGTTCATATTTATTAGATAAAGTTAATAATAAGACTCTTTCCCTTCATAGCATCCAAGTGATTTATTCATACATTTTATAACATCAGATTTTACACCAGAAAGTAGATTCTATTTGATGTAAAAAAACAACAACAACAACAACAACAACAACAAAAACAACAACAACCTAAATGTGATTTAAAAAAAATCACTTTCTGAAGTATGTGTTTTATTTATTTATTTATTTTTTGGGGAAATTAGTTTAATTAATCAGGGCCTCCATAAAAGTAATCATGGTTTCAAACTGAAAAGACGAACTCAAACAGAAGCCTTCTGAGTTAAAAGTCCAAAATCTCATCAATAAAGGAGGCTGTGG
The DNA here is from genome assembly GCF_902148845.1 of Salarias fasciatus. Lineage (NCBI taxonomy): Eukaryota > Metazoa > Chordata > Actinopteri > Blenniiformes > Blenniidae > Salarias > Salarias fasciatus. Next base: position 34,572,440 of record NC_043758.1, on the reverse strand, counting down.
TGATTGAAAGATCTCAGAGTGTTGATTATGTTGAGCTGTTGAATCAGCTGTGGACCTCGCTCGCCCCCCCCCCCCCCCTCTCTCTCTCTGACTCATCTGAAGGTCAGCCAGCGTTTGGGGTTCTCCACCAGGATCTTGTCCACCTGGTGCTGCGAGACGCCCCTGCTGAGCATCTTGGGCACGATGCTCTTCAGGATGTGGGAGTAGCCGTGGCCGCCGAACTCGCTCAGCCGGTTCTTGGAGTGGATGTCGTGGGAGATCAGCACCTTGTCCTCGTAGCCCTCCTTCATCAGGAACGCCACCGTCTTGACCCTCTGGGCGTCGCTGGGCATGTCCACCGCCGGGTCGAAGGGGTAGTTCAGCATCTCGGTCCCAAACAGGTCGTACTCCAGGTAGCTGCCCATCTGGGCGAAGTCCAGCAGCGCGCCCCGGTGGAAGATGGTCCTGTCCAGGTGAGACATGACGGTCTTCCCGATGTCGGCGCCGGCCTCCTGGAGGATCCGCACCACGGCGGCGGGCGCGGCGGGGTCTCTGCCGGGGTGGATGATGAGCGGGCAGCCCAGCTGGGCCTGGGCGTGCGCCGCCGCCCGCAGCACCCTGGTCTCGCTCTCCGTGACGGGCCAGCCGGTGCCGATCTCCCCGATCACGCCGCAGCGGACGTCGGTGCCGTCGGCGCCGTGCAGCACCTCGCCGACCATGACGTCCGTCAGCTTCTCCACGCTCATCTTCCTGGTGTCCTCCGAGTGGGTGCAGTCCACGTAGAACCCGGCCCCCGCGATGATGTGGACCCCCGTGTCCCGGGCCAGGCGCCGCAGGGCGGGCAGGTCGCGCCCGATGCCGGCGGTGGTGTTCTCCACGATGGCGCCGCCGCCGGCCCTCCTGTAGGCCAGCAGCTCGTCGCGCACGGCGGCCGTCTCCTGCTGCAGCAGCAGGTTCTGCCGGACGCTGTACGGGTTCTGCCTCAGCCAGTGCACGTGCCGCATGTGGAAGGGGTCCGACGCCACCGCCTCGTCGCCCGGCGCCGGCGGGAAGTAGCAGCACCCGGAGCTCATGGAGGTCAGGTGCTCGTGGGTCATGGTGCGGCCCAGCTGGTCCGGATCCACCAGGCCCAGGACGGTCTGGACTTTACCGCTCAGGGACGACATGATGCTCAGGGTCAGAGGTCAGATTTCTGTTTTAAAAAAATTCCATAAAAAGCGCAGATGTGCTGAGATTAAACTCTGATCGATACGGAGTGATAGAAGCTGTGCAGCCATCTACTGCTGAGTCTGTAACTTTCTCTAAACAATCTGAGGAAGCCCAAGAAAAGCTTCATGCAAGACTAAACTCTAAAGGTTGCGTTTCATGTTCATAATCTGCAGGTGGGAATCCTGAACAAAACACCGTCAACACCGATTCAACAAACCTACATCCAACATTCTGGTTTGGATGTAGGTTTATTTAACAATTTTTTGATTTTTGTTGCATGAATAATACAATTCAAGACCATTTATACACATGGACAGATCAGACGTGTGTGTGTGTGTGTGTGTGTGTACTTATTTACCAGGCTGTCTGTGCAGACAGGGACCTTTGGACTGCAGCCTGCACAATATAAAACTTTCTTAAATCATAACCGCTTGCATGACTTCTCAATCTGGATTATTTAATCTTTAGCGACCACTGCCCTGGACATTATGCACAACTTTGGATTTCCAGTATGATGTATGATTATTATCATTTCTTTTTCTTAAGGCTTAAAACCAGACGTGCAATCAGGCTGCTGCAGCAGTAAAACACAGAAGTGTTGGAAGTTCAAGATAAATCATTTAAATCATGCATTTCATGTAAGAAACGTGAAGAAAAACAGAGATTTGCTGACCTTGTCATAAACAACAGTTGTCTCGCTCGCCACACGGCAAACAATCGTCTTCTGTTGCCAGATCTGACAGTTTCCAGCAGAAACGTAGAACAAAACACACCCCCAAGGAGCAGGAACAAAAATATCTCCATGCAACGCAATAAAGTAACATAATGCTGGAATTCCAAACAAAGAGTTTAGATGATAGATAGAATCAGATCTTTTATTCTGCATAGTTTGTATTTTTAGGATAGTTTTTATTTTTCAGGCACAGTCCCTCTTTCCAGTGGAAACAAAGCATTTTGAAATCTTTTCAGCAACAATTTAACAGACCTTTTGCAGGATATTTCAAATGTAACTCAGGTGGTTTTAGGGCCCTGGGGAGCCTTGAAAGGCGGAGTGTAATCCGCGCTCACGCCCTCTCTCTCCACCGTCAACAGACCAGGAAGTGCAGGCAGACATGTGAAGCATGTCAGACACTGGAGGTGAACTCAGGTGGAAGCAGCGATCAAGGGAAGACTTCTGAAGGGGATGTTATTGTTCTGGCACCGAACGATCCGCTGCTGGCCCTGAACAGAGGAGATGATGTGACAGTAGAGCCTGACGTACTGCTGGGACAGACATTAAAAAAAAAAAAAACCCCTCATAATTTCATTTTATATTGGATTTAAACAAACAAAAATCTTAAAATTTTAATCCAGAGAATATCAGTGCTGACAACACAAAGCCCTGAGTGCTGCAGTTTTCCTGCAGCTCAGACTGCAGACAGCAGTTCACCGCTGCTGGTTGTCATGGCAATGCTAAACACTTTCCAGTGCGCAGGCTGCTATGGTGTGTGTGTGTGTGTGTGTGTGTGTGTGTGTGTGTGTGTGTGTGTGTGTGTGTGTGTGTGTGTGTGCGTGGGCGCGCGCGCATGTGTGTGTGTGTTCAAGTATGCCGCTGCGGAACTAAACCTGATTGAACAAAAGCACATGAGGACAGCTGTCTCTTTTAGGTCCTCATGAATCAATAATCTCTTCAGGTGAAGACTTTGTGAAATATGATTATCTGACCACCAGGGACGCACTTCAGTGTGACTTATGGGGTGAATCAGGGTTACTACATCGATGTAGAAACTAACCTACATTAAAGGTCATTTCTAGATTTTTACTAGTCTTTCTTTTGCCAATATATTTTTGAGTTCCAGCTCCATGTGGCCAAATATTTTACATTTTCAGGTTCAGGTTTGTCATGCATTGCAAAAGATAGTTCAATGAATATGAACTTAAACAAAACAAAAACAAAGACAGAAATTAGAGCTCTAGTCATATATATATATATATATATATATATATATATATATATATATATATATATATATATACATACACAGTCCATTTACTAATGGGGCCCTCTTGGGATCAAATTGTGCTGTTCCTGACCCCTGAAGTATTCGACCCCCCCCTTTGTGATCCTTCGATGTCGGCTCTTCCTATCATTGTGAAGCAGAATTCACCAAGCGTTGGATGGTTCACGAACTAATAGGGAACGTGAGCTGGGTTTAGACCGTCGTGAGACAGGTTAGTTTTACCCTACTGATGATGTGTTGTTGCAATAGTAATGCAGTAATGTAATTAGACTATGTTGGTTAGGCTGAGAAAACCAGGTTTCAGTAGAGCATCAGGAAGTTCATGTAAATCCACGTATTGCTCCCATAAGGCCTTAAATCATGCAACATGTGTGTTTGATAAGAAATTATTGCAGGCAGTTCAAGAGCCCTTGTATTGTAACACTTGAGCCGCGCGGCTCGCAGAATGAAAGCGAGGGCGGGCTCCCCCCCATAATGAAACACACTGGACACATTGTTTGGTTGCAGTAAGTAGAGTCACTTGACGTGAAGCACAGGCTCAAACCTGGTGCCACAGCAACGCACGCTGCGGAAATCCTTTGTTTTCTTAGCTCAGGTTGCAGAAGTTGCACAGCCCAGGTTTCTGGCTGACATTATTGTTGGATCCTTGTGGTGAATTTGAGGATTTGCGTTGATATTTATCATTGGGACAATAAATCTTGGGTTGTTTTATGAGGCGCTCATGAAGGGACAATCAACACAGGCTTGGTCACCACTTTTCATTTTCTTAATGGAGACACGCTGACCCAGTAGAGTTTATGAGAGCTTATTCAGGGGAAAATATTTATGTGCTCAACAAGTCATAAATGCAGTGCGAGGATCCACCCTCCAAATAAACAGCATCCTACACATAAAGGCATGGGTACAGTAGGGAGATGATTGCAGTCCATGATTGATTTGGCACTGTAAATGTCACCCGAAGTCTCAAGTCACACAGCGAAGACTGAAACTCCTCAAACACACAGGCAGAAATCTGTTGACTAAGATCTGCATAAATCAGACATCTAATAAATCCCGCAGAGCAATATGTTTTATGTTATCTGTCCTCGGCCCACAGCAGATTTACCGCCACGATCATGAATTCCTGGAGGGTAACAAGTCAGTCACCTGTCAGATAAATCACATATACGGCCCGCGGTCCAGGTACAAAGCGAGACACGGAGTGAATAACGTCTCAGTGTTTGCTTTTGTTTAAATATGTGGGAACAGAGTCAGAGGGAGACCTACTGACTCATATTTTCATCGATGATCGCTGATGCTTTGACATAAGCACATTCTTCTGATTAACTAAACGTCCCACTATCTAATTTACTGTCACGACCTTTGAGCCAACTGATGTTTGAAATACGTTGTGAAAACTATATGAGTAAATGAACTGAGTCAAATTGAACAACTCCTTTAATTAAAAAAAATACAGATTTCTGCTTTAACATGTTTATGTCTTATCGACTAGAAGACCATATTTCCACTTCTGACCCGTCATCTACTGACAGCTGTGGAAAAAATGGATCCAGACAGTCGAGGTTTCGCGTGTCGCATCCCTAAAAAACCACAAGGCTCCAGTTACTTGTTACTGTTGTGTCTCCAACGCTGCAGACAGTCATATTATAGCGGTTCTCGCACACCGACCCAAGCTGCAGGTGAACAGCAGACCGCGGAGCAGACAGAACGGGACGATGCACCAACCGCCGAGAAATCAGTAGAACCATCTCCTCACAGTGAAGACGCAAGATGAAGGAATTGCTGCTGCTGTCTTCATGCTTTCTACATCCACTAGACTGTGAGTTCTCAGCTGGTCAAGTCTCACCATAATAATCCAACATGCCTTTTCAGCAACACTTTCATCCACATCTATCTATATGCATCTGTTTCTCTTAAAACATCTTGTTGGAATGCTTCAGTTATTTTAGAAGGAATCTTAAACAAGTCCAGCCATCGAGAACCACAACATAGAGGTTTCTGTGACACACATCACGAAAGTCAATAAACAAGCAGAACATCTCCAAATGGGCTGAGCACCTTTATTTTGAAAACCAGCTCCATGTTTGTGACAATAAAGGTGATCACTTAAGAAATCAGCTTAATATTCAGACATTTGATTCAAACCAACGGGGTGAGAAACACTCCTCAATGAAGGAAAGCAACAATTCTTCATATTTCAAGCTATGACTATATTCCTCAGGGATTTGTTCAAATTCTATGGTAAATTTCTACCTTCAAAAGGTAAGAATGCATTATGATAAAGTTTACATTCAAAAAACCTGAACAAGTTGAACGTTATTAAGTCAAATAAGAGCAATTTCAGTAAAGAAGCTCATTTTCTCTGCTGCATCGCTGATCTATCAGCTCAAATAAAGTAACAGAGGTTCCTTTGACAGAACAAATCTGGGAAATGTTCTTTAAATTTTAACAGCATGTATCATTGTCCAGTTGACCAGATTGGACCCTCTGGTGTTGATTTTGGCCCGTGAGCCACATGTTTGACACTCGTGTCCGGAGTTTCCGTTCGTTTCCAACGTATGTATCATTTTTTAACAGAGCTTCAATGTGTCAGTCTGGTTCGATACTATAATATAATATTAGCATAAATCAATATAAATTTTTTCTTATGAGCCCCGCCTTCATCTCATAGACCCCCATGTTATCCGAAAAAGCGCCGGTCAGCTTCAGCCAATAGATTTCGAGCTTCCGCTTTGTCGTGCTGTCAATCAACGTGTGCGCGCAGCCAGAGAGAGTTTACGCTTACCTCGGATATATCCATGGTCTGCTAAACATCCACCGTAAACAGCTAAACATGCAGGATGTTGTAGGACTCGGAGGCACTAATTTTTGCCCCACAGGTAATGCGCGAGCACAATTAAAGGGGCGTGTCTTGGTTGCTCATGAAAGCAGAGGGAGGGCGGAACCTCCAGACATTGGATTAAAAAAACCTCTCTCTTTCAAAACTCCGGACACGAGCTTTAACTTTGTATGTCTTATATTGATGCCCCTGTCTTTTCTTGTCTTCCTCTCTATGCCACCACTGCTGGAGGTGATATAAACCACCTGCTGAGGACGGATTGTTTCTTTCATGCTGGTTCCACTGGTCTGACGCTCACTTCTGTCCTGTTCCCCTCAGAACCTACAGAACTTCTCCTGTTCTGGTGGCCAGTCCTCACAGAGTCTACCCTCTACATCCATTATTGTCACAAGATTTCTAAATTAAATAAAGTCCTCAGTAAATATTGTGTTAATGCTGTCTCAATGTGAACAATGATGGATGGACGAACACAATATATGGTAGAGGTGTCAATCCTGTGGAGAACCGCGGCGCTGCATGTTCTCCATGTTCTCCCTGCTTCAACACACCTGAATCTTATGAATGGTTTCACCAAGTTCAGCAGAAAGCCTGATCAGCCATCCAATGCTCAGTTACAGTAACAATATCAGGCTCAGAAATCTTCATAGTTGATATTATAGTGATAGACAAAAAACATCATTTCCAAAAAAAAAAAAAAGGCCAGCTGACTGTGAAGTGTTCACTGATTCACACAATGAAAACAAAGAAACACCATAAATCAGTAAGGCGCGTCTGTTCGGGGTCAATCAGCAGCTGTCACATCATGGCAGCACAGCAGGGGGCGCGGGGTTAAATCCACCAGACATTTCAACTCAAAGCTGGGGTTTGGTTTTTTTTTTTTTTTTTCCCCAAGAGGCAGTGGGTTAAAATGGCTCTCTGCACGAAAAGCACTACACTGTACTTTCAGTAATGATCACAGATTTGTACAGTAAATAGCCTCTCAAGGCAATTTTTTGCAATAATCAGGCGGAGTTGAGCCGGGGAGATGTTGTGACAGTAATAACGTCCAATAACACCGAATCTGGAAACTGAGGGAGCTCAGTATGAGACCATTTCAGATGAGCTCAGATTCTCCGACAAAACCCTCTCCTCTGAAACATCAACAATTCTGCACCCGGTAAAACTAAAATCTAATATTTACCGCATGCTTGGATTGGAGAGGGGATAAACACCGCTCTCTGCAGTCGGAGATTTGGTAAAGGATACATCAAAAGTTGAAACGGCGAGCGTCGCGAGGAGGATATGAGCGCCGCCTCAGGCTGGACGGAGGATGTAATGGAATCTAGACTGGACGGAGGCTGGAGGGGGAGTCTCAAGGACGAGCAGCCACTGGGCTGGATGGGCCACTGACAGGGCGGTAATTGAATGCCAGCCTGTATGTGCTGAATGAAGGTCACATCCGTGAATGGCCTGAATGTGTTCGTGTGTGTGTGCGTGTGTGTGTGTGTGTGCGTATCTATACATATCTGTGTTAATCTAGGCTACAAAATTCAATAATGCAGGCTGATTCTACATCAACGATTCCCACAGAAGGAAGCAGGAGATACAAACCGCCGCGTTTCGTCGAACTGAAAGCACTGATTTCTCTTTTACTCACTACTGGAAAAAGGTTCAGATTCCTGCTGCTCTATCATTCATAGTTAATCACCACGCTTCCCCTTACATCTCTTCCTCTCTTACACTCTCTACACAAAACTACTCAGCTGCAGAGGCTCCATTCACAACCGCTGTGCGCAAAGTGTTCCCCTACACATATTGAACGCTGTCTGCCAACCAGGAAGCAGGAGCACAGCCGCCTGCAGCGATATCCATACTGTATTTAGCACTTCTGCACGCACATTTACTTCCAGCAGTTATTTTCTAGAACTAATATGTGCAATGAAAAGATACATTAAATAAGAATAATTTAAACAAACATCAATTCACATTCACCTTAATGTTTCATCCACAAAATACAAGTACATGCAAAAAAAAAAAGGATTTATACATATCTGAATGCATTTACGATGGACACACACTTGTCTACACGTGCACACACACACGCACACACACAGCAAAACCTGCAGAAATTCAAATCTTACCAAGTTCATTAGTCTTGTTTTCAGTCAAAATGTCCCATCCCACTTGATTTAAGATACATTTAATTTATTTAATATTATGATATCAAGATCTCTTTTTAAGTAATATTTACTTGCGTACAATTTCACTCGTTTTAAGAGTAATTTTCTTAGAGTTGGTATCTTGTGTTTAGGCTACTCTTTTTTCAGTGTAGACTTGTACACAAATATGCACACATATACAAACCCCTAATAAATAATCTACGAGTATATAAATAATAATGTATAATATATATATATATATATATATATATATATATATATATATATATATATATATATATATATATATATATATATATATATATGTATTATAGAGAGTATATAATAATCTCGTATATAAATAAATCTATATCCAGTATTTACACACCTATCTACACATACTGAAAACTCATAACACAAGTATGTCTACTTCAATACATCTATGTTCTGCCATTTTTCTAAAAATAAATGATCAAATTTGAAAAGTCTCTAGTTTTCTTAATCTTATGTAGAAAAAGAAGAAGAAATTATATTTTGAATATCCTAATGAAGAATGTCATCAAATATATTTGATAATAAATTTGATTATTTGATTATTTGATTATTACATTCATACATAGATATACATGTGCACATTCAGAGATGCAGACACGGACACACCTATACAAAATGTACAATCAAGCTCCAACTCTTAAACAAGAAGGATCCAAACTAGCCCTGATCTTTTCTCCGCCTCCACCCCCTGACAGGCGCTGCTCAGTCAGGGATGCAGTGGATGTGCTGACACCCGCTCGAACGGCGCCGAGAAGAGAGCGAGGCAGGATGTGTGAAATGGGCCGGGCCTGCCAAAGGCACAGAGGGCGGACCGACGGACCAGGACGCCGCCGCCGCGCTGAGGTGCACGCTGCACGGACTGCAAATCATTCAATTAAAAACACAATAAGTCTTTTCTAGCACAGACTTCACATGAGTTATACGCGGGTGAAGTCACATATCTGGAAGTAATTATTTATCCTAATGAATCAACACTTACTAGTGTTGCTACATGAAAAATCTACACACAGTGAACAAATCCCATGTTCTGAGGTGTAACACACATGACCTGCTCAGACATCCAGAGAACAACGCCGGCTCCATATAGCTTCCAATCAACACATCCACTTCCATGTAATTCCCATTCTCTCCGGCCCTCACTTCCTCTTTCCACGACTCTCTCACTCGAGCTGCATGAGAGCGCTCGCTGTGGATTCAACACTTGTCTGAGGTGGGAAAGTGCTTCACGCGCAGGTGGAGCCACAGAACAGACACTGCAGATGTGAGAAATGTGTTCAGGCCTATAGGAGAAGCCATATAGTGTCTGTATTGAGCAGAGGAAACACAAAAATTGTACGTATTACACCAGTTTATCATCACAGCTGTTTCATTTCAACAAGTCAAGTTTGAAAGATCTTGAAGGAGAATGTCACACTGTGTAATTTAGGGGCTACATACAGTCTAGTTTGGCTAAAAGTGGCCCAAGACAGTGAAATGTAAGCACAATGACCTTTAAATACAGATATTTAGACAATTGATACTGTTTCAGTTAGAAAACCTTAACAAAGCAAACAAATGTACAAATGTGATTTAAACTTTTTCTCAATTTCATCAATGAAAATGCGTTCTATAGGCTGCATATGGCAGCATTTAGCGTGCACGTTTTTACAACATCAATGCTACTTTGTTAATACAGAAGCTACAGTTCTCACTGATATAATCAGCTCGGGTCTCATTACTTCATGTCTGCGGCATTTCAAACCCAAGGAAATCAATAAGAAACATCAGTTAGGTTTTATGAAAAACTTCATGTCTTTGTCTTTTTTTTGTGTCATTTTCACTCTTCATCCATCCAGACTGGAGCCTATGGAGGAGACGAGGTCGCCCGGCTGTAGGTTTGATACCCCAGGTTTGGAAAAGGAATCATTTAACATGTGCATACCTTGGTTTGTTTGTTGATTTTTTTTATTTTTTTTTTTTACCATTTGCTTGTTTTAGCACCTCTTAATGTTTTTCATTATGCACAAACGTGAAATTCAATTTCACATGATTGTCAGTTGATGCTGAAGCTGATCAATGAGCCTATGTTACAGAAATTCCGTCGTAGGGGTCATTTGACACAACGCACCAAAACAATGCATAGGAGTGTTTTAGCATCGCCACCGAAGAAACAGAAACTATTGGACCAATAGCAGATTGTGAACCGATTCTTAAGCTTTACTGTAGCAAGATTACAGATTTAGCTAATGATGTGAAACAATGACTGTTTGATTAGCCTTAAAATCTTAAGCTACTTGGTTCATTTAGGCAGGCAGCGTGTTTGAGGTTAAATCAACAGTAAACTGGTGAGGAAGTAGGACATGAAGGGAGCAGTGTTGTAAAGATTCCTCAGTGACTAAAGTAAAGAGGAATGAGTAACAACAGTCCGTCTGAGCTGCTTCACCGAGTCGCCTCTGTCAGGACTGGTATCCAGCTAGCATTTAGCTCAACCGGTTAAACGCATTTCAACATTGAACATCGATTACTGGTGACGGTGCTTCACTGCATGTCATCAAATACTTGACCGTCCTCGTGAAGACGACTCCGCTCTGCCTTCTTTAATGAAGTGTCTCGATATTATCAGCTCAGTCCAGCCCAGTCTGAGCGTCTCGATCCTTATCACCCACCCACAGGCCTGAATAATCAGGGGGTCAGCAACGGCTCATTGTGTTCGAAACCCACTACACTCGGTGTAATTTCACAGATTTGGATCTGGAGTCGGCTCTCTATCACTGACTCTCCTCCATCAAGCAAGAGCTAATGAGTAAAAGAAGAAGGTCCATTAGTGGAGAAACATCTGGGCCGACACCATGAAGCACACACTGATCTGCAGCCCGGATCGCCTTCTGCACTCAGAAGACTTTTCCTTGGTCGAGCGGTTTTGTTTTTCCAAATCTCAGGGGTTTTTGTGTTTTGTTTTTGCACATATATGAACTCTGTCTGATTTTTTATTTATTTAAATAAAGGAACCAGGTTTGTGTAAATGAAGCTTTGCCCCATGCTGCACCACCCTGCTGGAAATGTGGACATGGTTACAGACAGCCCGTGATGCTTCCGCCTATCTTTTAACCAGAACACATCTTTGCTTCTTTGCACTGGCTTCCTTTAAAACACAGGATTTATTAAAAAAAAAAAATAAATAAATTAGTCTATGAATGCTTGAATGGTCTGGCCCGTCTCTCTGCACCAGCGCTGCTCCATCCCTAAACTCCTCGTCACTTACTCAGGTCATCAAATCATGACTTTGTAATTGCTCCAAGACCCGGACTTGTGCTCCGAGCTGACGGAGCGTTTTCAGCTGCAGCCCCAAAACTTTGGAACAGCCTCCACGTTCACATCAGGTCATCTGCCTCCCTGCCAAACACTGTTATTCTCTGTGGCGTTCTCGGATCAGCCTCAGTTAAACACCACCCGGGGGCAATGTGCTTCGAGGGAGGATACGCACCGTCTGGTCTACGTGCCGAACGAGGGGGGCCAAAATTCAACACCCACGCAGAGCGATTAAAGCTAATTCACCAGCAGTCTGGACAAGAAACATGTCAAAACAAAGCATTTGTAAATCTGAATCAGAGCCTTAGAAGAAGAAGATCGAACTCTAAACCTACAATCTACCTGGTGATGCCGAATAGACTTTGGTTCATTTTTTTAATTTCCTCTATTTCCACCAGAATATCTTATTTTCTTAAACATGAACAATTGTTTGTTTTGCCACCAGGAAGGAACCATATACTGTTCTATGATCTATGTTTTCCCCAAAAGCTCATGTTGTACTTTAAAGGTGCTGTAGGCAGGATTTTGCTAGTCAGTGCTAACTTTTCTGTGTTTTCTTTGGATTAAATGTTAGAGTACCCATTGATAATCCTTTAGGAGTGTAGTATAATTGCACCGCGAGGGCGCAGCGTTTCCATCTGTCTCTGTTCTGAGCTGAAAAGGAATCTCGACAGCTCCAGGTATCTTTGACCAATCAGAAGAGCCCCTGAGGCTCTAACCGTGATTGGAAGAGGGGCATTCATCGCACGTTCTTGTGGGATGGGCTTAACTTGCGAAAGGGCGTGATGTCAGAGAAAACAGGACAGGATTGGCTGTGCTGGGTTTCAAATCGCCATCTTAGATGGGTCAAATCGCCATCTTGCTTAGGTAACCCTAAGCAAGATGGCGGAGATGCCGAATCCTGCCTACAGCACCTTTAAATGTGATTTTTTTTTTTTTCTTCTTTTGGTCCATCCATTGTACCTGTTGGTTTTACTGTTTTAAGCCCGCAGTTTTGTTGTGACCGCTGAGTAAAAACCTCCAGTTTAACCTGAGCTTGAATTTCCACAACTTTTATAAAGTTTTCATGAATAAATCTTCCACCCAGCTTCTTTCTAAGACTTTCCTTAGGATCATAAAAAAATATTGGTTTTGCTTGAGTAAAGCAGCGAAAAGAACTGTTTGCATTTCTTTGGTAAATAAGAATCTTTCTAGAATTTTTAATTTACTGAAGAACGGTGTGAAATGCTCATGTCTTGCATTTGTCTGATTCTTGATCAAACCTTGTTATTTGACCATTATTGAGTGTTTAAGTGTTTTTGCAAAGAAAGTGGAAAATATACAACCAAATGATTTAGTCATTAAGTAGCTACTCCATTTTGAAGAATGTTACCAATAAATAAATATTAAATCAGCAAATTATAATGCCATCAAATCACTCTGTCATGCAAAAATCCATCATTTACCACTTTACCCAACTGATCCAAGCAAAAAACAGTGGAGCTTTGAACACATATACTGTATATCGGGACAATACCCGAAGAAAGCCCACATCTGCACAGGGAGAACATGCAGACTCAGCCTGTAAAAGCTACACACCCAGGTTCAAACTGACGATTTCTTGCAGGAGTGCTAACGCTACACGACCATGCAAATCTCAACATCATATTCTGCACAAGTTATTTGCATTCTCTGGATTTAATACCTGAATGACCACAGGTTTGAGCATGTTGACTTTCACAACTTCAGTCTCTTCATCATTCCAACTTTCTGCCACACGACCAGCAGCAAACCGTTACGCACTTTCATGAAGGAGAGCTCTGAGGGTCAGACCGTCCAACCAGAGCCACACGATCTAGAAAACTGGCTTTCCCAGAATGCCCCAGGCCTTGTTTGCAAGGAGACTCCCGTAGGACCAGCCTGGCTGAGGGGAGTAGAGAGGAGGAGGGCGAGGAGGAGCGGAGGGAGAGGGCATCACCAGAAAGAGCTGGCACGTGCCCAGCACTGCCAGTCTGCCATCCACAGCTTGAGCACAGCCCCTCTCCTAAGCTCATTACTGGGCTTTACTCCCACAGCCATGAAGCAGAATGTACAGCACGGAGAACCAGAAACATAACAGGAGTGGAAGTTACGCTGTTTGTGGAGGAATCGTGAACCAAATCAGAGGAGGCGACTTCTGAAACTGCTTTGCAAGCACATTCAGAGCACATGTTGAGTAGTATACACAGGTATCCACTCACTGAGGGAGGCATATGCCAACATTCAGATGGCTGAAAAAACTTGGGCTGTAAAATATGAGAAGTCCTGTAAGATGACCTTGTGCTTTGTTTTTGTTGTTTTGGTGTTTTTGCCCAGTTGAGATAAGGCTATCAGCAGGGTGGAAAACCAGCTGAGGACATTTGACCTTATTACGAGGCATGCCCGATGTGACGTTCTCTATTTTTAGATACTTTATAAGGCTACTGTGATTCTACTCAAAAGTATCTGCATACTGCACTGCGAGGCTGGTTACTTTTCAGATCAAAATGTTTCATTTAAAACCCAGTAGAAATGGTACACCAGCAATGAAATGACGTGATATAAAACATACATGACAATATACCATCTGCTTTTAGATCTTCAGGACTTAAACTGTACGCTGTGGCTGTTTCATTCATTATTTCAAATTAAAAGCATCACAGCAGAATTTTGGATATTTTAATTTCCACAATCATAAACCCTTTGATTACAACCTTAAAAATACATGTACATGTAGTTAGTAACAGAAATCTCTGAATGCATGGCAGTAACCCATCCAGTACAGTCTAATATGAAGCCTTTCACTGCTGGCCAGCACAGAAAATGCACACGGTCGTGCACAGCAGTGGCCAGTGTGCACTCACTATAGTGCTTTTGTCACTATGGCAACATATAATAACCCATTGTGCAACATTCACAAAAGGTTTTCACTGGAGCTTACAAATGAAAATGAAACACCAAAGCAATACAAGTCATATAGGTCTTAATCAATACATTGCTTGAATATTACTTGCTTAATAAATTTAAAATTTCATCAGATATGTTTTTTTTTTATATATAAATTAGTTTGTGCAAATTTTACAGCTTTCATGGCGAATATTGAGAATGCGTTTACATCTGAGTTTGAGTGTAAATGAACCAACTGCACTCTGGTGCACCGAAACAAGACGCAGTGTGAAAGCAAGCAGACGCTGGAAAATGCTGATTCGCTTTGATGAGCTGCGCATTATGACTCTTTCACATCTGATCGAACATGATGAAGGAAAATGAAAAACAAGCCAAAACATGAGTCGACCTCTAACTGATATTTTTTCCTGTAATATCCTTATAATATGCTGTGTTCGGTTAATTCTTCACAGAAAGCTACCTCAAACCCTCATTGGGGCTAAAAGTTTATACTTTCCACTAAAAGCATAAAGAGATGTGATTGCAAACCACACCAACTTCACCCTGGACAGGTCTACAATTACCTTCACATACATGTTCTTACAAACTACGCCCAGGGAGAACATGCAAACTCAACACAGAAAGTCCTGACTGACAATTCAGTCCCCGACCTGCAGTCTGCACAAACAGCTGAACGCACACTAAGATGCAGCGTACGCTTTCCTTATCAGGAATATAGTAAATTAGACTTATAAATCAGTTTCAGAATTTACTTTTGATTTCATGCTGAGGTCAAATATACAACAAGAAAACAAGAGTGTGCTTCTTTAAATAAGATGATGAATCATTCCTGTGTGCACACTTTAATTGATTTTACTGAACAGTGTCTTTTACAATGACTCGGTTGATGTTCATCCAGAACAGCAAACAAAGACCATCAGTAACAGAGAGGATAAGATATAATATGAGTAAATATAAGTTGGTGGAATGTTTCTGAATTTAACACAAATGCAGGAGGTTTTTGCTTTTCAGTATGAAACAGACCATTTTGACATGTTCTTCACTGTCAGTTTTAAATAGAAGATGCAAGATGCACTAAAAATGCAATTTTAAAGAAATGATCATATCAAGACTGTAAATGAACTAATAACTCTTCAGAAAAATAGTTCCTGGATTTATTTGCTGCATTGATTGCTCTATAATAAGTTTGACCCTGTCATAACCTTGATTTGTTCTTCCAAATCTGACAAATATTAAGCAACAGATCAACCAAAATCTACTTGTTTTGTTATCTAGTAAGACTGACCCTTCAACAGAAACAATGTTCAGGCTTTATTAGGTTTGCAATCAAGAATGCAGAGAAGCAGCAATCAAATGAAACGTCATTAAACTGCACTGTCACACACATTCAAAGAAAAGACACTGGTGTCCTGAATCCATATCATTAAAACCGCTGAAATCACTGCTCATGTCAGATAAATTATATCTCTGCTGTCAAAACACTGCAGCAGCGTCTCTTCGTGTCACAGACAGATCCAGACGTTTATCTGAGCTGGACCCACAGGAGCAGCGGGGGCCTTTTCAGACATCACCTTTCTCCCTCCGGGAGGTTTCAGACGACTGAGCGACATTTCTGACACGTTCACATAACCTGTCTGCTGCTATGGACTGTGTCCCTTGTCTTTTAGGAAGCAGTGTGCCAGGCCAGGGCTCACGAGGGAGCTCCAGATTCCTGCAAATCATCAAGAAAGGCCGCTCACAAGAAAGGAATTACAGATGAAAACCATCTGGCCCAAAGCCAGCTCCACAAATGCTCTAAAAAAAGACCCTCAAAGTCCCAGCTCAGGACCTGAGAGGAGAGTCAGGCTGCCATCAGTGAGAATGGTCCTTCAAATACACCCCTCCCCGACACTTCCCAATGACATTTAATTACTTCTATATTGCCGTCAGAGTCCCGCTCGCTTCACCTTGATTGGTTGCCAAGTCACTGTTGACTTTGTTGAACTAACCCCGGGTCTCTGTGACCATATGCTGTCTCTCCGATGGGCATTTGGCAGGAGAAAACTCCTCCGGACGTCCAGTTACCGTGACTGATGGCTGCTACCTGAGCGCTCCTCTGTACATTCATTGACTAATGTGGTCCGGCCGACCTTAGAGGAGCTCATTTGTTTGCTGTGTTTAACACAAGCGGTCACACTTTCTGAAGAGGTTTGGAAGAAGGACTTTTCAATAAAGTCGTAACTTTCCTCATCTTTAACGTTGAGCTGGTAATTTAATTAAACACCTAAAGCGCAGGATGATGCAACGGCTGAGTGCAAAGCCCAACACTTCTTCATGAAGTGAGGAAAATTAAAAAAAACTGAGACATTCGTGAGATTAATGACAGAGTGCACGTCTTTAAATAAATTAAAAAAAAACACACCTCGATCGTGTTGTGTGAGTGTGTTGTGTCAGATAACTCAGTTTTGAGTGTGATGAAATGCCTAAACACAAAGTGCCTCACAGCGCTTTAACACTCCATTATAATGTAATCCTCCTTCTACCAAGACACTGGTGTCATTTTCCAACTTTTAGCCAATCTCTGATTGAGCTTGACTAATATGCCAAACCAGTGGACTAAGTAAACGAATCAGAGGTTCACTCATTAAACTTCACTGCTGTTTGACCGGACAAGTCTGTGCAAACTGCAGCAGTCACAAACAAAGGTGGTCTTTCTTTCAACTAAAAACACACATTTATTTTTTTTGCCACAGAAGCAAAACGACAGAATAGCTCTCAAGATACACTGACAGAGGCGGATTTCAACTGTCATAAATGTCACACAAGGCAATACAAACTAGCACCATAAACCTTAAACATACAACCTGAGGTGTGTTTTTGCACGTTGGTGTTCACTGGTATTATCACCTGATGCTGGCTTTGAGAAGATAGTTTTCATAAGTTGTTCTCACTTCTCTATAAATAAAACCTTACTTTACGTCAGCACCGTTACTTTGCTGGTAGCTTTAAATGCATCACACAAACCATAAATGACGTGTTTCTGATGCTTCCAGAATAGAAATCTGATGTTTCAAGAAAAGACTGGATGCTATAAAGAACAGCAGTAAGTAATAAAAATGATTTTAACGTTCATGCACTGGAGCCAACAACTGCTTGAAACTTAACCTGAAGCTAATGGACAAACTACAACTCAAGCATTGAAGAACTGCTTAGTGCAATTTCATGTGAGAATGTGAATTTCTACTGTCTGCACATCAATGACTGTGCGTCTTGCTTTTTTTTAAGACTAAACCTATATGCAGATGACACAGTGTATTATATATCACCTTCAAACTGCAATTCAGACCTGTTTAAAGTTAAAGCACACCTAAACATAAATTATATTATCTAGACCACCTCCAGTGCTTGTTTAAGTGTGTTTTTAAACAGTGTAAATGTGAAGAATAACCTGAGCAAAGCTGAGATTGAGGGTATCAAAATCCATCACACAGTTAATTTAATCATTCTGGTAATCATCAGCTGGTGACATTATCTTGATGTTCGTCACTCGCCGTAGCATTCATCCACACATCAAAACATTTATTGTGTTTAGCTCAAACACAACAGATTAATCTATTTTATTGCCTTGATGGATCATTACTGTGAACATATCCATGACCAGTATATCACAGTGGCCCTCTGAACGTATTTCTCACGTTACACAATGCTGTCCAGTCACACAGTGGAAGAATATTTGCAGTTGTTGCAAAGCCAGTTCCAGCATTTGCTCATTCTGTTTTATTTAAAGAGCCTCCAGTGTAGTTTCCTGAGAGTAATTGAAACATTTTATGTCCAACATTTTGCTGTGGACTCATCCACCCCGTGTTTATGCCTTACAGCGAGCAAAGTGCACGTACAACAGAATACCGCTCGTCAGAGAGGAGCCAAGTCTCCGCTCGCTGAGCCGCCCTAATCCAACTTTTCTTCTTTGTTTTGGACCAAGTTCGTTTCTGACCATCTGTTTTAATTCGTGTGTGCTGGAACCTCAAAATCTGACCTGCTGCTCTCACACATGGAGAAAATTAACAAGATTAAACCACATTACCCACACTGGCTTACTCGGGAAACTTTCTTTAAAATATTCATTTCTAAGCGGCAGGCTGGATTCAGGTGCGAGCCGCCATTTTGTTGCTATGACAGACCAGTCTGGTGCAACGGCAAAGCATATGGTTCCAGCTTCGTCTGACAGGCGAGGTGTGCAAAGATGGCGCTCCGCTTTAAGGATTAATTTGAGATTTTTCAGATATGTGCACGTTGTCGTTGCTCCTCGGAGGGCTGAGATGGGGAGAGAATATCACAAAAGCTGCAGCAATTAGTCATTTATTTGATCAATCAAAACGTTTTGATGTAATGTTTCACATCTTTGGATTCAGACTAATCACCTCATGTTGGGAGCAGTTCAATTGGGCAACTGAATGAAACCAGGCATTCTAAAACATTAGTCCACACTTTATAATCTTTCCAGAACAAACATCAGATTATTTGATAATTAACATTTATATTCTAGCCTGAGAGAATGAACGAGTGTTATGACTCACATGACTGAAAGCTTTCTTCTTTTAGACATTGTTTCTTCATGGGTCACCTTTCATTTCTTGTATTATTTTTGAGACTCTGGTTCGGACTTCCCCTCGTCGTGTCTGATTGTCATTGCCTGCCTGATGTGTTTCACTCTGCCTGAGAGCGTGACTGTCTTCACCTGGTGCTGTTGGTGGTCTTTTGTGTGTTCTGGCTGTTGGTTCGTCTGTGTTTCCATGTGGGTTGTTCTCTAGTGTCTCAGTCTGTGCTCCTGTATCCTGCTTTACACTTGCATTTTGGTCATTTGATTTTTTTGTTTATTTGTGTTGGAATAAATGAACTCCTGTTACACATACAGCCATGTCTGGTGCCTTGAGTCCTCCTCTGAGACAAATGCAATAAATTTCTGTGCCATTTTTGCCAAGATTTGGATATGTTCAACACTGTAAAATTTTTAAAAATCATTTTTTTTCAACTTTTAACATTATAAGTTTTAATATCATTATCTTAACCTCAGTATTATGCCAGTGGTTCACAGTTGTTTGGAAGGACAGCAGGGATTAATGCAGTTGTTGAAACTGAACTGACAAAATGAGCTCAATGCCAACAGTGGGAACAAAGCGGGCAAAGTTATCCTGAATGAACCAAAAGTCATATCATCCTCCTGCTGTGCAATAAAAACTCAGCTTACATGCATGAAACAGCTTTAAAGGGCAGCCAACTCATCAATTACAGTAGAAACAGAGAGACACTTAGAAACCTTAACATCATGCACCCACTGTACAACACACTGGAAAGCTATTTTTTGCATGTTTTAACATTTAAAAGCTCTCAAGGTGTTACTTTCAAGGAAAGCACTTTGTGTAAATTCAGGGAAAAACTTAAACTGTAATGTTACACACCTCCGATAAAGGGTTAAAAAACATACATATTTAAAGGAAAATCCATACTATCTATTGTTTTCCTCTGTTTCTGATGAGATAATAAACTAATTAGCTACAGACACAATAAAGATGCCATATTTCCCTCAAATTGAGGGTGAAATGATTTCGGAAAATGTCTCACGGTAAACAGGTTACCATAGCAGATGTATACAGAAAATTTCAGCTCCCAGCAAATAATCTCAACTGTGTCCTTAAAGCACATCAGTTCTCCTCAGAACATTATTGAGAAGAAATCGTCCTTATTATTTCCAGTAATCCTTTAAATCTGACGACAGGGTTGTGTGTTATCGTCATCAAGACTAACAGTGGATAAAAATCAGTCACAGCTGGCGTTAAAAGCCATTTCAGTGGTGCTGTGCAGCATCACGCTGCAAGCAGACACGACGGCAGATCGCGGGACAGCGTAATATAAGAAGCAGACCGGCTCTCATTTGTAATTACTAATAGGCCACAGTGTGATTTGTGGCTCTCCGGTGCAGCTTGTAAGACTTAAATCACCTTCAGTGCAGTGCCGATACCAGACAACACCTTTGAATCGATATTATTAAGCCACATCTGTGCCTTTCATAGGGTGGATAATTCGTGCTTTAAAGAATGACACCCCTGAGAGACCCCCTGTTCCTAAATCAAACGTGTTTCACTGCAATACAGCAAGTTTTCATAGTGTGCTCATCTCAGCCTCGACTGGAATCACAGGAGGAGCCAGACCTGCCGGCAGACCAGTTTTGACTGGGTATGTGGGGTCATTGGGATCAGTCGGCAGCCTACAGCTTGGCACATGTCTCCCTCATCTGGACGCAAGTGGAAAAGCAAGGTTAAGTAAGTACATGGGTCAATACAGAGTGCCCGGGAAAAGAAATATGAACAAAAGAAGAGATTGTGCCGCTTGCTGCTGCAGGGATGGCTAAATGAACCTCTTGGATCAGCACTCGAGGAGGCTGGCAGCTTGGAGGGAGCGCGCGCGCACACATATATACACACACACACACACACTGTGACCCCCCCCCCCCCCCCCCCCCTCCTCCCATCCCCTCCCCAATGCATGTGCAGGGTAGAAAAAAAACCGTGCATATGACTCCCATGCATGCAGCAGTGGGCTCTATCAAATCCAGGAGAGCATTTTATCTGACACGTGATGCATTATTTAGTTACTTTTCCATCTTGAGGGCTGAGACGGTCACACCCCTCACTGTTGAGAACTCAAATGGGATGATACAGAGCACCCCCCCCCCCCCCCCAACACCCCCACCACCACCATCATCCTCTGCTAAAAAGGGGGGGCTCTCATCTTCCACTGTGCTCGCGCACGCCACACACATCAATCAGGCTATCTCTGTCGGGATCTTTCACTGTGGACATGTGAGCATGTGAATGATCCCATTTCCAGACAATCTGGGTCCGATTATACTGAACTTTCACGTGACATGACGGGAGATATGCAGCCATTTGTGAAGGATGAAATTGCCCCCACAGATCACAGGAGCAAACATAGAGGAGGGGGGTGGGGGGGTGGGGGGGTAATGCCATGCAATTGGAAAAAAAAAAATCTGCACCATCGCACAGGCAGACAGCAGAAATCATCAGCTATGTGCGGCACAAGATATATTGCACTTCAACTCACCTTGAGCGGCCGTTCCTCTGGTGCTGAATACACTTGCTATCAGAGTGGCCACATACCAAATCATAGTACTATTGCCGACCAGCTATTACCACGCAAAGTGCCCCGTTCAACCAATCTCTCATATTCGACCTTGCACCTCCGCGGTCTCTCTAGCAGAAGCCCCTGCTCATATCCTTATTTTCTCTCCTTCTTCCCTTCCCTCCCCCGTCCTTCCATCCGCATCCTCTCCCGAACAGACAGAGCACCTGCACCGCCGCGCTTGTAGTAGACGGAGCCGTTTTTACGAGCGCATAGTGAAACCAAGTGTGAGAATGCAGCCACAGGTCCGCCTCTGCCGTCAGTGGATTGGCTGCTGATTGAGGCTTTGGGGCGTGTATTGGTCCTCCTCACGCCTTACGCACGGGAATGACAGGAGAAGCGGCCGTGTGCGCCGATTCAAGGTGAGTTGGAGCGTGCCGTAGTAGTGGAGCCGCAGTATCATGCGCACTGACGGAGACGCCGTGTCCACATCCCTTAAACACCTCTCCTAAAGTGGCCCCACGTGCACCATCACCCATTCAGCCTTTTCTCTCTCTCGCTCTCTGTTTCATGTCCCTCATATCAATATCGGGCCCCCCAGCAGCCCTCTCTGCTGCAGGGCGGCTG
Organism: Salarias fasciatus; assembly: GCF_902148845.1. NCBI lineage: Eukaryota > Metazoa > Chordata > Actinopteri > Blenniiformes > Blenniidae > Salarias > Salarias fasciatus. The sequence continues at coordinate 34,550,283 of NC_043758.1, read as the reverse complement.
TATCTCTAGCGGAGGGGAGAGGGGGGTCTCTGTCGGAGGGTCTGTGACTCATCCATAGCCCTGGGCTGTTGTCATGTCGCTGTCGCCGACATTAAACGCTCCTTTTCTCCCCCGCCGTGTCTGGCTGAGTGTGATGGGTGTGGCGGTACATACAGCACCGCGGTCCTCCGGCGCGCCTGCTTTTTTCCTCGACGGCGGCGCGTCGCGGCTGCGGCTCCGCCGCGCCGCTGCCCACTGCGCACTACGGCGAGCCCTGATGCCTCTGGCTCTGTTTTCTACATGCATGACCACAGAGGATTCAGAACGGCCGTGTGCGCCTCCGGCTGCTCCACATCAGCTCACATTTCACCCGAATAGCGGCGCGGCCGCGCTGCGCACCGGCCGGGCGGCAGCTGCTGCGGCGCACCGGGGGAGGGACGACCGCGCTGCGTGTGACTGAGAGATGCTCAGTCTGGGATCGTTTTGTTCAAATCTTCTGCTTCATTTTTGTCTCGACATTACTGTCTGTCTCCCCTCCTCCTCCTTTTTTTTTTTTTTTTATTGCGTACTGAAATAAGGTCTGACATAAAGGAAAATCTAGAAATGTGCCAATACATCAAACATGATCACATCTGCTCCTAACCCTAACCATTACCCAGTTAATGAATATTGTCATCAATTAATTTAATCGTCTTCCAAAGCAAACATGTCCTGCAGTTTCATAGTCCCAACAAATAACTCCAACAGGGTGAACACTACCAAATATATTTCTTTGTTGTTTCAAATATGATGATGACAAACTGTATAAATACAAGGTTCCGTCTCATCAACCAAGGTCATGACATTTGTTAGAGCTGTGTCAGCATAGGCAGATGAGTGGTTCTTTAATGAAACAGTTATAAAAATGATAGAAAAAAGAGCTAGATGTCATTTAAACTTGTGTTTTTTTCTTTAATTTGAGTTCTGCTTTTGATTCACACATCAGGTCTTTAAAAACTAATTAGATTGAAGAGGAAAACAGCAGCTCTGGCTCAGGTGATTGAGTGTGGCGTCTTCCAGCCCTAAAGTTTGATTTCCATCAAACAGTGAACATGAACGATGTAATAATGAAATCAGTTTACCTGTGTGACATTTGCAACTTCTCCACAGTGCTCCAAAATGACGAGGCTGGTGTCAGATCACAACCTCTCAATGCGTGTTTGCCAGACATTCAGTGTTTGTTACAAAAGAGTGAAATCTGGATGGATCATGTTTCCTTTTCCTGCCGAAAATGTTGCAACTGAAGAGTCTCGATCCACAGCAGCTTCACACACCTATAGGAGAGGCGGCAGCTGCTCCTCTCACAGCAGGTCACTCTGTGCCATTTGCACGTCTCCCTGCTAGCAGCTATAAGTGTGAGACCTGGTGTTGGGAGCTAAAGAAAAACCTCCTTTAACAAGTATTATGCCTCACAGAGAGCAGCATATAGCTGCACAGCAAGCTTTCAAACATCATGAATTATGAATCCTATTGTTAAAAAGCTGTGAAACAGGGAGTCCCTGTTCAGCCGTTTTAAACTCTTCTCCATGGAGACAGGCACATGAGGCAATAGCTGGTTGTCAAGGGCCAGACTGTTGGGAAGGTGGAGCATCCGTCAGACCTGCAGGTTCTCGCTGTGCAGCGCGGCAGAACAAGGTCATGTTACCGGCGAACCCCCTGCAACCCGCACCTAAAGTTACAGAAGTGCTGACACCAACACACTGTAGGCCTTCAGTGGCCTGAGCCCCGCTCGGTGACTGTCTTTCCACTGTCACACACACGCACACACATGCACATATAGTATTGGCTTCAGAAGACCACGGGAGCGATTGCCTTTCTTCTTTTTCCACACTGAGTCTGATTTTCTGTAAACCAGAGCAGAGGGAAGATAACAGTTCGGATAATCTCTTATATAATACCAATACTATTAGTTTTACAGCTCTGCTAGGGAAGACTGCATGTCTGCTGCTAAAGGGCAGGGAAGGGAAGATGAAATGTTTCTACATATAAATTACAGCGGGGAGCAGTGGAGCTACCCAGAAGGATTACACACTGTGGAAAACTCTTATATCCCTTGTTAAACGTTTGATTAATAAGATTTCTTTTTAACTGCGCCAGTTGTTTGTACTTGGAACAGCCTGTCATTGATCAGATGAAGGATATCCCAATAATGAGTCCACCCTGCTGTTTTTACACTTAAAGCTTCTGCAGACACGAGCAGTTTTACTTCTGCATCTCTTCATTTTGCAGGGAAATTTCACAAAGTTTCACTCAAGCAACTGCTTGAGGTCCCAATAAGCAATACTTAACAGCAAACAGAAGAGATCATAAGAAATACTGTACGAAACAAAACAACCATATGAGGCAGAACTCCTCTGATCTCCAGCAGTCTCCTGACCCTTTGGAGAAGGCTGACCCAAAGCTAAACCTCAACCTCGTCCACAGATCACAGCCAAATATTGATGCATCAGCGCTGCCGATCTAATGATCTAATGCAACAGCCACGTCTTACTGCAGTAGAAAATTTGGTCTTGATACCTGAGTTTATGTTGCAAATACTGTGTCTGCACTTCTGCTTGTTAAGGATTTTTATGGGTTTTATTCTTCTATTGTTTTATTTGCACTTCTCAGGTTATAGCTTTGTTTTATTTTATTCACTAAACAGAATAAAATACAACAGAGGATTTATGCTCCGTAATAAATGTTGAGTTACTTGTCTGTCAGGTACTTTTCCAGAAAAAATGGGGGGTTGAAAAATTCCTAGATATTTGTCTTTGAGTGGAGCACGCTTGGATATTTTTAGGGTCACTATCCAGTGGGATCATTTCCATCTGTCACCACTGTGAGCAGGCAGCTTCCTGATGCTCACAACTGTGACTACTTTATTCTACCTCTTCTGAAGCACAAGAATGAAAACCTAAAAAAAGACCGCAGTTTAAGCCTCACTAATCCTCCACGCTCACTGAAAATCCCAGCAAATTCTTGAACTGCTCCTTTATCTCCATGTAGTGGAAATCCGTACATCAGTGAGAGTGTGCGAAGGCCCGAACGCTCCCACAGGCCGGGATGCTTTAGTGACAGAGACATATGGGTGTGTGTACTCCGAGGGCCCCATCCAGCATCAGTCAGTCAGCCTGCAGCTCACTAACCTGCCGGCAACCAAACGAGACACCCAGCGCTCCGGCTGCTGAACAGATGTTCTGCTGCATGTCTGTTTATGGTGTTTCCTCTGCGCTGCATGTCCTTCCTCTGCTACCCTCCTTTAGAGCATCATTCATCCGTTTGGCCAGTAGTGGTCAGCAGTGTTTTACACAAGAGACCAGCTCTGCCTCTCTGTTACTGCCTGTAAAGCCAATGCTGGTTTAGTCTCTCTACTTTATTCATGTCACTGAAGATGAATTAAAGGCTTGTAAGAGATCCTGCTGCCCATGGAGAAATTAACATAAAGTGACACCAGTAGTAAAAAATAAAACCATCTTCTTATCTTCATAGAAAGTAAAAGCTGCACCATGAAGTCAGATCAAAAAAGAAATTCAACTGCTAACTGATCTTTTACAAGCAAAGTGATCCATTAAGACAAACAGCATGAATAATGAACGACACGACATACCGGTAAATCTAAGTTTAAACCTCCTAATTTGACACACAGCAGCTTTTAATCACTTCTATGCAAGAACACTGACAGATCATTGATTGAAAAATAAATTCTTTAAAAAATGCTTTAGAAGTCTGATTAGTTATCTATATTAGTTATATACACACACACACACACACACACACACACACACATATATATATATATATATATATATATATATGAATCTTTTTGAAATTCTGCAAAAACTGCAAATTTTTTGGGAAATCTTTAAACTATGATAAACAGTACATCAAATATATCATCTTCTATTCATCTTCATCTTCTATTCTGCTGTATGAAATTCCAGATGTTGCGTATGATTGAAAGTAGGTTGTTAGTCCATCACAAAGTATTGTTTTACTTAGTATTCATAATTTCCTAGATTTTTTTGTCCCTTAATAATGTGTACTGTGCTGGCTTAACATTGTTTAATTATAATAATAATATGAAAAAAAAGCTGGTCAAAGCATGTTTTACTACCAAACAGGAGTTGAACTCCTTGTACAAGTGTACACAATTTTTTTATACAACCTGACATCAATCTTTCAACAGATGTTGATATCTAAATATCAGAAACTGAAACAAAACCTAAATCCAATCCGGAATACAACAAACTTTTTGAAATCCCCCCCCCCCCCCCCCCCCCCCCCCAAAAAAAAAAAAAAAAAGAATAAATAAATAAAATAATGGAATGGAAAATGGAACTAAAGACAATAAATCATTGGGAAGGTAGTCCCTCAGACAGGAGAAAACAGCTACCAAAGCAGAAGAAACAAACTCACATCTTCTTCTCAACTGATTCCTGAACACCACAGCTCCCAGACCTTGCTCAAGGGTGAAACCACCGATTCTCAACATGCTGTTCAGCTCAGCTTGTCTAAAGCAATTTCATGAAATGACATCTTCTCCTTATTAATTCCGCTCACTTCTCCTGTTTTCTTTGGCCGGTTGTAACGTGACAGACCTGAGGGAAGGTTTTCTTTTGAGGCCTCATTTTCTCCCACGAAAATCCATCAATCGCTTATTGAAATCCCACTGCCACACATGGAAACACTGCAGGTTTATTGTAGTTCTCTTACAACCTGGCTGTAAAGAAGAAGGTTGGATTTGTCCACTGTGGGAACCACCAGGACGAGCAATCAGGTGTTCGGGGCTTTGCTCAGTTATATCCTTCTCTCTGCTAGAGGGGGCAAATTTTCTCTTTTGTACATAAAGACTGTAAAGAATGTGTGGGGAATAAGACAAAGGGTGCAAAATAACGTATAAACAGAAAACACTAGAGACAATGGGAAGGGGAGTTTATGGAAACATTACAAGTTAAAGGATAAGTTCGCTTTAAACAGTTTTCACATTGTTTATAGAATCAAGTAGAACAATATACTCGCCCAGAAGGGTTTTCTGATCCAAACAATGCGTCGGGAGAAATTTAGATCCAAAATCGAGCTGCAGACATTCGTATACTGTTAGCCAATGGGGCATGTGTGGCGCCGGCTCCCAAAACGGCTTTAATCGTCCAAAAACTCATTAGTTTCACCAATATTTCATCATGGTCCTCTCACCCCACTCCTCCACCACAGCCCGGTGTCGCAAAATACCTGCTGTTGTAGTTTTACAGATCTCTGAAGTGAATACGGTGATCAGGATGTAAACTGAAGTACATTCACCAAGAGACACAGTAGGTGGCGCTGTGCACCTAGGCTGTTGGTCGCCACCCGCTCCAAAGAAGAAGAAGAAGGTGTTTGCAGTTCAGAGATCTTCGCCAAGCAGCTCGATTTTGGATCTAAATTTCTCCCGAAGCACTGTTTGGATCAGAAAACCCTTTTGGGTGAGTATATTGTTCTACTTGGTTCTATAAACAATGTGAAAACTGTTTAAACCGACCGTATCCTTTAAAAGAGCATTAAACAAAAAAAGAAAGACACCAAGGACTTAAGAAGACATAACAGTACAAACAGGAAACACATGGAATAAGATGGGAATCCAACATGAGCAACATACAGTCTGAAAGAACATGAAAACACAAAACAAGGAAAAACACAAAGTAAATGCAAGGTTGTAAAAATGTAGAACTTGAGGAGTCAGGAGAGGCCATGAGTTTATAAAGCTGAAATGAAAGCAGCAGATTAAATGTTGAATAAAATGTCTAATTCCAGGACTGAGAGCTGACTGGATCTCTGTGAAGCAGCAGATGTGAATGGCACATGCAGCGTGTTGGCAGCCGAGCTCTGGGCCTCAAAGTCACTTTGATTCTCCGCAGCGCGCCTCACATGAGAATCACTTGTCATGTTTGGTGGTCATCAGAGGAGTCTGTGAACAACCCGCCCAACCGCTGAATCTGTGGGGTGAATATAGGAGTGAAGCACCGTTTTTCCCCCCATTTGTTTTTGTCCTCAGTAGTGAACTGACTCTAAAATATGCCCTTTACATTGGATACAACCTCATATTCTTTTCCTCCTCGTCCTATATCTGATGGTGGGCGGGAGCTGGTGGAGCCTGTTTCAGCAGTGATGCACCATGCTGCAAAGCAGAAATAGTGCAAGAGGATGTAGAATAACACAGCACAGTAGAAATCTGGTTTTTGCCTCCGAATTTCACAGATCTCAATCTCATCAAGCATCGTTACGATGCACAAATGAGACCAGTCCATCGAGAGTCCATCCACCCAGAGTTTCCAGGATTTAAAAGTAGCCAACACTATTATTCATTTGGAAGACATCCTGAGGTGTAGCCAGGTCCACACCTCCACCAGTCAGACTAGTTCCATTTGGCTGAGTGATGATGTATTTTCCCTGGATTAGGTTCTTGATATGACTGTTTGGATACATTTATGGTTTAAATTTAGGTAATTTATGGTTGCCATGGTTATGGATCTGGATTGCTATTGTTAATCCAATTAAGATACTTAGTTTTTACAGCACAAGTACCCCCGTCCCGTTTCAGCATTTCAGCTGATGGTGTCTGAATGAACACTGTGGGAGCCAAGTTATGTAAATTCATGTTTTAAGTTAATAAGTAAGCACAATTCACTTTTTTTTTTTTTAGAGTTAAGTTCATTGAATAAATAATTTAAGAAAATATTGTTAAAATGCTGTTTAAGATTGATTTGGTTTAATTCATGTTTATTTGAAAGATAATTACATTTAAAAGACAGTGTTTTATTATTGTATTTTGGTTGGAGTAAAATAGGTTACTTCCGCTTTAAGAAGGATGAAAAAACGCTGCATGCAGAGAGCAGGCATAGAAGAGAATTGAGGAAGTTGGAACTGAAGTAATTAAGGACTGAGCCACATGGTTTTCTTACCTTAGAATTGTTTATTGTTTAGGAAGACTTAGATTGGAATACTCCTGTAAGAAGAAATAACGAACTGTGGATTAAAGACTTTGTTTTTTCATTTTTACACCTGAGTGCTGTGGAAGTTTTTTCCTACTCATATAAACATTCACGAGTAAGCCAAGGCTATTGGATTCTGAACCCAACAAACACCAAAGCATCTTACAAGTTTGTTTTAGTTTTTTCAAATAAACCCTTTGTTTTGAGGAATGGAGGGCATGTACCATGATGAATTCAATCAGTCTGAAAGAAGTTTTCAGACTTTGTATGTCAGCAGACGTGTTGGTGTAAGCAAAAAGTTATTTTTTCCCCCTATTAAGCACAAAAAAAGTTAAGTTAAACTACATGATAACTAAAAACCCATTGGATTTATATGAACATTTTTTTCTCCACTTAGAGACAACAAACAAAACACTTCCTGAAACAGTCTGAACAGGGTTTAAAATCAAAAAACATTTCTTTTACCTGGAATATAGCTTATCCTCATGCGTCAAGGGCCGGCATCCTGCATGTTTTCGGTCTCTCCCAATTGTAACACAACTGGATGAACTGAAGGGCTCCTGACTGGGCTTCTAGACCATAGATATCTTATAGAACACTTGATGCCTTACGGCAGAGTCCACAACGTCCGCAGAGGTCGGCCATCTTTGTATGGGAGAGGTGTCAGAGTTTCTGTGGAACACAATGTAAGGTTGGTGATCTGTGCAGACGTTTATACTCTTATTTCACTGAAAATTTTCAATGGAACATCTTAAAGCACTATAAGGCAATTACTGTTGTGACTCTGAGTTATATAATAATTGATTGATCTTGAGATTCACTCAGTTGCCTTTTCTTTGTTTACTTATATTGTGACTGTAATTCCATTATTTGACTTGAGACTTTCTGAGCTCCTTTTATAAATTTTACAAAGCCTAATTCTGTATTTTTTTAACAATGTGTTTTCTGGTGCACTATTTCATGTTTAAATAATCTGTTGGGGTACATTATACATTCACAATAGATTTAATAATGTGGAAGATTACTGTTTAATGTTATATATTAATAGATATAATATAATATATGCAATATAATGAGGTTCATGAGATTTAAGTATTTCTGAAGTTTCAGGTGGGTAAATTGTTTATCTTCAGCCTCCACTGCAGCCCTGCCACATCTTAAAATATTTCCATACAAAACTAAAAATATGGACATGTATGGTTTATCTAAATTATTCATAAGTGCTATAAATATATCTCAGTTTAAGGATTTGAACATGGAGCCTAATATGAAGAATATTATGAATGTTAAGGATATGATATATATTTATTATATATATTTAGGGCATGCCATGCTCATCAAACATATGTCATGTCATTAACAGAGATTTGATGTTTATAACAAACCAAACCGTTTGAAAATCGGTTGAAATTTGAGCAAGTTGTTAAACAGTTCATGTCTCATCAAGACAATGTAATGAGCGAGCGAGATTCCCGTACAAAGATGGAAGACCTCTGCGGACGTCTGACTTCATTGGCCGACAGCGGTGCCGAGGCATCTAGAGTTCCGAGATATCTATAGTTGCGTTCACGATGGCAAAGCCAGAGGTAGACGGAGCTAGACAAAGTAGACGGCGCAGCCGTGGGGTGGAGTTGTAAGTCTGCCTCCAACTCTGACAACCCTATGGTTCTCCATGTTTGGTTTCTCATGACTCCCACCGTGGGGGGTGTTTATTTATGCAAATGAAGTGTGTTATCATTGATGACGAGTGGGCTCGGGTCCAATCCCCTGCCTGTATGAAACAGAGAGGTGGGCCAGGTAGCCGCAGTGAGTTGCTCTCGAGCAGCTCACAGCGGCTCCTCTGAGACCGATCTCGTTTAGGTCTCACGAGTTTTCGATGCCCTACGTAGGTCCTACGTATCAGTGACGCCGGGCCAAATCTGGGCGGGGCGGCTCAAAAGTCTTAAAAGTCTGCCTCTGGCTTTTTCACGTCGAACGCACCTTATGTTCTAGACTAGCTGGATGTTTTGTAGCCTCGTGAACCAGCCCTGCCCACTCCTCATCTACATTTGGATTTAGTAGCTGGGGTGGGTTTGGGGGCAAGCCAATACGAACTCCATGCAGGGGGCGTTGGTTACTCCTTTGACTGACAACGCACTTCAGAAAATCAGCGCTTCAAAACAAATACGTCATCAAAATGCATTAGTGTCTCTAAGAGTTAGCTTTAGCTCCTTAGCTTTAGCTTCTCTACATGCAAAGACACGCAAAACGTCTTTTTCTGTTAGAAACTCACCAGGCGCAGACTCTTGCTCTTGTTTGATTGTTGTAATACTTGGTATTTTGGCTGTAACTCTACTTATTGCAGCTTTCAGACGATGGTTAAAGTCCGTAATCTCCGCTATGCTCGGTGATGACGTCACTTCCGGTTTAGCCGCTGGAATTTACCAAAAAAAATAATTGAAAACAAAAAGCAGCAACGCTGATGGGCTCGGCCGTTTCATGGCCGAGCCGCATTCTCTTTCTATTGTGTTGTCCCCAGACCCACCCCAGCTGCTAATTCCAAATGTGGATGTGGAGTGGGCGGGGCTGGCTCACGAGGCAAGATGTTTTGGACATCAACATGAGATTCCGGTGAGATGAGGTTTCCCATGCACCCTGAACGCACCATGGTGCTGCTAGTGCAGAAGTCCGGTGACCGGTCTGCTCTGAGCTGGCTCGTGTAACTTTTGAGCCAAGGAAAATAATGAAGTTTTGTTGAAGAACATCCCGTTGAGTCTTGCACATCTGTAGAATTTGATTTGAGAGATGTTTGAGGTAGAAACCAGTCAGGATATGAAATATGAGATTTTGAGAAGCTTTGAAGCTGCTAGACGTTGTTAGCCATGTTAGCTCCGCTCAAAGTAAGCTAGCGAACCATGTGCCAGGTGTGAGTCTAATGTGAAATAAACTTTATATGAATAATTTGCTGTAGACTGAGATGCTTTTTAAACATGAACGTTTTTTGACCATTAAGAACTGAGTAAACATGTAAAAGACACAACTACTAATTGGAAATGAGTTGTTTTTTTTCAGTAAATGTGATATGAAAAATTAATTCCAGTGGCTCATATGCTTTATTATTTAACTGAAGTCATTTCTCTGTACAATTGTGGACAGGCATTTTTTTTCTCCTGACAGGTAAACTCCTCCACTACTGAGAGAGGTGGGCGTGGTGTGAGGACTGGATGTAGGTATGTTGCCATCTGCCTGTGGAATCCTGGGAACTTTGAACCCTCATCATTAGAAGAAGTTGATTGCTTTAATTTGCATTATTGAAATTTTTTCCACCGTCGCATTTGGAAGTTCCATTTGTTTTGGTCATCAAAATCACTCTTGATGTAAAAACTCATTTATCCACCTGATAGACTCTTAGAATATCTAATATTGAGCTACAGTTAGGGATGGGATCACGAGATCTCGCGAGATCGAAATGCCGCGAGATTTCTCATCCTTGCGTTGAATGATATTGAGTACATTTACATGCAGGCAATAACCCCTTCTTAACTGGAATATTGACAGAATAATACATTACATGGCGCACAGCCATGTAAACACGTGCCAAAACCCGAATATGCTCATATTCATATTTAAAAACCCGGTCGAAAGGGACATGAAATACTGTTCTGCGCATGTTCTATCTGCAAGGAATCTTGGTCTTTTGAGTACAAAAACTACTTGCGATACAGTTTAATTACTTCGATGTTAATAAAATGTGCAGAAACGATCGTTCAATTCTTCTCTTTTATTGAAAAAACAATGCATCGCATCATTGAACATTTTACCACGTCTTGCCGGCTCACACTCTTTTTCTAACAACATGCAGAGAGAGCCTGCAGCGCCCTTCTTCCTCTGTGGTGTCTGTGTAAAATAAGGTTGAACTGCAAACAGCACACCTAGTGGCATGAAGTGTAAATGCAGCCATGGTGTCATCTGTGCGCCGTGGTTTGAATGGGGATATCGCTGACCATGTAAACCAGGGGTGCTCAGCCAGTCACCAGGTAGACCGCGAGGTGCAGGGGAAAAAAACAAAGTTCCTGCGGTAAAAAAAGAAAAGAGCAACGTGTGCGCACGCGAGCGAGTGTGTGTGTGCGCACGCAGCTCTTCATGCATGAGAAACAGCAGTGCGGCTGCGGGGGTGGCGGATCCCCACCGCTGAACGGTGGACGATGGGGGCGGTACCACCGCCCGCACGGCAACAACACCCCCCCCCCCCCCCCCCCCCCCCCCCCCGATGTAAACCTTACAATCTCGTCTCGTCTCGATCTCGTGGACTCAATCTTGTGAGACATCTCGTCTCGTGGAATTTGTGTCTCGGTTCACCCTGAGTTACAGTGCAAAGTTTCTTTAGCATTGAAAATCTATCATCCACAATGTGTGAAGTGGATGCTCACTGAATGGTAAATTCAATCTTGTCTTTTGTCTGTTGTCTTTTTCACATATATAGGAATATATTAGATTTATTTATATTCCATAACTTAATCCACAACTTAGTCCACCATTTGTGCCCCACGGAGTCCTCTGCTGATCGAGTCCCCCTTTAGCAGCTCTGAGGATGATGATTATGATCACGGTGGTGGAGACTTAGACCCGGACAACGACGACACCCTGGACATTCGTGCCTCCTCATCTGAGCAGGGTAGAAGTGGGGTGAGTACGGAACCCCTTCTTCAGAGGAGTAGTCGGAGCCGCCGGTCCAAGAAGAAACGCTCAGCTGCTAGGTGTCGGTGGTAGTTGTGTGGGGCCTGTTCGAACCCCTGCTTCCTGTGCTTGTCTGTGGCTCTGCTAGTCCCATGTTGACTTTCCCAGCCACACTTTACAGCCACACATCAGCTAATTGGAGTCACCTGTTCAGAGAGTGGCCTCATCGGTTCCACCTGCTCCTCTGTCTATTTAAGCTGGCTGCAGTGCACTCTCTGATGCCGGACCGTTGAACTCCCTCAGTCAGTGTACGAGAGTTTCATCGTGTTAAGCCTTCTGGCCACGCTGCAGCTGACCTCGTTTTCTCTTCTGCTTCAGCCTGGACTACCCCCGTCTCTCTCTCACCTGCCACCCTGCTCACCTGGCTGCTCTGGAGCTTGGCTTTCCCTAGGGACTCGTCTCCCGGACTGTTTCCCCGCCTGGCTGCTAGAATCTCTGACCCTTCCACGGCTGCAGGCGTGCAGCACCTGTCTCCCTGCCTGGCTGCAAGAGTGTGTGACCCGGCCCTCGGACCCAGATCTCGGACTTGTTTAACTCACCACCTGTTCAATAAACTCTTAAACTTTCACCCATGTCTGGTACCCATCTGCATCTGAGCCTCCGTCTCACGCACTGTAACATTTTCATCATTTAAAGACCACCAGAATGCATCTAATCACATTAAAGTTCTTAATTTCACAGAGGACCTCATAACTTCCCTCTCAGCTAATAACACGGTTAATGTCTTTGAATTTTGTGGGAAACAGAATCTTTTACTTGCTTTCGCTGTATTTCAAAGCTAAAATGTTGAGAAACCATGCAACAGCAGCCTAAATATGTGTGCATTCCATAGCCCCAAAACGAATATCTGCAGTGATTTCAACAGAAGAAATATTTGTCAAATTAATTTTATCTATTTTTTATTTTTTTGCTTTAATATCTGGGTTATCTTCATACTGACATCTACTGGACAAATGGGCAAACTGCACGCAATTGGCCACTCCTGAAGTGAGTGGAGCTTTTTTGTGAGTAGAAGGCTTTGTTTTTTAACAACAATGAAGTTATTGACAGAGTGACTGAATGGAAAGAGATATTACGTCTTGAAAAAGAAATAAACACTCCTCACAAAACCATTCTAACAAATCAAACCACATAAATAGGCAGTATTGCTTCAAGACTCAACAAATGGTGCTATGATGAATGAATACTAGTTTCCCAGCTGTAATCTGGAGGGAAGTACGTATTTACAGCCAGTTTCCTCAGTTATATCACTCTTCTTTGCAGTCCTTTAGCTTGTCTGCCTTGTGGAGTTGAAACATTTCCTATTGTGATCTGGTGGAACTACCGGAGTAACTTCGCAGGTCGAAACCATTGTTTTAATTATTTTTTTGTCACGTACATATCGGGAAAATGCCCAGGTCCAGACCGTCATGTCTTCAGTGGTATCTACGGCCTTGCCAATGCTCCTCATCTGACTGAAATCAATGAGCCTCAGCATCTTTTTCTCCTGTGCATCAGTGTCTTTCAGCTCACTTGTGAAATCTATAAATACCACACTGGTGCTGAAAGAGCTGCAGATGCAAGCGCCTGCTAATTCCTGCCTCTTGATCTGTGTAACATCACAGCGTCATTTAGCCTGTGTGGAAGTGATGAACTTCACTGCGGAGAAAAGTCTGCCGACTGCGTGTCTCATCTTCTCAGAGGGAAGGGGTTCAAGCTGCCGGGGCCATGGGGAGATTTACAGTCTGTTATTGTTTTTCCACTTTCTACAGTAACTTGGAGAAAGTTCATCTCATTACATCCAATACAGAAGCTCTCTGCAGAGCTCCTGATTCAGCCGGCTGATCAGTGCAGTCTGTCTCCCAGTTATTAATACTGCAATAGCTGCCGAGGGTTTTAAGCTGTCCCCGGTCGTTTATATCATGTGAAAATGATGCAGAATACAAGAGAAGTATGATTCCGACTGATTTTACCATGAATGCTATGATGGAAGTCAAAGTTTGAAAATGATTCTGATATGAAAAAAAATATTATAACAGTATTAATCCAGCATCTACACAATTTTTTTGTCGAGTTAAGGTTGAAATGGCCAAGTGCAGCTCACAATAAAGACAAGTTTACACCCTATTTATGAAAAGAAGCAGAGCAGAGGAAAATGGTGATACAATAATCTTGAAATTAGACACGGTTTGTTTTTGATCTGGATTTTTTTTTCTGTGATATAGAAGATGGAATAAATGTGATTTTTGTTCTAATTCCTAACATTTTGTTAGTGAAACTATCTTGTTTTTTAAGCTCCACATTAGAAATGCTTCAATTGAAGCTGCAGACTAAAATGACGAGATGTAATGTATGTAGGTCACATTCCAGAAAAGCCTGGAAGTTCACTGGAAATCATGTATTTTAGTGATTTGTTATATAATGCTGTAGAAAGATGGGGGCCCTGCTCATCTGGAAACCTGAATCCCACTTCAGTGCACACATTTCAGCCCCTCCTGTCTCCCTCACTCAGCCACCATGGGAAGCCTCCACTGCTTTCCTCATGCATTCACCGTTTTCCATCATCTGGGAATTTGAGCCTCCTCCTTATCTGAAGTCCTGTCCTGAGGAGCCCAACAGACCCTTCTGCCAGCAGATTTTTAGTGAAAGCTTCAGCCAAATGTGTCAGCGGCAGTCTGCGACGGGAAGAAAAATGTAAATCAAGAAGCCGAAGTTGCAGACGCCTCTTTGAGGAGTCACCATGGTTTCAAACGCAGAGCCTCCGCCTGTACATATGTACATTACAGCGTCAGTGGAGGAACAATAAGCAGCAGAAATGTTGGGAGGAGGAGGAGATGTCTCACTTCACGATGCACACTAATAGTAGCTGAGAGGAGGGGGTTGGAGGGCTTTATGGGAATCATCAAAGAGCAGGTTTTCTTACTCCCGCAGAAGGTTACTTAGAGATAAGAAAATCCATCAAAGAAAGTGAGACAGTTATGACCAATGTAGGGCCAGATATAGAATACATTAGTATTTCCTTCAATCACTTAAGACATGGAGTGCTGATAAGTATTCAGGCTGTGCGTCATTGATATTGATGTGGAGAAGGTGCGATACGTGACACACAACTGAGCCTGAAGATAATGTGTTTTTAGATTAAATAATGTGTTTGGAAAGTGTAAAAGTTGGTTTCTGTAGTGCAGCGTCCTGAGCAGACTCTCACTATGAACAGTGTCCTTCCGTTCTGCTTTTCCTGTAAATTCTTCCCTGATGGATAAACTGAAAAGACCGCAGCCATGCAAAGGGAACAACTACTAGAGGCCCTCAGGCCTGATTTAACAGAGGTGGGCTCATGAAAGCACAGGAAGTTCATCTACCAACATCCACTCAATAAACTTAGTGATTCAATTTGCCAACTTATTAAAAATTTTTTATGTTTCCTCATGTTTTCAATATTCTGCCTGTCTTGCTTGAATGTTCACGAATGTGCCCAAAAATTCATGAAATACAAACAATTTTCATTACGATACAGTTCACTTTATCACATGTGAAATCCACAACCATTAATAACCTTAATAGCAGAGCTTCCGTGTTAACTTTAAAGTAAATTACCAGCGTGTGTCTAATAAAGTGTCTTGTTTGTGTGAATGTAGATATTCTTGGGTTTAAAAGGTTAATCATAAGTTATTCTTTAAATATATTTTTTCATAGAAAAACAATCTGTGTGCAAACTGCGGCTGTTCCCATCACTGTATTCTGTTTCTCATTCAACAGAAAATGAATTCAGCAGAAAAAACAGTACAAAGGATAAACTTTTCTCATTTATTCCACCTGCTGCACCTGAGTCTAATAATCTTATTTTATGTAAAATACATTTACTGATCAATTCACTGAATAATGTTCGCTGCTGATATACTTTAATATCCTGTGCTTATTCCAACACCTTAAATAGCTTTGTACCTGTCCGTCAAGCCTGCAGGCAGACAGCTCCTGGGTTTGAGATTGGATAGATGACTGGATATTAAATTCTGAGATAACAGCAATGCTTTATTTATGACTTCAAAAATATTCTGTGCGTAAATGTTGCATGCGAACGAAAACAAGCAGTCACCTTCCCGAACCACAGCAGCACATGACGTGGAGGTGTCAGTAATCAGCACTGTGATATGACTCACTTATACTGTGGCGGTGAAACAGTGATTTTCTTTCTTTTTGATGTGATAGCGTATTAAAATCATGTTGAAACCAAACCTTGACAATTTATACCCTTTTCAGATACTCCGTCTGGGGGGATGCCAGTCACCCTTATGGAGTGAATATGGAGTAAAATAAAGTGTGCTTTCAAATTACCTAAGTTAATTTTAGCTCTGATAATTACCAGCTATCTCGATAACTTCAAAAAATTCTCAGTTACAGGATTGATTTACCTACATCAACTGTTTGATGGTGGTATACTTGCATTTGAGCAATTCAAAAATGACTGACTGATGAAAATTACTAGCAAATTAGAACCTTTCTGATGACTCACAAGGAATAGGATCAATTCCTAAAACCTACACCCCTAGAAAAGTATCTGATAGAGGTACAAACTGGAGATGAAGAAAAGAAATTGATTTCCAAATATGCTCCTATGTATGATTCAGCATGACTCATCAGACATAAGAGTGAGGTGGGAGGCAGCAGCCAGTGTGGACATTTCTCAGGATGACTGGCCGAATGTCTGTACCGAGACACATCTGGTGACTAATTCTAATACTTGGAGGGAATTCGAATGGCAAATAATCACTAGATATTTCACAACTCTGACAATAGTATCAAAGATAGGCCCACAACATGCAGCCTAACTCAAATTAATATCCAACCAAACTTTGCAATACTCCCCAATACCTGAAGGTTTGTGTGGCACAGTAGATAAATACCTCCTAAATATACTAACTACTGCTGCCTTGAAGTGTATAATCATCAGATGGCTTAAACCAGAACCTCCCCCATCCAGTAGATTCAAAAAGGTATGAAAATAGATAAAATGGAGCAGATCACATTCTTCTGAAAGTTACTTTTACTAAAAGATGGGAACCGATGCTGCCTTTACTGTTGCAATAATAAAAGAATTGTTGATGCAGGGATCCACCTGCTTTACACCAAAATACTGCCGTCTTTCCTCTGATGGATCTGAACCCTTTACCTTGTGATCTGGAGTGGGTGTCGTTCATTTTCTATGATTCAAAAGTTTCTATACAACTGAGAAGAAGGAAAATGAATGTACTGAATGTGTACTGGTGGCAGAGAGAGAGCCTGATCATGGATTTTTTTTCCTGATCAGGACATGAAGTGACAGAAGCGCTTCTCCATCAGGAGTGATCCTCTCATTGGCATCCCAGTTGAGGGTCCAGGAATCCCTGTCCTTTTGAAAGAATAGCTGGGTATTCAGCCCAGCATCCAGCAGATGTTGAGGTTGTGTTCCCAGCATGTTCTGCAATGTTTCATATCCACTGTGGCCTTAAAAAAATAGCATGAAAAGGAGCATGGCACCCATCATGCACTCCAATGACCAGATGTTGAAGGGCTCCGAGCCAGGAAGTCCAAACAGCAGCTCTGACTCAGTTTTCTTGGACTGAGCACTATCCCGTGCACAAGATGACTTCAACGGCATTATTATGCCCAGGATAGAATCATTTCTACACAAATGCTGTTTGCAAACAACAGTGAAAGCCTTCTGATGTCAAGCTCATCCCATAGATATGTCTAAATAATGCAGAATACTTTTAGGGGCAAATAAAGTTAACCTGTTAGCGCTTGCCACCATTAGCCCAGCTACAATAACAACGCTACAAACTATTGTAAAGTCCAAAACTCGATTCTTTCAAATATAGCTTCACAGGGCAATGTACAGTGTGCAACTGTAGGCTGTTTTTGTTTCTTTAAAAGGTGTCACTTGAGTGGGGCAATTAATTCTTCAGAAGGGGTCACATTAAAAAAACAGGAGAACTGCATAGTTTAATTCAGTGCTGCTGAACATAATGGACCTAATCGAGCCAATGAAATTAAACAACCTGTAAACTTGGTAAAGTATAACGAACAAACTATTCCCAACAATTTGAAATCCCTATTTATCTCTCCCTTACAAGCTTCTGAAATTATTGAAATTGTAAGATCTTTCAAAAATAAAAAATCAACTGATTGCTTCGACCTAGACATGTCCTTGATCAAAGACACTATTGAAAATTTAGCAATTCCATTATGCTACATTTGCAATCTCTCCTTTACATGTGGTGTCTTCCCATCCAAAATGAAAATAGCTAAAGTTATACCCATTTTCAAAAGTGGGGACAAAAAGCAGTTCACAAACTATAGGCCAATCTCATTGCTGCCACAATTTTCTAAAATCCTAGAAAACCTATTTGTAACAGACTTGACAGTTTTGTTGAAAAACACCACCTGCTAAGTGAACAACAATATGGCTTTCGATCAAACAGGTCAACATCTATGGCAGTAATGGAACTGGTTGAAGAAATAACAACTGCAGTCGACAAAAAAGAATTTACTGTTTGTGTCTTTATAGATTTAAGCAAGGCCTTTGACACCATAGACCACACATTACTTCTAAATAAAATGAAGCGGTATGGTGTCACAGAGGTGTAGCACATGATTGGCTCAAAAGTTATCTTGAAGGCCGGGAACAGTTTGTGCACATGAATTATACAAACTCAAATAAAAAGTGTATTACACATGGAGTTCCTCAAGGGTCAGGACTGGGACCTAAATTATTTATAATGTATATCAATGATGTGTGCCAGATTTTAAATGAAATTAAATGCATTCTTTTTGCTGACGACACAAGCCTGTACTGTTTCGGACAAGATCTTGGCCAACTATTAAAAAAAGTAGAGCGGGATCTTCAAATACTTAAGCATTAGTTTGATGCTAACAAATTAGCAATAAATTTAATTAAAACAAAATACATAGTCTTTGGAAGTAAGAAAATTAATTAATCATGTCACATAAAAATAGGAGACAAGGAAATAGAATGGGTGTATTCAACAAAAGTTTTAGGCATTAATATAGACGACAAACTAAACTGGAAACTAGATATAAATTCACTGAAAATAAAACTTTTGAAAATTATTGCAATGCTATGTAAGATTAAAAACATGGTAAATCAAAATGCACTTTACATGCTATACAACTCTTTTGTACTTCCATATTAATTACTGTACGGAAATATGGGGTAACAATTATAAATCAAACATACAATCCATTTATTTGCTTAAAAAAAGCAGTCAGAATCGCCAGTTATGCTGAGTATTACGATCACACTTATCTTATTTTTATTAAATTACAGGCATTGAAATTACAGGACCTCGTTGATCTTAATACTGCTATTGTGTTGTTTAAGGTGTGTAATCACTCACTCCCTCAGCGTTGACAAGACAAATTCAGACTCAGGGAAAGTTCTTATGATTTGCGAGGGTCTTCGGTCTTTCAAAAAATAAAAGTCAGGACTAGTTTAAAAAGTATGAGTGTGTCTGTCAGGGGGGTTCGTCTTTGGAATGGTTTGGAAGAACTGAAATGCTCCAGTTCAATCCACACATTTAAAAAACTTTTAAAGCAAAAGCCATAGGAAAGTATAATAATCTTGAATATAATATGTAACTAGTATATGCATATAAATATATATATATGTATGTGTATATGTATATGGATGTATATGTTAGGAACATGTGTTTAGCTGTAGATGGACTGTTTACATATATGTGCAAAAATTGTATAGATGAATTCATAGAATTTACAGTATATACAGTTGTAACTTTAAGTAAGCTTTAGTTCTAAATGTTGATGTCTTGCCAACTTGCTATGTCTTGATTTAAGTTATGTCTTTAGGGTTAGATGGAATAAGTGTTAAATGTCAGCCTAAATCCTTTCGGTGTGTGTAAATGTTAATACAGATGAAATGTGCTTCTTTTTCTTTTTCTTTTAATTATCAAACACCAAAGAATAAACTTAATTGATTGATTGATTGATTAATTGATAAATGTTTGAAGAAATATAAACAGGGTTCTAATAAACGTCTGTTTCTGCAGCAGTCAAACTCTGATCTTTCTTTAAAATTCATGCAGAAATTAAAAAAAAGGTGCATTGAAATTATTATTCAGGCTAATTTACATTTGAGCTATAATTTCTATTCCAGGATGTAAAACTATAGAACAACTAGAGATGGAATTATCTAAATTTTAATAATTCCCAAAAATTACATTTCTACATACATACAGAATATGGTACTTGAATAGTCCCAATATTCTTTATTTAATGATTTGTGGTTATACACTGCCATCTGCTGTTGATATAGAGTAAATCCAAACAGCTGTTTTCTCCGCCTACATGACCACTGGAATAATAATTTGAAGGAAAAATCAACATATAGAAATACATTTGACTTTAGAGAGGATGAGATAAATGATGTTTATGGGTTTTTATGACCATGGAGAACCGCATAATCAAAATAATGCTTAGTTCTCAGTGATTTTAACTGAGTTTTGCTAACGCAAATTTAAGGCCAAATCTTTGGCCTGAAAGATAATTATTTGTTGACATTGGTGCTGAAAAAGCACATTAATAAAAAGACATGAGGTCGAGGCTGCTCCTTCCTCCCTGATGCCCTTGTAGTGGACATTAATGTTGAGAAGTCCCTCAGTGAGGGCTTAAAGGCAGAATAAAGTTGCTTCACATATGCCTGCATGCCTGTAGACTGCACATACAATCCTAATGTCAGATTATGGTCTAAACCATAATTCTTATTTCTGTTTCGATTTGGATCATGTAGAGGTTTTGTAATGTTCTCCTGCTGTGACGGGTTAGTCCGAGCTTCTTAACAGCTGCAACACCAGACTGTGGTTCACTGTGTGTGTCTGGAGCCTTTCAAAGGTGTGGCAGTGTTACTAGATGCTCTGCTGTTGATGTACCTGTTCAGATGTTCTGCAAAGATTATCCTCGAGGAGTCAGAGTTTTTCAGTATATCAGCAGGATTACTTCATGATGATGATCACTGCTCTGCAACATTTCTTCAAGCCAACCATCAACTTTACTTCTGTGTTCATTTTATTACCTCCTCAACCTGCTCTGTCAAGCCAAAGGGAAAAACCTACAGATGGAAACAAATTGCATTCAGTGACATTTCATTTGACAGCGGTCAGGGTGAGGGGATGACAGCGTCTGTCACTCACTGGTGATCAGGAAAGAGGAAAATGCCTCTTGTGTTGGATTGAAGTTGCAGTGCAGACACAGTAATGCCAGAGATACTTGATATTTTAATCACATGTCAGAAAGTTTATAGCGAGACACACATCAATACAGTGCTTTTGTGTGAATCAGACAACATATTGAAGGACTGACGTATTCAGGTCTGTGAAAAAATATAGCAAATTTAATAGAAACTGTTCAGATTTTGTTTTGTTTTGATTTTTTACAAATGTCTTTTCAACAGACTATGTCACTTATGCCAGATAATATATTTGATTAAACAGTTCATTCATAATTATTACAAATATGAAATTAAAATAATAGCAAGAAAAGATGCAAAAATTTAACAGTCAAAAATGCAACCAAAACAGCTTCACTATACAATATAAATCATATCTAAACTATACTTATGGCTATTTCAATGTCTTCAACCACATATATACATAAATATATATGTAAAATAGTTTAAACAGGTAAATCCCACTACTTTTCTATTAATCACTGATGATTAAGCAAACACATTTTCACTTCCTGGTGCCTACATATTTTCTATATATTATTGTTTGAGAGCATATGTTTATTGGTCTGTAAGATGTATATCACATCATGTATCAACACAGAATGGAGTGGCAGTGTGTTTGTCAGTACGTTCCTGGGAGCGGGAAAAGATGCATTTTTCAAGGTGAAACTCAAAGCTTCCCACTGGGAGAGAAAGAGGGATGTTTCCACAAGCAGATCTGAAATCTCTTCTGTAGTTAATTATTTACTCATACACAGATATGTTTTAATGTAATCAAAATATGTTTTCATTTTAGATTTTGTCATATTCAGAAGTGTGAATTAGAAGACTCATCTACAGACTACAACAGTGGTTAATCATTCAACACTAAATCTCCCCATCTTTCATGACCTTTTATCTGATCTAGAACTGATCAATCTGTCCACCTTGGACATAAATAAATACACCTTCTGAGTCTGCTTCATCTCCTCTTTTCTGCAGGACAGCAGGTGAGTTGCATGCTGGGTAATGTGTAGCTGTGACAGGAGACTTTCCAAACTGGGAGCTATCGAAGTCCCCAACTGCAAAACGTTCATCTCCTTTATTGCACAGAAAAGCCCTCACCACTAGAGGGAGTAGCTAGCAGGGAGGACGGGGAGGAGGAGGAGCCATGAGGCCACGCCCCCCGCCTGTCAGGCAGCGTTCAGGGCCTGCCTCTCTCGCGCTCCTGTAGCTATGGAAACTCGTCGATGGCAACATCCAGCAGTCTGCCTCTGCCTCTGCCTCTGCCCCCATCCTCATACCTCCGAGAGGTGCTGAGTGTGTGCAGCTGGAAAACCACAAGCGATACGCTGCAAGATGGCGATGGCGCGACTCGTGGCGTGCTTTGTCCTCTCCAGCAGCCTGGGTGAGTTTCTGCCCCTCTTCCTTTCTTCCCCCCCTCCACCCCCGACCCCGGCGGGGGCTTTTAGTCGAGCGGACTTGGCGAGGTGCTGCTGTTAGTGGAGCGGAGACGGAGCTGTCAGCGTTTAGCCTTCAGCCAGACGTTAGCTCGACGTCCGCAGCCTGGAAGACGTCAAGGCGGCGGGTCGCGTTCTCCTCCGGAGCGTCTTTAGCGGAGGTTGTAACCCGGCAGCGGAGGTTGGAATGACGGTCAAAAGGACGGAGCTGTCAGGGCGTCCCGGCCGGCTAACAGTAAAGCCTCAACAGACGCTCCCTGCTGTCAAATCTGCTGCTGCGAGGCGACACCGGCCAGCCCGGGTGTTCAGAACCGCTCACACGCTCTTATTTCTGAACGCATTTGCAGATTTGAAGCCAAGCAAGCGGTAGTTTGATGTTGAAGAAAGGGCAGCCACATGGCAGGGACCTGTGGGTTTCAGAGATCACAGGCCTGAAGGAGCCTCGGAAGACACAACACCTCACTGCATCTGTTAGAAACACACTTACTGTCAAATCTGAACTCTAAATGACCTGCCCGAGCGCTGCTGGTTTGGACTGACCTTCACTGATCTGAAAACCTTCACATGTGCATGTTTGGAGTATTTATATCCAGAGAATGAAGCAGAACATCTCATGTGTTTGTCTGTTCATCATAAAGATAATGTATGCACTGGGTGCTGACATATGTTCAATATGCACCGATTATATTTCTTTGTTGTGTTCTGTGTATCACTACTGTCCTTAAAGCATCTTATTGTGAAAGTTTGAAAAGCAGAATATGACTCAAATAACAAATATCTGCTGTATGCATAGTTGTGCACTTAAAATGTGCTGAATTTAAGTTATGTATCCCGTTTAGATCTAGATTCAAACTCGCCTGACCTTCACTCATCTTAAAAAAACCTAGATGTTGATATTTGGTGTATTTCTTTCAGTTTGTCAGAAATATATCTTGTTTTTTTTTCTTTTGTATACAGTATATATATAAATATGGATTTATAAAAGCACCTTATATCATGTATCTCTCCAATGTATCTCCAACAAACTGGTCTGTGCCTCTTAAACCCCTCCTGATGTGTGTTTGGGCTTTTACTTAAAACTTGTCTGAAAGACAAAATGTTCTCAAAGTGAAATGTTCTTTGCAGTTTGACTTTCAGCCAGTTTGATTTGTATATTAATTCTCGGTCCTGCTCTTAAAGTAGTCAGTGGAACGGTGGGTGGTGAGCCGGTACGTGGAGGTGTGTGTTCCTCCGTCTCGGCAGAGCGTTGGGCTGCATCAGTAAGTGCTGATCTTATGACCCTGACACTCAGCAAGCGTGAATCCAGTGACAGGAGAGTGACAGGCAGAGCTTCACTTGCTGTGCCCTCTGCAGCGTGAAGCTTCGGCTGGATACACACTGCTCGCAGCAGAAAGGGAAGGAACGGAACTTCTCGGGAAGTTCTGAGCGTCCGTCTGTCTTGAGCTTTGAATAAAGGCGATAAATGAGAAAAGCTGCTGCTTTGTTTTTCAAGAATGTTGCTGTTAATCCATTTCAAGGTTGGGGCGGTCGTGTTGCTGCGCGTCAGCTCCTCGTAATTGAAGTGATCAATGCTGATGATTATCCTTGGGTTTGTATGTGTATGCATTTTTTTTTTTTTTTTTGTAGTTGATGGGGGAAAAAAATCCCCTCTTTGATTTCCTGCAGAGTAAATAAATCTGTTGGGATTGTTTATTTCAATCAAAGCTCTTTTCAAACCACAAATACAGATGGTATACAATCATATCAGACGAAGAAAAGCCACAAATCTCTTCCTTTAAGAGGCAGGAACCCGAGGAGTGTTTGGTGTTTATTTGTTTAATCCGTGACCCGTTGTTCTCCTTCAAATGAGGGTTTTATGAACGGTTTCACTTCATATTTCAGCGCCTCGACATGTGGAGATCTCCACCAGGATTCCTGGTGAGGCTGCCGTCTGACGCAGAGCTCACACCCTTCAAATCATTGATCCTGCAGACATACTTCTTCACTCTTGTCCAACCGTTAAGTGGTTTCACACACCTCACGTGTTCCATAATTGAAATTTCTCTCAAGTGCCAGTGACAGGCGAGCGGCCTCCATGCTATCTGGCGCGCTGATCAGTTGCTCTTCCTCCAGTATGCTGTGAATCCCCCCCGGTCTTTGCCCCATCCTCTGCCGTCAGCATATTTGCTGCGGCTGCACTGGAATGTCTGGGAAAAGGCTTTTTATAGATGCACTGGATCAACAACTTTCGTTGCAGGGACGGGGATGGGTGGCTCTTTTCATATTTAGCACGTAAGAGGATTGCCGAATGTGGCTATTTAAACGCGGCTCCTCTCCGAACGGCCTATAGTCCCACTTTATCGATGCATCGTGACAACAGAGGGATTAACAGCCGGCCTGTGTTTGCTTTCCAGAAAACGCTAAGATTATTTTCATATTTTCGGAGTATCGTCTTCCCTTCAGCCTACACGGTGTCACGGGGGAGGGGGAAGGCATTGTTGTCTAAATGCTTTTATTCCACGGCTCCTATTAGTGATTAGTGGCACACACATTGTCTTGTTAATTGACTGCCGCTACTCTTTCCCACGGCCCACATTTTGTTTTGTTTTTGGGGGAGACGTGAAGACTCTCTGGTGTCAGCTCTGTGGCCGGATGTGCGATCTGCGCTCTCGCTTTAGGTTTCGGCTCACGCAGTGTTATCCTGGTCCTCTGCAAACTGGAACCACAGCACCAAGGGACTGGAAATGTGTTTTTATTTATTTTTTTTATTTATTTAATTTTTTTTGTCAGTTTGTTTTTGGCCAAAAGAACATGAGGGGGGGTGACACACTGCGAAGGTTGTCTCCAAGGGCCCTTTGGTAATGCTTATGAAAACAGATGGAATCTAACAAATCCAAAGTGTTTTCGCCACACGAGGCCGCGTAGCAATCTGTAAAATTGTGAAAGCTGTTGTTTTTTTGTTACTCGATACAGTGTGATTGTATCAGATTTGATTGTTTAATCATTTTAATTGAAGAACCGCACTTTTAATTGGTTCCAGAGATCCCTGGGGGCTCTCTTGAAGCTGATCTCGCTGTAGAAACACCTCAGAAGTGGCGTTTCCAGTCCCAGTACAGTGCATATGCTGGCTGCTTGCTGGACGACCTCTCCACGCGTCTCCCGGGATGTCCAGTCACCGCCGGGGTAAAAATAGCCCCCTGATGAGCAGGGTGGGAAAGTCAGCTCCGGAGACCTGAGAGCCAGAGCTCATCACTGTCCTCCGCCGTCCCCGTACGGCCGCATCGCGCTCGTGTTTCCGTCCTCGCTCCCGGTCATACTGTACGTCACCCGTGTGCTAACACGGCCGCTCTGAGTGGGAGCTGGCAGTGAGAGTGCACGGCGCCCCGGGCGAGCAGGAGGGCCGTCCCGTTGCATTCACAGTCTGCTCTCATGATTGTTATTGTCTCATTTCAGCCTTCGTTTGAAGAGATTCGTGCTGCCCCCACCGGGAGCAGGAACGCTTTCATTACTCAGCATGGGCGCTGTTAGTTGCATGCATACCCAACAATTACTGCATTTAGACTAAAAAGGTTGAGTGTAGGGTACCAGCAGAAGGCAGAGACCTAATTATCTGTATCATTTTAAAGCAGCCACATGAATTATCTGTACGTACTGAGTAGTAATTTGCCCATTCTTCTAATTTGTCATTGCACAACACACACCCCTCCTTTAAATTCCCTTATTTTCTGCTCAAACTTCCATTCTGCTGGTTCAAATCTGTACCAAACTTGAGAATTCTGCCTCTTGCCATTAAAATCTGACATTTACAAAATAACACTGATTGCTTTGAGCAGTTCAGCCGTGCATGGGAGTTAAAATAAGTACATCTCATGTGTTGTGTTTGTGCCAGAGGGGAACCACGATGGCTGATTAAATATGGTTCACATGTAAGCGCAGTCCCCCTGTTAAGTTATTTTTGTACTTGTGATTTGATTTGTTTAGGGATTTTGATAAATAATTTATTTCATAAACGTCAGAATAAATCAGCGTCGCATTTCGCAAAGAAGCTCCTCTAAAGCTCCAAAGCTGACAAAATAAATTTAAAAAAAGATATGTTTTAATCTTTCACGGTGTATGACTTTCAAACTGCAGTGCTGGGGAAGTGGATACTCGACGTGCTCCTTCACTAAACCCTCCGTTTTCTCCCACTGAGTAAACGCTGAACGAGCACATTTGAGCAAATGCTGAAATGATTTGGAGCTGTCTGTCCTTAAACTGGCCACCGTTTTTGGCCTTCTCAAAGGTATATTTCAAAGATGTAAGGTTTATTGTGTGCTAAAGCTTAAGAATGAACACTAATTCAGTCTGTCTTCTTAAGAGTAGTGAACACAAATCTCAGAAAAGGGAAGCAAAAGATTTGAACCCTGTATTTCTACTTTGATATTTCTCACCTTTGGCTGTCATCACAAAATGTTTCAGACTCAAATCAGATCTAAAACCGCTCTCCGGTTGCTTGTTCTGTTTGTTCTTTCCACAGCCAGGTTCTCCTGAAACCGCATACAAACACCCTCAAACAAAAAGCTGAAAGCCAACACTAAATCCTCAGTCGGGGTTTCATTTCAAATGCATTGTGATGGATTAAAGCCGAAACAACAGGAACAAAATGGGTCACCGTCCAAATATCCACACACCGCTCTATTAACCTCTTCACTGCAAGACTTTCACATAAGAGCCTGCTTTCTCTTTTGATGCTTCAGCCAAATGATTATTTGATTAACCAGCAATCAGGAAGCATATTAAATATTCCTACTGAGAGTTTATTTTAAAAGCCTTCACGGTGTGGTACACATGTTCATTAAGCTGCAGAAGTTTGGCCCTGAGCGTCTGTCTTCTTAAATAGAAATGGGAAGTAATTAATGAGATGTGTTCACCTCTCAATCAGATCCCGGGCCTCTCACCATCCCCGCGTTTATCAGTCTAATCCACTGTTTATTAGGCAACATGCCCGCCTGATAATGTCTGCTAATGAAAACGTGTGTGTTCAATCAGGGTTTGTTTTTTTTTGTTTGTTTTTTTTTTTCCTCTGCAGGCCACATCCCATCATCAGTCGGAGTAATCCTCAGAACCACGGACAAGATTGTGTGGGCAAATGAGTTTGAGCGTAAGTTGCTAGAAAATCACTCCAACCTATTTGCGCAAAGTGCCTTCTCTTTCCTGACGTGCTCTGAATGCTGCTGCTGCTCTCATGGATTTTGGTTTTTTTCTCATTGGTCTCTCTTCCACAGCCATCGAACTGACCTGTTTAATAGAGTCCATTTCCACAAACAACCCGCGGATTGAGTGGAAAAAGATTAAAAATGGCGTCCCCAGTTACGTGTACTTTCAGAACAAGATAGCAGGTAAACCTCTTGGAAAGTCTCTCTTTTCAAAAACACCCATCAGGCAGCGGAGCGCAGCGTCTCCGGACTCAGAGCTGAGCTGAATGAACGCCACCTTGAAGGAACTTGGCTCTGAATGCTGTTTGGGAACAGTGGAGTCATGCAGTGTGTTTGAATGACCAATTGTAAGGTGTTTTTTTCTTTTTTTTTCCTTCCCTCTTTCTTTTCTCTGAAGGGGACTTGGAGCACAGAGCTCAGCTCAGAGAGCCGGCCAACATCCTGATCTTCAACACCACTCGATCAGACACGGCCGAGTACCGCTGTGAGGTGGCCGCCATCGACGATCAGAGGGACTTTGATGAGATCCTCATCAGTCTTGCGGTTAGAGGTGTGAGGAGACTTTCTGCGGTGTTGCCACATCTCTAATATGAAAACAGGATGTCAGATTTGTTATTAATTGTCCTACTTTCAAACCAACGTTCCACTTCACACCTTGGTGCTGGGTTGTGTGAACTGATGTATGTGTGTGTGTGTGTGTGTGTGTGTGTGTGTGTGTGTGTGTGTGTGTGTGTGTGTGTGTGTGTGTGTGCAGTGAAGCCCGTGGTGCCGCGGTGCAGCGTGCCGGACGCCGTCACAGTCGGGACGTCGACAGAGCTGCGGTGCCTGGAGAACGAGGGCTTCCCGGCTCCGCAGTACCGCTGGTTCCACAACAACGAGGAGCTTCCCCAGGACCCCAAGAACAGCCCCAAGTTCGCCAACTCCTCCTTCAGCATCAACCCCGACACCGGCGGCCTGGTGAGGGGGAGGGACGAGCAGCAGAGTTTATCAGGACTAACTAGGAATCAGCGTCTCCTTCGCCTGCTCTGTTTGTGGATGAGACTCTTAACCATCAATAGCTTATCTAATGTAAATGTGAAGCTTAATCTGGATAAAACATTCACAGCTACATGACTAATAGCAGCGTGAATCACTGCTTTAACAGCTGGCCGGTGAAGCATTTATTATAAAGGAAGGATCATGTTAAGAATGTTTCTCTTTTCCCTTTGAAAACATTCCAACCAGCTCAAAAAGCATCAAACCGCATTAGGAAACAGTTTCTCAGGTGCATCTTGTGTTTATATAAGATCAAGTTTACTCACACACCTTTTAGTGGGTTTTTTTTGACAGTCCGGCTGTTTTATAGCACTGAAGGTTTTCCGTAAATGTCTCTCCAGAAATTTCGCAGAGTGAGGAAGGAGGATGCCGGGGAGTACTACTGCCAGGCCAAGAACGACGCAGGACACGCACAGTGCCTGCCTCAGTCGATGGAAGTCTGTGAGTGACGTGCACGCACATGCACCCTGCTATAGACAGTATATGAAGCGATGATTCGGTATTAATGCGTCACAGGATCAAGACGCTGCGTTCAGTCAGGCCCAGGTTCAATAGCTTAATGATAGATTTACAAAGAGTTACTTCAACGGATTTATAGCCCAGAAAGCACCGACCTGCAGACCTGGAAACGATCATAATCAAAAACACGTCATTCACACTTCGAGGAAGAAACAACAGAAAAGTATTGCATAGCCATCTATTTTGTTAAAGTTCTTTGTCATTCCTAAACATGCTTTGAGAAGCAAAAAAAAAAAGCACATAACTCAACATTTCTTCAAAAAAAAAAAAAGCATAGAAGACAGTATTTTCTGTCAGAAGTCCCCGAGCAGCAGCGTTCCCATGACTCCAGCCATCTGAAGGCCAGCCTCACTGTGCCCTCGCCTGCCCGCTTTGAAAATAACTGGCGTTTGAAGGCAGCAGGGAGAAAACCTCCGAGGCCGATCAGCATGCTCGGCCCGCAGCGTGCACAGACAGACCCCAGCAGGCTACGTCAGCTTCAGGCCTGGCGTTACGTCGCTGCGAGCATCCTGTCAACATGCAGGTGACAGACGGAGAAGAACACAAGGCTGGGTAACTTAGAGTTACTTACTGCAGTTTAGCTGCAATTTACTGTGACTGGGAAGAAAAAAGAGTTACTGCACATTGTAAAGCAGTGTGGAGGGACGGCCTTCAGATTAATGACGTGGATTTATTTCCAGGCTGCTCACCTTTCTTCCTGTTGCAGACGACGTGGACATCCTGGGGATCTTCCTGAAGGTGTGCGCCGTGGTGGCCGCCTTCCTCGTCCTGACCATCTGCACCTATCAGGGCTGCAAACGCGCATGCACCCCCAAAAAAGGCCACGCTGAAAATAAGTGAGTCCATCTTCAGGATTTAACCAACATCTTTATTCTGAAGGGAGATTTTAGTCACTTACTCCGTATTTCTTCTCTTCTTCCAGCTACAACTGGCCAGCACAGAGTAATGTTTTCGACTATGTTGATGACGATGAGGTAAAGATACGTCTTCCTTATTTCTGAGAAAATTTATAATTTCTGCCCATTGTTCACTTCTGGTTTTTTTTCACAGGGTCATTTCCGCCACAAATCCTCATTCATCATTTGACGGCTGACATGAAGACATGAAGAGATGAAGAGATGGAAACAGCTGAGGTTATCTTGCTACAATGAAACGTTTGAAGTGTAACATGGCACATTGTTCTCTGATGCACATCGAAATCAACTCAAACTACTTGCCAAAGTATTTTAATATCATTTTGTGGCACTGTTTCATGTTTTTTATAAAGCCACGGAGTTTTGTTTCCCTGTCTTGGTGTCGGATTAGTTTTGTCTCGATCCATTTCAGAGCTGTGACGTTTGATATTCGGCCCGCCGTGTCACCACAGACCATAGTTTCTTTCACTGGTTTTTTGAGGAAAATTCCTTTTTATAACTCTCAAACTTTTTACTATGTGCATTGAAGTTGTTTTACAGGGTTGGTTTGATTTGTCTGTCATTATAATTTGTGTATATCACATGCATAAGAGTTGGGACTTGTTATTTTTTGTATATACTGTAGTTATACAGGCAATAAGTACAGTAGTGGACTGAAAAAGGCTGATGGGCTCAGATGCATAAGGCACAATTCATCAGCCTGTATTTACAAATTATTACAAATATGTACAAGTACAGATAAAACAGTGAGTTTGAATACTATATATGCCACCATGCTGCAGACGTGTACTATAACGGTGGTGAAGTATGATTTTTTTTTAGAGTGCTGTTTTCTGTGTATAAGTGACCTTTTGTGCTTTACTAATTATTTTGTGAGTATTGGACATATTGCCCAGGTTTGACTACGTATTAAATGTACATAAATACATCCAGTTATTTTTATCTTTGACGCATTACACTCCATACCTTATTGTAAATACTGCAGCAGAGTGTCGGCGGGAGCGCCATTTCCAGTATTTACTCTCCAGTGTGTATCTGCCGTGTTGAGCCTGTCAGTGACAACAGTGCGTCATTTCAGACATTAGTGTCGATGATTTGTGTAACAACTCAGGAACTGTTGTAAAATGTCCACTGTTCATTTGATATTATTGCTCTATGTTCATGTTATTTTGTTACTATTAAAAACATTTGAACTGCAATTTTTTTGCGGTCTTGTGATTCTTTTTTGTAGGAATTGTCAAATTTGTCTGATTTATTTATTTATTTTTTAGAAAAGTGGAAAAAAAGATTAAAAAGAAAGGAGACTTGACTATAACGGAAAAACAGCAACGTTTGTGAAAATGAGCTCAGGCTTCAAGTGTATTTTTCAAAAGACTCCATGTCGAACAGAGTCATTTATGATTTATGCACACGGTAAATGCAGCATGAATCATTCAGTTATGAGTCTTACTTTGTCATGGAAATTGTCGTCAAACACACTGCCGTTTTAACCTTTTATAGGGCACTCACTGAATATGAGATGGAGTCTTTATCCGCTTTTCAGGCTATTCCAAGACACGCCGGTTTTAACATTGTAATGTCAGAAGGAATAAACACAGACTTGTGATTATTCTATTATAAAATCATTAGCAAAATGCAAAGCTCACCAAACTGAAGCAATACTTTGCCAATATCTCTAAATGGGATTGAATTTTCACTTAATGTCAACACACTTTATAGTACTGTCATGCAGAAAAAAGACATTTTCTGAAAGATGACGTTTACGTGTCTGACTTGTAACATTTAAAAAAAAAACAATTAGGACAGCTTGCTTATTTGACTGCTGGAGGTAAATACTAAATTACACAGATTAGCTGCACAACCACAACTGTACTCACTCAAAGCAAAAAAAAAAAAAGGTTTATAAATTAATTAGTTGCATTAGTAAAAATAGTTCACCTCATTTTCTTTCAAAGTGCATAAATAGTCAAGTTATTGAGTATATTTCTTTGTAAGATTTAAGACGGCATGAAAGACAAGAGTTGAATTTGAACATTTCATGTCTGCTCAGCAGCTTCCCTGAAGGATTCACCTCAGCAGGTCTTTCCAACCTGATTGAACTAGTTTTTATTTCCGATACACTTTCTGCAAAGCACTGAGCATGCACACTATCTCACAAAAATCTGCAAAATGTCAAAGATGAAACACAAATAATCAAAATTAAGACCACAAAGAAATGCAACAACGGAAGAGCGATGACCAAGAAAAAGATCCATGTGCAAATAAAACCCCCAAATAACTCATTTAGATACAAAATTATCTTAGTATAGTGTAATTGTTAGTAGTGTTAGTAATGTTTATAGTGTAATTAATCTGTTTGAACATGTTTTTTGCTGTTATTTGCACTGTTACTGGAATTTTAATGGTGTCATTGAACTACATAATGACTTTTTTTTAAGAAACAGAAGAGACCTATAACACGAAGTGGTCAGACATTATTAATGCATGAGTAAATTCATGTGTTGAGACTAAACTATCGATGAAACGTTAAGAATAAATAAACAGAGGAAGATTAAATGCCATCAGTTTGATTTACAAACAACAACAACAAATAACGATAATATATGAATAAGAAAAACTAAGCAACCAACTGTGAGATGAACGAGCACTTGTGAATTCTGAGGTTTTCAGCTCAGTCCACATTACTCCACTGGCCTGGAAAAACATCTACAAGAAACCATTCATCCCCTCTGCAACAACTGCTCTAAACAGCACAGAAGAGGCTGCACTGTTCTTATCTGTTTTTGAGATGTTTATGTGTTTGTAAGTCTGCTTTTAATTTGTGATGATAAAGCTGTGTGGAAGACAAATTTCTGTTTTTACTGAAGAAGAGAGAAAGTTTCTAGCTATGGGTGGTCAAATGAAGTCCCTGCAAACTGAGCTGGACCACATGCTCCAACAGCGCCTTGCATACCTTTTCCAGATGAGTCACACAGCAGTGTGTAAAGACTGAGTCCAGTGCCGTGGAAGCAAGAGGCTTCTGACCAAATCGATGCCGCAGCTGTGCAAGGACGGATCCATCACTGAGGACGGTCCGTCACACGTTGTTTTACCAATGAGGGTGTTGCCTGAGATGTTGATGAGATTCTCTGGCCAGACCCAACTAGCTGAGAAGATATGTAGTATTCAGTATACAAGCTACTTTTAAAAAGTAATTAGTTATAGTTATCAGTTACTTCTTCAAAAATAGTTATATTTTCAAGTAACTAATTCCTAGGTAACGTAACTATTGCAATACTTAAAAAAAAAGTGTTTAAATATATGTCAATGAATTTGGATCCCTTCTTAATGAAATTTTAAGATGCATGTGCAATTATTTATTATAAAACTGAACATATGATTAATGAAATAAATGGACACTTGACAGAATGAATTACAAACAGGAAACATTACGTTAATCTAAATTCTTCAAATGTTGCTGTGAGAGGACAGGAAATAAGACATCAATCAAATTTAATTTGTAACTGTAGATGACATTTCTGCATTTGTAAGAGAATAATAAAACACAATAGATGTATGTCAACAGATGTCTGCACTTCCTTTTATAAGTTGCCTTTGAATGATCAGGGCTCTATGGCTGTATTTCTGTCACATCACATGACTCACTCTGCACCAGCATGGTTCCTTCTTTCTGTATGATGATGTCATTTAGAATGTTCCTGACTGAGGAGTTGGCAACAATGTATCAGTTTTGAATGACATCATCATCTATTTTGACCCAGATATGCAAATGAGCAGCTATGCAAATTAGATGATTTCACTTAGAACTCACTTAGAACAGCAATATAGTTTTTAAAGCAACATTGGTTTTTTTTTTACAAAGTGCATAATATTTGATGTCATGATTAAGCATTTCATGTAAATATCGTCATGATTACTATTGCAACAACACATCATCAGCAGGGTAAAACTAACCTGTCTCACAATGGTCTGAACCAGCTCATGTTCCCCAGTAGTGGCTGAATTCTGCTTCACAATGACAGGAAGTGACATCGCTATGAATGCTTTGCTGCAACAAGTCAGTCCCTGTGGCAACTTTTCTGACACCTCCTGCTTAAAAGAATACTCTGAAGATTTTGGACCCACGCCCTATCCCTATAATTTACAAAGTGAGATAAGCTCATAATTACCTTTTTTGTGTCAGTTCATCCAGTGCCTGGCTCCCAGCTGTTAGCATCGTAGTTAGCTTAGCTCAACTACGGCAGGTGAAGAGGAGACAGAGCCAGACTGAGAAAGTGGACAAAATCCTCCTTCCAGTGGTCCAGGGGACGGCGTGTTAGCACGCGAAGTAAATCCGAATGGTTATAAAACATTTTAAAAGACGTGTTTTCTTTTCAATCCGTTAAAATAGCGTTTTGATACACACAGATCTGTACAAGCATAGTGCGCTGCGGAAGGATATACCGGCGCACAGCGGCTGAGTCTATGCTTCTACTGCTGTGCTACGGTATATCCTTCCGCGGAGCACTGCGCATGCGCAGGTCTGTGTGGATCAAAACATTATTTTAACGGATTGAAAAGAAAACTCGTCTTTTAAAATGCTTTATAACCATTCGGATTTACTTCACGTGCTAATACGCCGTCCCCTGGACCACTGGAAGGAGGATTTTGTCCACTTTCTCAGTCTGGCTCTGTCTCCTCTTCACCTGCGATGCTAACAGCTGGGAGCCGGGCACTGGACGAACGGACACAAAAAAGGTATTTATGAGCTTATCTCACTCTGTAAATGATCGGGATAGGGCGTGGGTTCAAAATCTTTGGCGTATTCCTTTAAACCCTAGAAAATTAGATGGATGGTGAGGCCCTGGCTTCATAGTCTGTATCCATACACAAAAAAAAAAATCAAAATCAAACAAGCTTTTGCCCTTCTGCCCATCAACTCTACAAGAGGCTTTAGCCTTAGGACACCTGAGTTACCGTTGACAGGTGTACCTCCTCAGTCCCACCTGCCACTGACAGAAATTAAATTTTATTTGTAACTGTAGCATTTCTACATTCATAGTTATACATCTATTGACAACATCTATTAACAGAGATGCATGAAATGATAGTAACTTGTAAAACGTTGTAATTTTAATACAGTTACTTTCATCACTGGTAGCATTTAATTTATTTTATTTAAAAAAATCTTTTAGCTTTCTTCTTTTTCTTTCCAGTACGTTTAACTTGTACTGGCAGTACGGTATTTTTATTTGTCGATTTTCTGTGATTACAGTGTTGTGACTTGTTTTGTTGTGATTGTCTTTGTTGACTGATTTTGGTTATATGAAGAGAATAAACCATATTTTCAATCAGTGTGTATAGTTTTCACAACGCTGGTTCATTTTGGACAGGATCTGAGGTGTTCTACATTTTGTGTGTGTAGTTGTGCAATAAATAAACAGAGTTTTCAGTCTCATAAGATGTACTGCCAAGAAGCATTGTCATTGGAAAAAAAAACTATGTACATTCCATGCTTTATGTATATAGTTTGATAGAGAATGTACATTGTTAATATTGTTTTTCTAGCTTGTTACTGGTTTTTGCCCACATAAGTTAATGACTACTTTGATACCCATTTAAGGGTTCGAATGAGTTGCCAAAGCAGTTTTCACATTTGCTGCAGACTTCAGTATTCAAGTAATACAGACATTAGTTTTTAATTCTAAATGTTGAAAAAAAATCAATTAAATTTTTCAATTTCTTCTCAGAATTTCTATAATGTATATATTTTACCAATCAATTTATCCAAGATGAAATTTATCCATTATGAAATGAAAAGTAAGAAGCCTTGCATAATAGCTGAATCTTCACCAACTTAGATGTTATCTTAAAATATTTGTTCTGGCTGCTGGAACACACATGCACAGAGATTTACTTAACAATTTCAGAAACATCTGAAGATGAGTTATATGTGTAATGGAGCAAAAAAAAAAAAAACAAATAAAAAAATGAACTGAACTAATAAAAAATAGTAGTAATGTGTTAGAATGACCAGTTCCGGAAATGACAAAAAAAAATTAACCTAAAATAAAAAATGTGCCGAAATTCAAGCGATAAAAGTAAAACGTTACTAGGCAAATACGGTACTTATTTCCGTAACGACGTATTTGTCTTTTGTTACTTCCGGTCTTCCATCAAATTCATAAGAAGTGACCCCGGGACCGCGGTACTTTCAAAGTAAGGGAGCGGTCAATGCGGCGTGCGATGGACATCGTCCGCACTTGTGGTTTTATTCTGAAAATCTCTACCCGGAAGCAGACGGACTAACGCCGTAAGCTAACATTACAGCCTGATGGTTTGACAACATTTATAGCGATTTCTCCCAGAAAGACAACAAACATGTGATATTTTGCTGTTTACCCAGCACCGTGTTCGCCGCAGACTCTTTCGTTACATTTGCAGTTTGTTTTATCGGTGACATCAAGTTGAATAGAGAAGAAAAAAAGACTCGGTTGATTCTTATTATTGTTATTGTGCGTTTGTAGCTGAACTGTCTTTTTGCTAGTTGTCTCTGTACGGACATGTAGCTGAGCTGGAGTTTTCTCACACCTATCTTCACACTTTTCCATGTCTAACTGTGCAATTTCTCCTCCGTTCGTGCACCGAGCTCACGCACCCTGCCAGGCCTTAATGTTTGTTTGTTTTCTCTGAAGCGTTAGCAGGATTTTTTGTTTTTTGTGCTTCGGTTTAAAGGTTACAGTGAGTTTAGAGGGAGCACACACGTCTCGTTATAATAATGAGTTTCTTCAGTTTCGGTCAAAGTGCAGAAATCGATGTGGTCTTAAATGACGCCGAGACGAGGAAAAAGGCTGAACACAAGACCGAAGATGGAAAGAAGGATAAGTACTTTCTTTTCTACGATGGGGAAACTGTCAGTGGGAAGGTGAATGTCACACTGAAGACTCCTGGGAAGAGGCTGGAGCACCAGGGCATCAAGATCGAGTTCGTGGGCCAAATAGGTGGGTATGCATTGTCATCAGAGATAGAAACACTACTGCTGCTTTGCCTTTGTTTTTGATCAGTTCTCCAGTAAAAGTGCATGACGTCTTTTCTTACTTTCAACCTATATCTTGCAAAAAATAAGCTTTCACTGAAGAACATTTTGATACTGTATTTCATTACAGAACATTGTGTGATAATTAGAATAATTTCCCTTTCTATCCATGAAAATGAAAACTGAGCAGAAAGCCACAAAGACAACTCTCCTCCAGAGTCCCATATTTGACTTGATCATTCAGTGATCTGAGGAGCCATGCTTTACCGTCCAGTCTGGGATGGATCCCTCAATGCACTCTGCTCTCCTGAAAATGTTTGTTTGTCATGTTCTCTGGTAAAGTCACCCTAACAGGAATGCCTGTGTCAACTTTCCCCTGATCACCAAAGCCACTGACCGTATCAATATTCGTGTGGATTTTTTACAGACAAACAGAAGTCCCTGTAATTTACATAATATTCCATCCATAACATACATTTCTGTATTCTCAATCTAAATCATATTGCTCCTGGTTCCCAGACTTTAAGTGAAGGTTAGTCAGTACCTCCAGAAGGAAAAAAAAAGATAACTTATTTGATTTGGAGAACCCATAAAACACTTGTTACATTACATCTAAAAAGAGGCCTTTTTGTGTGTTCGTCCTTTTTCCTCTCTAGAGCTGTATTACGACAGAGGAAACCACCATGAATTTGTTTCCCTGGTGAAAGATCTTGCGAGACCTGGTGAAATAACCCAATCACAGACCTTTGACTTCGAGTTCACTCACGTTGAGAAACCATATGAGTCCTACACAGGCCAGAATGTCAAACTAAGGTATGTTTGATCGTGCAGACTGTGAAATGATTTACCCTGCGTGTCACTCTGTAACCAGCCGGCTGATATTTGAGCTGAGGGTATTTCCACATGTAAATTCTTAACATGGATACAATCATGTGAGTTCTTTACTGTTTAATCTTCTTTTTCCCTGTTCAGATATTTCCTTCGTGCCACTGTGATAAGAAGACTAAATGACATAAGTAAAGAAATGGACATTGTGGTGCACACACTCAGCACCTACCCTGAACTCAACTCCTCCATTAAGATGGAAGTGGGAATAGAGGACTGCCTTCATATTGAGTTTGAATACAACAAATCCAAGTAAGACCTCCAACGATGCACGAAGCAGCTTTTTTCTGTAGTTAATAGATTATATAGACTCCACGATGGTCCTTTCTAATGAAAATGGACATCAGGTATCACAGACATGAAGTGAAATTCTAAAGATTCAAGAAATGTTCACATTAATATGGAATATTATTATTATTATTTTGCACATTTTGTTAACACTGTTGGGTGTCTGTGTGTGTTGTCATTGTAATGGAGTTGTCCAGTGTGTCTTCTCCAGCCAGCTGGGATTTGATCCAGCGGCTCTGAGTTGGATTTAGCAGTGTAGAAACGGGATAAATGCACAAATGAATCAGAAATGCAAAATCAACATTAGAGATTATTAGTAGCAGATTTCTTTAGAAATCAATATGTCTAATGTCTACCTAAATGAATGAATCATCATGTCCAGTCCAGCCTGTAATTAGTTTGTTTAATAACCTGCTGTGTCTGATTTTTACGTCGGTTGATTACTAGATGTCGCTGACTTCCAGAGCTCTGTTTTATTTGTGTTTGTGTTGTTCTTTATCAACAGATACCATCTGAAAGATGTGATTGTGGGAAAAATCTACTTCTTGCTGGTGAGGATTAAGATTAAGCACATGGAGATCGACATCATCAAACGAGAGACAACAGGCACCGGCCCGAGTGTATATCATGAAAACGACACTATCGCCAAGTATGAGATCATGGATGGCGCTCCGGTCAGGGGTAAATGTCACCAACACAAAGCAGATCCTCACTGTGTAACGAGAGACACTGTCCACCGAGCCTAACAGTGAACCTCATGTTCCAGGAGAGTCCATTCCTATCAGATTATTTCTGGCCGGCTACGATCTGACGCCCACCATGCGCGACATCAACAAGAAGTTCTCTGTGCGCTACTACCTGAACTTGGTGCTGATCGACGAGGAGGAGAGACGCTACTTCAAACAGCAGGTAGGCTTCGTGCAGTTCTTCAACACACCCGGTGACAGCGGGTTCAGCGTGTGTCCTGTGCTCGTTTGAGGCTTTACTGTTTTTGTAAAATATAAAGATGATTCCTCTCTTGGAAGGCAAACACACTTGCTTTAAAAAAACAAAGGCATTGGAAGGGAGGCATCATTTTCTGTGTGAGTCTCAGTCTACAATAAAATTGTTAGAGACCATGGCATTAGAAGTGGGAGACATTATATAAACATGCTCGTATACTTTAATATGTGACTGCAGATCTTAATGGATTAGAGCAAAGACTCCGACTCAGTGATGCATTTCCTGATTTTTATCAGGCTGATCCCCAGCAGTAAGTTCTGCTGCAGCTGCACTCATTGTACTGCTGTTCCTGCGGATAAATACCAAGAAGGGATCCATAGGTTCTAACTCAACCTGTGTACAAATGAATTCAGTGCGTCACTCAAATAATTCAAATAGTCACATATATCCCAAAGATTAAGAACATATAAAGACCTTCTCTCTGTGAGTTGAGAGCTCTTACCACTACCCTACTGTGTGGCCCCAGTAGAAACCAAGCATTGTACTGATTTGAGCTCACATGCATGTTTATTGTATTTCTTTATCATGCACAGACTGCGGTGTGTGTGTGGTGTGTGTAAGTCAGCTGTTGTTCTCCAGTCTAATGACTCGGGGTCGTGAGGTCTCCGGTCTGCTGCTGTCGAGCTCCTCCATCTGATGAGCGTGAGGATGTTGTGCAGTCATTGGTTCAACTGCAACAGCTGCTGGGATAAAATCAATGTGGCTTTAAATATTGCCATGTGACCTCGCCGTGCTTCCTCCGGAGCCAATAATCCCCTCACTGTACAGATGCAACCGGTGCATAGAATCAGCATTAACACCCATTAAAAACAAGCGTGCGGCGCTTAACTGCGGGTATACCGGCTCTGATCTCAGCGCGCACCGATTAATACATGATACTGTAATATGTTGGAGGTCAGGGGTCAGAGGAAATACAGAAACCATCATTCCATGACCTGTGAGGGGCTCCGTAGAGAAAAAAAAAAACAAAAAACACACAGGTTAAGCATTCTTGGGACGAGAGGTCAAGAGGAAACGCACTGAACCCCCGGCCCCGCCCCGTGTCTTGTGCTCCCCGCTGCAGGAGATCACCCTGTGGAGGAAAGGCGACGTGGTGAGGAAGAGCATGTCGCACCAGGCCGCCATCGCCTCCCAGAGGTTCGAGGGCTCGGCCGCGTCGGAGAGCGCGCTGGAGCAGGCCGCCAAGGAGGAGAGCGGGTAGAGCCGCCTCCACGGCCCTCCGCCTCCCAGACTGGTCCGCCTGCTCCCGTCCAGCCGGTCACCCCTGGACGGGCGGCCGTCCACACTGCAGCCAGGGAGAAGGCAGACTGGACGGACGCTCAAACTGTGTGTCAACTACAAAAGCAGACGTTTGCATGAGGCATTCAGAGCGGCTTCCGGCTGCTGGTCTTGTCCTTCCTCATTCTCACATTTAGTTCTTCTTTGCGGGAATCAAACTAATCACCTGTTGCCATGTCCGCGCAGTAAAAATCATCTAAATCTCTTGAATTTTTAAAAACTTGTGTTTGTTACTTAACACTTTTTTCTGGGATCGATTGATTTCTAATCTCTCTTAAGTTTTGCTAATGAATTTCAAGGTGTATCTCTGACATTCCACATCTAACAAACGCATTCCTAACAGAAATCCCAGATAACTTTGCACTGCTTTTATCTTGCTGAACTTTTTTTTCTCTCTGTTTGTCCGTCTGTGTGTGCTTGCACAAAGAAAAAGGAAAAAAAAGAAAAAGTGGCGGAAGCGGAAACTGGAATCTCTCGTCCGCACTCGGGCGAGGGGGCTAAAGTATTAACCCACGTGTGTGTTTTTGTTTTGGAAGTGTGTAAATAAGAGCAGCTCGTTCAGCTCGTGTCCATCGGTCGTCCGGTACACAGGTCCACGGTCATCTGCTTTACCTCGGCATTCCAGTGGTGTTAGGAACGGCTGTCAGCGTCTGTGTTCCGGTCCGATCGGACCCGGTCTTCTGTATTCTTTTCATTAGAGACTTAAAAGTTGTGCCTACGTGTATCAAGCAAATGAAATCCTCCTGCCTCTAACATAATTTTAGTCTTTTAACCAGACAAAGAATTACAGTAGAACTATCTATCTTTTGCAAAATGCTAATAATTAATCTTTGTCCCCAAAATGTCAAATAAATTGATGCCAAATGGTAAAAGCTTGAATGTGATTGTGTTGGAAAAATGAGTTCATGTGTGAATCTGAATGTTCTGAATATCTTTCGGTACACATTAGGGACATCAGGACGGAGTTTCATGGCTGTAGTGACGGAGGGTGAGGAGCACAGGGATCCATAACATTCTCTTGTGCTGGCTCACGAATAGAAATCCTCCTTCCCCTCAAGACATCAGCTGATCCCTGCTGGTCGGGCTGAGCGTTCACAGCGGTGGAAGGAGAACCGTCTTTAGCTCTAAACACTGTTGTTCCATCTGTGCAGCCTCGGGCTGAAAATCTTGACAGTAGATGAGTTCATTTAAAGCTGCTTTTTATTTTATCTATCAAGCTGAGACACATTAGAGAACTTCAAGTGAGACACATGGATGTCCAGATCATTGAAACGAAGTGACAGGAAGTCAAACAAAATAAGATCAGCTGCAATTCAGCGTTTCTGTTTCTTATGTGGGAAAGTTTTAAGTTTTTCAGACTAAATGAAGACATTGTCTTTCAACGTTTCATCACAGCAGATCATTGTCTTCCAAGACCCTCTTGTCTCGTGTCTTTTCCTCTTCTCCGATGACGTGGCAGCTCTTTTAGACCAGTTATGTCAAACATAAGGCCCATGGACCACAAGGTAGACGTTTTCGTCCTATACTCTGCTCCAGAACAAAGAAAAACTTTTAAAGGTTTGAATAACAGTTTTACTGATACTGAGCTGTACTTGGCCCCTGAACTAAAATGTATTTGACGAACCTGATGAAAACACAACAGATGAAAATGAAAGGCTGCATCAGAATAAATGAATGAATGGATCCAGGCGACCTTCGTGTAAAATCATAACATGCAGGATTTGCAGCTGAAAGAATATCTTGAATAAAACCACTGAAATTTCTCCATCTCCTGCTAAACTTGTGCTTCTATCCTGGATTCCTGCCCTTTTGGCGTGGAGTTTGCATGTTCTCTCCTGTTCTTCTGGAGGTTTCTTCTGCAGGCAGGCAGCCTGTCCAGGTTGTAACCTGCCTTTTTCTCCCTGTCAGCTGGGATCGGCTGCAGCTCATCATAACTTTCATAAAATATTTATGGGCGATGGACGGATGTCACCTTTAATATTACAGACTAGAGGTTCCAAAAAAAAAGAGTAATAATGTGACAGTTTCATCGACCATAGCAGACTTTTTTCTGGTCAACTGCCTCAACTATTACATTCTTTCCTCATCACAAGTCATGCAAACAGCGATCCTTCATATTTATTGAAGTCACTTCAACCGGTGAGCTGGCCAGCAGTGTGCAGACGTCTCCGTGAAGTCTGAGGACACAAGCTGAAGGTCTTTGTTTATCTAATACAAAGTGGTCAACAAATCTGTTATTTAGAAAGGCTAAAATGCAGCTGTACAAGAGACTTTGTTGTCTTGTGATATTTTATTCTCTCAGGTATTAGTAACACTGCAAACCGCAGTGCGACACATTTAAGATGTCGGACGTCTTTTAATGTTTCTGTTCACCTCATCATC
This sequence comes from Salarias fasciatus, assembly GCF_902148845.1. Classification (NCBI taxonomy): domain Eukaryota; kingdom Metazoa; phylum Chordata; class Actinopteri; order Blenniiformes; family Blenniidae; genus Salarias; species Salarias fasciatus. The sequence continues at coordinate 34,507,454 of NC_043758.1, read as the reverse complement.
ACCGGGCAGCGAGCAGCGACCTTATTATGGAAATTTATGGAGCGCAGAGTGTGAAGGTGTTCTAATCTGAGAGCAGAAGTTAGGAAGTGGAGTCAGACACTGGAACGTGGTCTCTGTTCATAACAGACACATCTTTGGAAAAAGAAAAAGCCATAAAAGAAGGCTATAAGGTACTCTGGGGTCACAGTTCAGCTTTAACCAACATGACAGAGGAGACACAAAGTGCATGGAAATGTGAAATTTACTAAAATAGAACTACTAACTCTCGGGAATAAAGATAAAACAAAAAAACATCAGATTAAACCAATGTGTGTGCGCGCCATGCGTTCAGTTTGTGAAGTCACCCGTCCACAAAGCCACAATAACTCCACACAAACAAGTTTAATGACGGAAAGTTTACGGCGCGTCGCTCAATAACTGAACCGACGGCTTCACTGCGTCAGGAAACAGCTCCTCACAGCGGCTCTTCGTCCTCCAGACTCAGGATGAAGTCAAACTCCTCTGCAGGGCAGAAAGCAGAGTTCACAGCTCCGGTTTCTGAAAAGAAGAAGGAATCGTCTCGCTGCGGCTGCGTGCTGCGTACCGGCGGTGAGCGGCTGCACGGAGAGCCGCGCCCTGGTGAAGAGCGCCACGTCCTTCAGAGGGCCTCCTTCAGCGCGGTGCTGCAGGTGGAGGCTCTTCAGCTCCGACAGAGGGAGAAACCTCTTCATCATCCTCTGGTACTGAACGTCTACCTGAAAGAGCAGGAACAATGGGCCTTCAGGCTCGGCTGGTCTCCTGAGCCGAATGGGGACGCTGCCGTCGCGCTCACCATGCTCCACTTCGGGTTGTCGGGTTTGCTGCTGGCGTCATAATGAACGTCTTTCTTGTCGAACTGTGTGTGGTCCACATAGGCTTCTTTAACAATCTGGAAGAGAAGAGACAGTGGAGACATGTGGACGACTTGATTCCTGGAAAGCTGATGAAGCTCCTTTAACCACTTTTAAATCACCTGGAAATACTCCGTTACAGGAGAGTTCCCAGTTTATAATCAGTATTCTTTAGTGAAAATCATTGAATACATAAATATTAATTCAGGGTTTTTGCTGCCACAGTCGATAATGTGATCAGCAAGTTTAATGTGGCACGTTTCACTCCGGATGTCCTTCCTCGTGCACTTATTGACTTTCAATAAGTGCTTTACATTAAATCAGTAGCCATAATTCTCAGGTTTCCTGGTAGGAGAGGAGCCTGGTGACAACTGATCCACTGTAGTGAGAATAACATGTTTAACCATCCCTCATCTCATATTTAACTACACCATACTGTCCTTACTTACAACATGTGGTTATTTATCATTTCTATATAAGGCATGATTTTCAGCTCTGACTCAAACTTTCATATACTGCTTAAAAACACAGGTGAAAACGTCTGTGTGCGTAGCTTCATCTATTTGGAATAGAACATTCCAGGTTCATGAAACCCGACATCAGGCTAGCCTGATCCAAACTCTGTCAGATCTTCCAGCTCTAAGCTGCAGTGTGAATATTCCGTTATGTTCTCCTTGTGTTGAGCAGCAGGATTGAGCTCAGTCACCTTCATGAGTCCGGCGATGCCTGGCTCCTTGCAGTTGCTGTGGTAAAAGAAAGCCAGCTGCCCCTCTTTCATCTGCCTCATGAAATTGCGCGCCTGCACATGCCAGAAACAGACTTCAGCTTTCAGGGGTGTGTTTTAACTTTCCATGAAGGTTGGTTCTGTTTTTGACCTGGTAGTTGCGCACTCCGTCCCAGCAGCTCGTCTGCTCAGGCAGAGCCTTCAGGTCCTCGATGCCGAACTACAAAACGGACAGCGTCATCAGACAAGAGCGGACAGCTTTACAGAGCTGACGCTGCTGCTGGGTAGTTTACCTTCACATCGATGCCGTTTTCAAAGCGGCTCTCGGGTTCAGACTTCATCAGCCAGCGAGCGTACTGTGGAGGATCCGGTGAGCTCTCCTCAGATTTCCTCTTTTTACCAGCGACGGAGCTCGATTTGTGCTGGCCGTCCTCCCCTGAGTCAACTTTAGTCAATACTGATCCAGAAGAGGTTGTTACTGTGTGTGACCTCTCTTACCTGAGCTCCCTGCTTTACCTCCCACTCTGGATCTTTTCTTTGGTGGCATCACACTGTCTGGAAAGATAAATGAAACTGTTCAGTGAAGCAACGTGGCCTGAATACGACAACATTTTAGTTCCTGGGGTAATCCTTGGTCTAACATCCCTGTGTCAAGGTTTTAGGCTGTCAAATTAATGCAAGGACCCAAACCCAAACCCCTCCACATGACCCGGAGCAGGCCCTCCAACAGTTATTCCAGCTGCTGTATTCATGCAAAGGTTCACTGACCTCCTAAAAACATTCACAAGAAACCAATTATTCCCCTTTCAACGTTTGTCCTGAACAATATCGTGTGGATAGCATATCAGTGTTTCTATCTTGTCATGGGGCAGACAATAAAGTTTACCAAACTCTGTACACATCTTTCAACTTTATACTTGGTGCAGTAAACAGGCTTGTTTACAGCCAGTCTCAGCTTTGGACATTTCTTAAAAAAAAAAAAAAAAAAAAAATTGTCTGCCTCCGTGACGTGGATATCTGCGATCACACTGCTGACTCTTCTTGTAGCTGTCAGATAGTTGATGTTTCTCACACTGTGTGTTTGAGGTCGTTGTCCTTCGCCAAAATAGAGACTGACCAGATCAGCTCCTGGGTGGAAGAAATATGCACTCTTTATACAAAGGGAAGAATGACTTAATACACTGCTTATTACTTTATTTATTTACATTTTAATTGTTATGCCATTGATAATTTCTATTAAACCCTTTTTCTTTTTCCCCCTCTTTCTTTATTTTAAAATTTGCAGCCAGATTTCTACCTTTTACAGGGGACTTTTTCCCTTTCTTCAGTTGCTTATGCTCACTCAGGTCGAACTGTTGGATTTTTATATGTAAAAGTTTCTAAAAATGACTGTGTTGTACTTGGAACTATATAAATAACGTTTTAAAACTGATACATTGTTGTCAACTCTTCAGTCAGGAAACTTCTAAATGACATTGTCATCTCATTTGCATAGCTGCTCATTTGCATATCCAGGTCAAATTAGATGATGATGTCATTTAAATCGATAGATTGTTGCCAACTCCTCAGTGAGGAAAGTTCTAAATGATGTCATCATCTAATTGGCATAGCTGCTCATTAACATGTCTTGGTCAAACTGAGCTGTAAATGTCAACAAGGTCTTCAGTTTTATTTCCAATGTGCAGTGTTAATGAGAGAGGAGTTAGTGGCAGTCCATTCTAGATAAAACAATTCAGACATTTCTGTGGCTGTGATGTTATCAAGAGCATCACCAGATTGACACGTTTTCTTATTTAGCTTTGACAACTTAACTTAACACACGACCGTGCTTCCAGCATTTTAGTGTAAACTGATTTTAATGAGCATCTCATACTAGAGCGACGTGGTACGTCACGTGGTCAATATGAACCAGAGCAACACACATGGAACCAAACAAACCCAACCTTTCAGTCACATGTTAAAAAGCATCTCCTGTCAGTAGAAACAGCTAATAAATGATCATGAAACCTACCGGCTGCAGAGCAGAGTCTCAGTCCACATTAACCCGCGCGAAAAGCTGCAACACGTGACAACAACAAACTCACCGGGACGCTTGATTTATCCTCCCGCTCGTCCCGTCTGTGACAGCTGCACTGCACCGCCCCTCACACTCATTTCCGGGTGACACGTGAGGATGGGAGGATGGAGGGGAAACAAGCAAGTAGCGAACCAGTGACTATCATCATCAACATCATCAAAAAAAAAAAAAGTTACTTCTCTCCATCTGGTTTGCCTGAGCTGTAAAAAGTACAAAAAAAAAAAAAGTGCTCAGGTACACTGACTGAAAAGTGAAAAGGTACTCAGCTACAAGGACTGCGGTCAAGCCCGCCCTCATTTCAGAAAGCACGGTCAACCTAGCACTCAATTGACTCTGTGGTGCGCGCATACTCTGTGCATTACGGGAACAGCGTTTTCACAGTGACTTCACAATAAAAGTTGGGTTAAGTTGAATGAGATCTTCCTTTTGATTTGGTTAACCGAGTTAGTTTTCTTAAGTTTTCACGACCTGGAGTGACAGGCACAGTGAAACTGATATTCTCCTGCGACAATACAAAGTATCAAAATAAACACGAACACACACCAAACACGAACAGACGCCCAAAAAAAAAAAAAAAAAAATCCTGTTGGCAACAACCCAGTCCACTTCGCACTGAAAGTAGGCCCCCCCAGGGTGCAATTCACCAAGTGTCATCCAGATCTGATGTGTATTTTCAAAGTAAGAGCCCTCTGAAAAAGCGCATTTTTGACTCATCCAGCCAAATTCAAAGTTGCATTGCTCCAAAACTCCCTGTTGCCGAGCAACCATTCCACTTCTGACTGATAGTAGGCCCCCCCAGGGTCCCATTCACCAAGTGTCATCCAGATCTGATGTGTATTTTCAAAGTAAGAGCCCTCTGAAAAAGCACATTTTTGACTCATCCAGCCAAATTCAAAGTTGCATTGCTCCAAAACGCCCTGTTGCCGAGCAATCATTCCACTTCTGACTGATAGTAGGCCCCCCCAGGGTCCCAGTCACCAAGTGTCATCCAGATCTGATGTGTATTTTCAAAGTAAGAGCCCTCTGAAAAGCGCATTTTTGACTCATCCAGCCAAATTCAAATTTGCATTGCTCCAAAACGCCCTGTTGCCGAGCAACCATTCCACTTCTCACTGATAGTCGCCCCCCCAAGGTCCCAGTCGCCGAGTGTCATCCAGATCTGATTTGTAGTTTCAAAATAAGAGCCCTCTGAAAAGCGCATTTTTGACTCATCGAGCCAAATTCAAAGTTGCATTGCTCCAAAACTCCCAGTTGCCAAGCAACCATTCCACTTCTGACTGATAGTCGGCCCCCCCAGGGTCCCAGTCACCAAGTGTCATCCAGATCTGATGTGTATTGTCAAAGTAAGAGCCCTCTGAAAAAGCGCATTTTTGACTCATCCAACCAAATTCAAAGTGAGATTGATCCAAAATGCACTGTTGCCAAGCCACCATTCTGACTGATAGTACGCCCCGGGGGCTGCTGCGTGTGATTTTGCCTGCCGCCGCAAGGCATGATGGGACGCGGGACTGGGTTTTGGGCCATTTCTTGCCGGTTTGCGTATTCTGTGTGGTTTATTTGTGTTTCATTTATTATGCATGTGTTTTGTTCATTGTTCTCTGCTGTTGCCGTGTTTTCCTTCATTTTGTGTTCCTTTTTGTGTGCACCGTGGCTCAGGGGGACCTTTGGGGGAGGGATGCGGCCTTCGCGCCGCTGGGGAGGGCCTGTTGCTTGTGAACCTAAAGGTCAAACTCAGTCTCCTTCGTTATCTCCGCCGCTCGAAATCGCCACATTGGTGTCAGAAGTTGGATGGAGCCACGGCAAGCTTCAGATAGAAGACGCCCGGAGAACGCAGGAAGGATCGCCGCGCAGTGGGGGACTCCGAGCCGGCCCGACGGGTCCAGCGATCGGCCGAAGCACCGTCCAGAAGCGGCGAGGATGGCTGAGGACGGTGGCGATCGCGTGGATGCGGGAGCTCGCCCACCCACCGCTCCAGCGAGAGCCGCCGTCAAGCTGCGGAAGTATGATGGCGCCGGCTCACTGGAGCTCTTCATCAAGCAGACACGAGTCGCCGCAACGCACAACAGCTGGAGTGGCCAAGACACCGCCGCGCATCGAGCCCTGGCCTTGGAAGGCAAGGCCCAGCAAGTTCTCTTCGACTTCGTGCCCGGAGAAGAGCGGATCCTGGCCGCATTAATCACCGCACTCGAGCGGCGCTTCGGGCGGCGCACCATAGAGGCCGCTGAAAGGGAAAAGCTGAATAACCGCCGCCGTCGCCAAGGAGAAAACCTGGGCTCCTTCGCCACTGACGTCCAGTTATTCGCACGGCAGGGCTTCCCCACCTTCCCCGTAAGCGTGCTGGAGTAACTGGAGTAACTCCTCCATGCATTCCAGCAAGGACTCCCGCCCCAGGCGGCTGCATCAGCATGTGCAGCTCGCTACACCACAGACCCTGGAGAAGGCCCTCTGGGAAGCAGAACTAACCGAGACAATCTCCTCCACACCGCGGGTCGGCGCCAAATCACCGCCGCCCCGTGTTCAACTGGCTCACGCCGCCAAAGAAGACGCCCTTCTCCTTGAAGGCGGTGGCGGTTATTCAGCTTTTCCCTTTCAGCGGCCTCTATGGTGCGCCGCCCGAAGCGCCGCTCGAGTGCGGTGATTAATGCGGCCAGGATCCGCTCTTCTCCGGGCACGAAGTCAAAGAGAACTTGCTGGGCCTTGCCTTCCAAGGCCAGGGCTCGATGCGCGGCGGTGTCTTGGCCACTCCAGCTGTTGTGCGTTGCGGCGACTCGTGTCTGCTTGATGAAGAGCTCCAGTGAGCCGGCGCCATCATACTTCCGCAGCTTGACGGCGGCTCTCGCTGGAGCGGTGGGTGGGCGAGCTCCCGCATCCACGCGATCGCCACCGTCCTCAGCCATCCTCGCCGCTTCTGGACGGTGCTTCGGCCGATCGCTGGACCCGTCGGGCCGGCTCGGAGTCCCCCACTGCGCGGCGATCCTTCCTGCGTTCTCCGGGCGTCTTCTATCTGAAGCTTGCCGTGGCTCCATCCAACTTCTGACACCAATGTGGCGATTTCGAGCGGCGGAGACAACGAAGGAGACTGAGTTTGACCTTTAGGTTCACAAGCAACAGGCCCTCCCCAGCGGCGCGAAGGCCGCATCCCTCCCCCAAAGGTCCCCCTGAGCCACGGTGCACACAAAAAGGAACACAAAATGAAGGAAAACACGGCAACAGCAGAGAACAACAATGAACAAAACACATGCATAATAAATGAAACACAAATAAACCACACAGAATACGCAAACCGGCAAGAAATGGCCCAAAACCCAGTCCCGCATCCCATCATGCCTTGCGGCGGCAGGCAAAATCACACGCAGCAGCCCCCGGGGCCTACTATCAGTCAGAATGGTGGCTTGGCAACAGTGCATTTTGGATCAATCTCACTTTGAATTTGGTTGGATGAGTCAAAAATGCGCTTTTTCAGAGGGCTCTTACTTTGACAATACACATCAGATCTGGATGACACTTGGTGAATGGGACCCTGGGGGGGCCGACTATCAGTCAGAAGTGGAATGGTTGCTCGGCAACAGGGAATTTTGGAGCAATGCAACTTTGAATGTGGTTGGATGAGTCAAAATGTGAGATTTCAGAGGGCTCTTATTTTGAAACTACAAATCAGATCTGGATGACACTCGGTGACTGGGACCCTCGGGGGGTCGTCTATCAGTGAGAAGTGGAATGGTATCTCGGCAACAGGGCGTTTTGGAGCAATGCATCTTTGAATTCGTTGGGATGAGTCAAAATGTGAGTTTTCAGAGGGCTCTTATTTTGAAACCACACATCAGATCTGGATGACAATCGGTGAATGGGACCCTGCGGGGGCGGGGGGGGGGGGGGGGGGGGGGGGGGGTGTTCTATCAGACAGAAGTGGAGTGGGTTGTTGGTAACAGGGTATTTGTTATTGGCGTCTGTTGGTGTTTGGTGTGTGTTGGTGTTTGATTTGATAGATTTAGTTCTGACATTGTCGCCTGTGCCTGTCAGTCCAGGTCGTGAAAACTTAAAGAGCGTAACTTGGTTAACCAAATCAAAAGTAAGATCACATTCAACTTAACCCAGCTTTTATTGTGAAGTCACTGTGAAAACGCTGTTCCCGTAATGCACAAAGTATGCGCGCACCATAGAATCAATTGAGTGCTAGGTTGACCGTGCTTTCTGAAATGAGGGCGGGCAGTGCTACAAGGTTAGTGGCCATCAGACTCTCACTGATCCCTGTGACTAGTACTTGCTGAAATTGCTGTTAACCTTATTATTTAATCAGTCTGTACAAATTAATATTTTATATTACATTAATAATTTAACAGTATCTTGTATTAGTTGACATTTTACTTTTTAAAAAATTCATTCTCACAATGTATTAAGATCATTTCTCTCAACATATCAGGTCATACCATCGGCTGTAAAACTGTACAACAACATTACTGGCTGGATGTTAACACAAACCGGACTACATCACAACATCATCATCATCATCATCATCACAACCATTACAAGAATTTTGCACAGAAACTCTTTTACACTACTACACATTTCTACATTTTATCAATGAGCTACTTCATGGTAATGCTGTCTATAGTATATAAATGCTGTATTTGGTAATGTGTCATCCTTATATAGATTTTATAATTTTGCAGTGTACAAATACCCTCTTCCTTGCTTGTATATTAATGTTATTATTATTGCTTATATTTTATTACCTATATGACCATATGACTGCTATAACAATGTGAATTTCAATGTGGCGTGGGGAGTAATAAAGAATATCTATTCTATTCTATTCTGTCGATGTTCTATTTAAAAGCCTCTTTCCCTAGCATGGGGAAGGCACACCCCGCCTAACTGCACCTCTGATTGGCGTATCGTAGTACCTCGTGACTAATATGAGCCAATCAGAGGCTGAGTTGAGCTGATTGGGCCTTTGTCATCGTAGGATTAAAAAAAAGGTGTCCAGCAGCTCTGCCTGTGTCAAACCAACAGAGCTCACTGCTGTGGAGGTAAACATGGCGGGCCTCGGACCTTTAGCACGAATCGCTCGACTGGGCTCCAACCTGTGCAGGAACCACCGATTGATATTCAACAAAAGCTCCCAGCGAAGAGGAATCGCTTCATGTATCGACCGTAAGTTCCGGAAAAAAAAGAACAGAGCAACTACAGGAAAATGTATTGTGTAACTTCATTAGATAACATGCGGATAACTTACATGCCAGTCAAAACAACACACCAGGGAAATGATGAAAGCAAGAGAAAAAGCACAGATTTTATCCTTTGTATTGTTGAATTTATCCCCGTTCGCTGTCATTGGTTAGTTTTGGCTGTGGAGTCCTCCAGTGGTGAGGCTGAGGAGGCTACACGCCTCTCTAACACCGCCCCTCTTCCCCTCAGGGGCTGTTTGGTAACAAGATGACCTTAAAAACCTGGACGTCTGATCTGATGTGCTCTACATTACTCGCAAAGAGATTTGGGATATTTGGCATTAGGGTAACGTTTATGGGAAAACGTGAAGTAGATACTGTGTTGTGGAAGCAGAACAGTTTGACACTGACTTCTCGTGCTGCTCACGTGTGGACAGTAGAGCCATGGCATCCCACTGCTCTTGAAGGTTGGCCCTCAGGTCATCCAGGTTCTGAGTTCAGTCATGAGTCTCTGCAGGGCCTCGCAGGTGGTCACAGAGGTTTGCTCTGGGATTCAGGTCTGGAGGAAGTGAAGTCCTCTCCATTTGAGGAGCTCCAGTGTCCAGCAGTCACGATACCTCCTCTGTGAGCTGGAGCAGGCTGATCCCTGGAGATGAAATTATACCTGTGTTGTTCATTCAGGGGCGTACTGACTGGAATAATGTCAGAACAAGTCGTGAAACATTGAACAGTTGCTCTTTCAAAAGTTTAGATAAGGTCAAATTAAAGCCCGCTTTGAAGGTTCCAGTGCATTTTAGGTTCATCCTGAAATTTCACCTGCAGATCAAATAAACTTAGCTTTCAGTGACCAGTGTGTCAGAGTTGACTTGATTCGAGTTGTGTGTCTGAGCTGCAGCATTGTCATCTTGTGGATATAAAATAAAGTAAAACCAACAGCATTTCTTACTTAATCTACTTTTCTATTTTACACAGAAATGCAACAATAATTGCCCCTGCCTGTGCTCTGTTTCCTCTGCTTTTTCTCAACAGCTGCTCAAGGTCTCACAGATGAACAGAAGGAGTTTCAAAAAGTGGCTTTTGACTTCGCAGCCAATGAAATGGCTCCTCACATGGCAGAATGGGACCAAAAGGTGTGTATAATAATGAAATATGATCGAAAAATGTCATGGCGAAACCTGTTGAGATCACTAAAATCTGGTAGATTTAATTTTATTTGCATTGTGCTGAATACAACACAGTCATTTCAAAGCACTTTCAAAGCAAAGAGAAGAACCCAACAATTTCACATGTGCAAGCACAGAGAAAGGGAACAAATTCTCTTTAAACAGGAAGAAACCTGCAGAACCAGACTCAGAGGTGAAGACTTTCTGTTGTTCCAGTTGGGGTTAGGGTGTAGACGGAGAGAAAAGAACTGGACAGAGAGCAACAAACAAGGACTCTGGACAAGATCCTGTATCAATAAGTTAATAACCACAAAAAGAAATACTGTCCGTCTCCCAGCATGGGAAACAACAGCAGCTGGACTGTTCAATGAACCATTGTCATGTGACCCCAAACCCAGTTTGGACAATATATGAAACATTGCAGGGACTGTGCTTATTTTACAGTCTCTAAATATCCTTTGTATGGTTCCCAAAAAGGATTCATGCTAAGCAGAATAATAGAAACACTAATGGTTGATACATCACTTTGGGGCGACAGTAGCTCAGTTGGTAGAGCAGGTCGTCTTATAACCGGAAGGTTGGCGGTTCGATCCCCGCTCCTGCAGGCGTAAAACTGTCGTTGTGTCCTTGGGCAAGACACTTCACCCACCTTGCCGAGTATGAAAGTTGTGAGAGTGAATGGTTGGTGGTGGTCGGAGGGGCCGATGGCGCAGATTGGCAGCCTCGCTTCCGTCAGTCTGCCCCAGGGCAGCTGTGGCTACAGTAGTAGCTTACCACCACCCAGTATGGAGAGAATGAATAATGTAATGCAATGTAAAGCGTCTTTGAGTGTCCTGAAAAGTGCTATATAAAACCAATGCATTATTATTATCACTTCACTTTCAACTTCATTGATCTTTTGGGGAGTTTCCTCAAGAAGATAAAACTTTATATCAGCATCATAATTTGATGAATGAACTGAAACCTTTTTAATTAAAGAAGTAAACATAAAAAAATGAACCTTAAAGATAACAGTAGGGAACGCCGTACAGTTTGATGGCATGACAGAAGACTTTTTGAGAATTAGGAATTTTACCTGTGAGTAAAAGCATTCAGGAAGGACAAGCTGCAGATGTCTAACACTTACATAAGTCTACGTAAGTTTACACTTCTTCCCATTCCTTTTCAATATATTTTTTTATATATATGTCAATTGTGGAACATAGTGGTTGTACAAAAACGGAAGCATGTATTCAATGTCTTAATAAAGTTTAAAGGACTGATGACTGTATTGTCTGAATAATATTGTTAAAAAGGCCAAATGAGAGCGCTCATCACCCCGCAGTGTGTCATAATCTTTGACACTAGTGTAGTTTCTGTTTGGAAACATCCTCTGAGCTTCATTGTTTCCAGCCACAGCACCTATTCCTGCTGCACTTTCTCACTTTGTTATTAGCAGAAGTCCGTGTTCTAGTGTCAAATCTGCATCAGTGAAACATTCAAGAGTAAAGCCCCCTCTTGAAAACCTGCCTAATTTTACGCTTACCTCTTTACAACGCTTAAAAATATCAGTATTGTGTCCCACATCCTGGTTCATCTTGGTTTTATTGATTTTCTCCAGGAAATCTTTCCAGTGGAGACGATGCGGAAAGCAGCCCAGCTGGGCTTCGGTGGCATCTACGTCCAGCCAGATGTGGGCGGATCCGGTCTGTCCCGGCTGGACACGTCCATCATCTTTGAAGCCTTGTCCACAGGATGTGTGAGCACCACAGCCTACATCAGCATCCACAAGTACGTATCCCTCTCTCAGTCTCTGCGTCCCGGGTGTGTCACAGTGCAAGAGTTAGAGCAGGACGGACGCTGGGACATGGATGGGTCTCAACAACTTTTAGTTCATCTCTTTGTTCTGTAATTGATATAGATAATCTTTAAATGTCTTATGAAATCCTGCACAGTATGCCAAGTGAAGAACTGCTCAAGTCTTGTTTTTTTTTTCCCAAGGCCTTTACTGTGCATCATTTTTAATATGCCTAAAACATCTGCACAGTATTTTACCTGGGATAATTATTTCATGACCACATTAATGTTATTTAGTCATTGATCGGATTTGTCAAGCCAGTTTTCAGTTTTCTGTCTTGAAAGTTGACTCCGTAGTGAGGAGATCGGCATTCAGTGTTTACTGCTGTGACGTCTGGACCTGCTCACCCACAGTTTGCTCTCTCCGCAGCATGTGCGCCTGGATGATAGACACGTTTGGAAACGATGAGCAGAGGGAAAAGTTCTGTCCTGATCTTTGCTCGATGGAGAAGTTTGCCTCCTATTGCCTCACTGAACCAGGTCAGACTGGAAAAGATAAAAAAAAACACTGAATTAAATGTAACGGTTTTATAACAGTATGGCGTTGTAGACGTGGGAGCGCTCCCTCATGAACCTGTGATCTTTGTTTCAGGCAGTGGCAGCGATGCAGCGTCTCTTCTGACCAGCGCTCAGCGGAAAGGCGACCACTACATCCTGAACGGCTCAAAGGTGCTTTCAACTCCCCTCCTGTCATTTCATGTTTCTTCAGGCTTCCAGAAGATTTAGTAGCACTCAGAACCTTAATCTCTTCATAACTTCAGGCGTTCATCAGTGGAGGAGGGGACACAGATGTGTATGTTGTGATGTGCAGAACAGGAGGGAAAGGACCTAAAGGCATCTCCTGTCTGGTGGTGGAGAAAGGAACGCCGGGCCTCAGCTTTGGCAAAAAGGAGAAGAAGGTACGGCTCGTCTGCAAGCTGCCACTAGATGGCAGGATTGAGCCACAGCAGCCTCTCTCGCTCTCTGTCCTCTCAGGTAGGCTGGAACTCTCAGCCGACCAGGGCGGTGATATTTGAGGACTGCGCCGTCCCGGTGAGCAACCGGCTGGGAGAGGAAGGACAAGGCTTCGGCATCGCCATGAGAGGCCTGAACGGAGGCAGGATCAACATCGGTGAGGAGGAAGCCATTTTCCAAGTCACCCTCCACATCTGTTCACGGTCCTCTTCCCCAACGGTCACAGGATGTTTGGATTCACGCAGTTCTCTGTATGCATGACCAGGGGCGTCCTTCGTTTACCTCATTAAACCTCGTCACGAATGGAGTGATCTCCTCTAAACCAGCCGTAGTGACTTTGTTTCCTTAAATATTCAGAAATATGATCAACCTACACAGTGAAGAATTGACCTTCTGACCTCTCCGCCTCCAGCCTCCTGCTCCCTCGGGGCGGCGCACGCCTCCGTGCAGCTCGCCCGGGACCACCTGCTGGTGCGGAAGCAGTTTGGGGAGACGCTCTCCAACAACCAGGCGAGTCCCTCACAGGCCCAGTCTTCCTCTAAAGCCATCAACACCACAGCACTCAGACTGTCTGAATAACAGCCATGTATTTTCTGTTACTGAGGTAACGTCAGTGTCATGGCCTTCTGTTTGACACCCCTGCAGCTCTGACCTGATGTTTGTTTTTCATGCACAGTTCCTCCAGTTCAAGCTGGCAGAAATGGCCACCAAGCTGGTTGCTTCTCGTCTGCTGGTGCGCGAAGCCGCGACGGCGTTGCAGGAGGGCCGTCCGGACGCCGTGTCCCTCTGCTCCATGGCCAAACTCTTTGTAACCGACGAGTGCTTCGACGTGAGTTACAGCGAGCAGCGAGTAAAGAAATCCGTTGTATTAATTTTATAGCAATCCGTTTATTTTCTTTTAAAAAAACCAAACAGATCTGCAACCAGGCTCTGCAGATGCACGGCGGCTACGGCTACCTGAAGGACTACGCCGTGCAGCAGTTTGTGAGGGACATCAGAGTCCATCAGATTCTAGAAGGTGAGTTTCTCATTTAGCTGATATTTCTTCCATGTTCTGGTTTTGTACAGACTGTTTATTTGCCCCTCTCTCTCTTTAAGGAACCAACGAGGTGATGAGGATGATCATTTCCAGAAATCTGCTCACAGAATCATGATGAACTTTTTTTCCTCCAGATCCTTTTCCCGATCATGTTGTTATGATCTTCATATCTTTGATACTTTATCACCCTCCATGAGTTGATCTTCCTTCTAAGGGAAACTTTAGGCACACTAGTCAGTCACACACATTTTCTAGTGACATATCTGATCTTTCAGTGTTCTGAGGCCTTAATTCCAGCTCATAGTGAGGCGTCTGATGTTCAGGTACAAAACACACCGTACGGCAATTTTAATAGAAAATGCTTTGAATTAGGAATGTCTTTGTAAGCACAGTATCATAAAATGTGAAATCATAGAGAGTGACATGATGAAAAGGACATGGGTTTGTTTTAAAAGACATAGTATTTTCTCTGGGTAAACCTGCAATAGAAATATAGAATGGAGTTGGGTTTTCTTTGAACTGTGGCTCCTGTGAAGCTGCTTTTCTCAACATATGGTTTCTTTTCTAACAAGCTGCTCATTTACAGTTAAACTGATATTCTGTTCCGGGGTTTTTCACTGCTTGTTCAGTTTACTCTTCAAAGGGTTAATTTAATTTTACATTTTTTTCATCTAACACTCCCTTATGCTAAAAATGTTTCTTTTTTTTTTCACTATTGGCCTTTACTGCGTAACCTGCAGCACTCAGTTCTTGTAATTTCACCCCTGCCTCACTATCTTGCTGGTAGCGTTATTTCGATCAGACTACCTCAAACAGACACTCAGACCATATCTGAGCTTTTCTACAGGGCTGTGTTTCTCGTGTCGTAGCTTCAGAGTCTTTAGTGGTCCTGCTTTTCATTTTCTTACATAAAACACACAAGTAATGCATTTTAAATAGTGGATTGCAGGAAAACCCGGCAACAAGCCCTGCAGCGCAAGCTAATGGCTGAGAACCCAAATAAATAAATGCATACATACATCAATAATCCAGTGGGTTTGGAAAAACACCATATATCCCCTTTAACTCGACTGTGGTTGTTGTAAATCACATGCAGGCTCGGCGTCTCTGTCCAGGAAGTGGCCTTTTAGTTTCTTTCTATGATTTGGTTCCTGCTTTGTTACTGTACTTGACCCCGTTTCGTTTTGTTCTGTAGTCTGCCTCGATGTTAGAAACGTGTGTTGTGGATTACTTGATCTGTTACTTTACAGGATGCACTCCAAATAAATTTATAAGTGAAAATAAAACTGGCTTTTTTTGTCATTATTTGCAAGTAAGTAGGTAATTTGGTTGTATATATGTGTGTGGAGGTGATTGTTTTAGCCGGTTCAACCTGACAAAGAAGATTCAAACACTCCAGAACACTTTATTGAAAAAAACAAACAAAAAACAAGTCAAAGATGTGCTACATGTAGCCTGTAAATATCAACACTTCACTGCGATGACGCTCCCAAATCTCAGAAGAACACTAAGAAAAACAAGACCATACGCAGAAATATTGGTCGAAAGTTTGAGAAACAACCTGCTGAACTGGTTTCTTCACCCAACTCTTCTCAACTAAGCACCGTTTTCAACAAACTGGTCCAAAAAAAGACCAGGAACTCAAACAATGTAGCACTCACTATTTCAGTTACAATCCAGCTACCATGAAATACTCCTAAAGAAAGAACTGTCATGAAACGATGTTCGCACGGTTACTGTGGGCTGAAAACACCCTTCAGTGACGTAAATACACGGGGCACAGAGAGTGAAACGTCTCAAACTATTAGTAGTACCTGAATTGTGAGGTTTTTGCTTGGATCTAGTGCATTTAGCCTGAGAAAAGTGACTCAAATCACATCCGTCTAATTCGGTTCTTCGTAGATGAGAGAACTGTGACCGAAACGTATTTTGGAGCTGCAATAAATCTGAGTAGGTTTTCAAGTTTTAAATAAAGAATGGAGATGAAGACGCAGTGCTGCCTAGAACTTTGAAAACACAGCTGGATACTATTTTAATGGTCTCGTTCTACGCGTGTAAATAAAAATAGAATATTTCTGTCTGTCTCTCTGGCGAGGCCGAACGCAGCGTAGAAAAGGAAACTGGAACGAGGAACACTGCACTGAGTCAATGTCACACGGACGGGAGGGCTCGCTCAGGCGGCGGCCCCCCCGTCTCGCCGCGTCACAGGTCTCCACGGGGGGGGCGGCCGGGGGGGAAAGTGCTTTCCACTTCAAGGCATACTCTCTCTGTCTGTCCGTCCGTCGTCCCGCTCGCCGGCGGAGACGCTACACCAGAGAGCCAGCTTGGCTCTGAGCAGGCACCATGACGGCCACCCCTCCCATGCGGGTCAGAGTGGAGGAGCTGATCTGGGGGGCCACGGTGAGGGGGGGGCCCACCTGGGGCTGGGCCCCCTCAGTCCTGTTGGGGACGGCCGCCGCGGGGCTCCTGAGGACCTGCGGGGGGCCCCCGTTGGCGCTGGGCGGCCGCTTGTGTTTGCGCGACGGCGTGCCGCCGTGGTTGTAGCCGGGGAGGCCCTGGAGCGCGTTGGCTTCGCCGGGGCGCAGCTGGTAGGCGTTGATCACCGAACCCGTGTCCGACGCCGAGATGGGGGAGTATGGGTAGTGGTAGCCGGGCTGGTGGGGGTCCCGAGGCCGGGGGCTGGTGGCGATGGAGGACAAGGTGCCGTTCTTGGACATGATGTCGGAGCCGGTGTTGCTCTTCGCCCACGACACTCTCTTGGGCGCCTGAGCGTCCTCCCTGTGGCACACACACACACACACACACACACACACACACACACACACACATCACACATCACACCAACATCATCTGATTTTTCCAGTTTGTGGTGAGACCACCCAGAACCCTGCTGACCACTCAGACCCGTCAGCTGGATTCGGCTCCGCCCTGGTCTGGATCCTCTGGGTGAAACTCACTTGATCTCATTGGCGATCTCCTCCTCGGTGTCCCGCCTCCTCCTCAGGATGAAGATGAGGAAGAGCACCATGGCCACCAGCCCCACCACGGAGCCCAGAGTCGCCGCCGCGATCATGCCTGCGTTGGAGGCTGAGAGACGACACACACTTCAGTACAGCGGCGCGGCGCCGTGGAGGCAGAACGGCGGCGCCGCCACTGCTGCTTACGTACAGGTGATGACCTCCAGGTTGATGGAGCAGCTGTCGGAGCCGGCCGTGTTGCTGGCTCTGCAGATGTACTTCCCCGACATGCCTTTGGTGAGGTTGCTCAGCCTGAGGGTGCCGTGCCTCTCATCTGCAACACAACCACGGCTGTTAACAAACCACTTGTGCGATCGGCGTGAGTGGAATAAGCCAAGGGAGCGGTAACCGCCGAGTTATTGCGGCACGCAACGACACGCCGGGGAGCTACTTCACCAGAGCCACACACACAAATCTACTGCACCTGTGATAATACTGCAACGTGCATTTCTTCCTCAGATGATTTCATCACTGTGCTTCGTGAGGTTTTATATGGTTTCAGTGTTTTTGGAGTTGTGGGTGAAGACTGGACAAAGTGAGAACTGACATTCACACCTGTGAGCAAATTCAGTCATCAACTGGCTCAAACGCAGGTTTATGGACTGGCAGAAGAATCAGAGACTCCCCAGCCCTCCAGGATGAGTTGAGACTGCTCACCTCCTCATAACCACGTGGACGCACAACACCAGCCTTACATCTGACACACACTGTTAGAGAAACCTTTAGGACCAGATTTGATCAACTTTTACCATCAGAACCGACTTAATTCTCGGTGGCGGAGTTTCAACAAGGTGCTAGAATCTTGAGATGACTTGAGTTTTCTGTTTTCGGATCAGTTGTTTGAGTTTTGGCATTTTGCCCAAGAAAACTGCTGCTCACTGGATTCTTTCTGATTACCTATTTTTGTGAATGACTGAATGAATGACGTCGTGAAACAGCTGAACCTATTAAAATGGCCTCTGTCGCACACAGCGGTGTTAATTTATCAGTGACTCTTAATCCATACCATAATCCACTGTTGGTGTGCTTTCCTCTGCTGACGGTAAACATTTGGGTTTGGTTCAGTAACGCCGGTCAGCATTTTTCAGTTTTATTAGTTTCTGTCGCCAAGGTCGCGACACGGCGCTGCGTATGGATCCGTGCGTCTCTCGGCCTGTCCCCTCAGCACATCTGGTTACACGGGACGGAGAAAAATAAACAAGCCTCATGAGGGGCTTATCACCACAAATCCCCTGGAATCCAATCTTGGACGTCACACTGCAGCGCGTCTTCATCTGATGCGTTTTTGCTTTCGTGGCGACGTGAGGACGTGACGGCGGGTCTGCCTGAAGGTGTGGCTGTTTTTTAGGTTCCCGCGGTTCGGAGTGGGTCAGTCCTCGGAGACAGAAGAGTCACGTGAACCCGGAGATTCGCGCAAAACCGTCCCCAGATGAAAAGTCAAAGTTCACACTACGCCAGCAGCCACATATTAGAGCGGGAGGCCAGAAAATCCCTCGCAGCTGCCTGCAGGCCAGACTTGGGGTGAAGGAAAGGTGGACGGAGCTTTGTGTTTTTTTGTTTGCGCCATCTGCTGCTGCCTCCTCGGGGAGAAGGTGACTGTGGGGCACACAATTATGAAACTACTGCAAAGCCGTTTCTAACAAGAGTCAGAGGGAGAAGCCGACCTGTCTCGGCATGTCTGATACACTGAATTAAGCAAATCTGGGTGCAAATAGATGACACCTCCACTCCAGTAATAAGCTTTTGACCAGAATATTAAAATCCTCTCTTGGAGCTCAAAATAAACACCGAGCGCCTAATAAAACTGTGGTGGATGAGTTTGATGTGCACCTCTCTCATTATTTAATCCCCGGCCTTAAAAAACAGCTGTGAAGGACCAAACCCAATTGTGACAGATTAGCGGTCCGTCAGCTGACTGCGAGCTTGGAGCGGGTTCAAGCCCGGCGCGGCGATGGGATCTGAGCGGCGGACACTGCCGCTCCATAGGAAGACAGGAGCATTACTCATATTACACCGCCACCGCTGCAAGGTCACGCTGCAGCGGTTTGTCACATCCTCCACACCCGACACGTGAGCGACGCGCGGCCAGCGCTTTTCCCCATATGCAGAGCGCTCCTACCATATTAGCAATATGACGCTTTCAGACCAGGCAGATTAGTTTGAGAACAACATCCACACACGGCTCACATGGCAGCAAAGCACCAAGCAAAACACGATCGCTACTGGATATAATCAACAGCAATAATTCATGTGTCACAGCAGATGAGGTCATCATGTATATCTATAAATTTGCCCAAAAAGAATCAAATACTTGCTCTAGTTATGTGATGTTGTTACGACATTCATGTTCACAGCAGTCAAAATAATGAATATTAGCAGACAGAGGCCCTCAGGGCATCCAGCAACATAAATAAAGTTAGTCTGCAAGCAAGGGAAACACAAACAAAATACCTTTTTGTGAATGAATAACTATGACTGAATAAATGAATCAACAGCAGGACATTCACAATTTACCAAGTTACAGTTGTAGATAACATTGTACGGACAGATCTTCACAAACAGGAGTCAACAGGAACATTTAATACCGTTCTGCTATATAGATAATAGATAATTCAATCTAAAGCCTCAGCTGCGTGTCTTCCAAACTGAAAAATCTTCAACTTATTCAAGAATACAGCAGTTTTAATAAGATGTTTTAACTTATTGACATCACTAGAAAATGTGATTGATTGAAAACTACACTACAATAACCATTTTATTACAATATGAAGCAATATTTTAGTCAAACTGATCAACAAAATATGAATCACTTTGTCTAAAAATCAAGTGAAAGATGAATGAAAGCAGTAGTGACTGTGCTGTACTAACAATCCATTCACCAACACATCTACTGTCAAGATTTAAAGGACAAATTCAACCCTCTGATGTTTGATTTCACTAAAAAAAAGACCTGAAGGTTTCATTTTCCAGCGTTAAAGGAGAGAGCGAATCCTCTGAGCCAGTTTCTTGATGGTAGTCATTTCTGAGAAACCATAATCCTTGAAGGATTCTTCCAAATTGGGTTGATCTTTTTTCCTTTAAAGCTTCTCTAGAAAACCACGTGAGCTCTGGACGTGCGGCTTCTCCGGGAGGGGTGGGGTGGAGGGAGAAAATGGAAAAACCCTTACCCATGAACCCAAGGACAAGCAAGGGCTGGGGGCAGGATCTCCACCCTGCATTTCATTTTATTTTGAAGAAGAAAAAAGAGGGAACGTGAATGAGAGGGAGGGAAGGAATGAAACACGCTGATGAGGAGGGCATGGACCAGCGGAGGAAAAAAAAAAAAAAAAAAAAAAAAAAGAAAGTGCTGCACTCTGAGTCCCAAATCCAACTTATGCCTCTTAGAGGGGTTGATCAAGTAATGACATGGGGCTTGTTAGATTAGGCACTAAGGTCAGCAGGAAATGAGGAGAGCCACGAGAGGATCAGCAGCGAGCGCTGGAAGAGAGGCGGCCGCGGCGGAGAGAAGGTTCAAGTGTCACAGAGTTAGTGTACATCAACACAAATAGAATCAAAACCAAACCAGAGCGGGGCTTTAGCCGGAGTGTGAGAGGGAGCCAGCACACATGTGACGCAGGCGTGAGTGGGTCTAATGCACAATCAGAGGGAGTAGCTTTCATTTTATGAGACGGGGGACTTTTCTGCTATAAAGAGATGAGGGCCAGAGATCAAAGCAGTTAAGCCAATATTCAATCAATCATCCTAAGTCATGTTGTTCAGAAGCAGATGGTGTTTTCCCTGCTGTAACATTTGGAAACAAACAAAATAGAATGCAAGAAAAGGGTTTTTTTTTTCCTTCCTTTTTTTTTTTTTTTTTTTTTTGATGAGCAGGACTTTGAGAGGAGGACAACGTGTGTCTCAATCTGCAAAGAGGATTTCATGCTGCATATTATGGATCTTTCTCTGGAGAATTTTTTTTTTGGGACATTTCTGACTTTAGTTTGAAATTTTGAGCCCAATCATTCTGCAGGATATTGCAGGGAAATAATTCAGGCATGCAGCTGTACTTGAGGTTTTGGGGCTATGGAGGATGCACAATTCTTATTTTCTTATTTGAAACAGGAGCACAAGCAAAACTATTCAACCAATATTTTGATCTGTAAAAAAACAAAACACATCTTCCAGCTCCCAATTTAGCTTAATCTCTTCAACTCTTTAACTAAAAAAAAAAAAAATCTAAAAATGAAGCACTTGGTAGTTCTGTAAGCATTCTTCTGATGTTTCATGCTCAAAAAAACTTTCAACAAATGGGAGTGTTTGTAGCCTGGGAGGCAGAACACAGGGCAAAAAAAAAAAACAACCCACAGAAACCCGTAAACTCAACTGAACTTTTCAGATTGAGACCATCTGTAACAAAAACAATAAGGTGAATAAGAGACTATAAAAAAGCCTCAGTCATACAAATCCAAGAGAGTTTGAAAGTTACATACTTGAGTTATACTGAAGACTTGTCGTTACTGATTTATCTGCCTTGTGTTTTTATTCTTGTCATGTTGTCGTGGCTCATGTTACACAGTTCATATAAATGATGGATACGTCCCTTTATCCTGTGCATTATTTTCTAAAATGTACGTATATACGTGAGGCTACCTCTGCAAAATGACTTTTTCTTTAGTTTAATGTCTTAAAATATAATTATGGTTGCACCGTGTCAGCGATGAGATGATTGGTGATAAATACTGCGTCTCATGCAGTAGCTCTTCATCCGATCGGTCAAATATTAACATGCGAAGCAGGAAGGCTTTGAGTCTTGCTAATACTGCTTTATCTATTCATTTAAGTTTTAAGCAATGAGAAATTCTCATTGACCTACATATTGATGGCAGCCAACATTTCTCTCCTTCACCGCCTCAGGTTTACTCTGATCTGCCGCTTAGTTCAGGATCAGATGAATCGGCTCATGCTCCATTTATGTAGATTATCTATATAGATCTTAATATGGATAAAAGAAGCATTTCTGACAATATACTGACACGGCTTTCTGTCACCATGCGAATTCCTGAAGGTTTTTCTTATCAAGCAGCAAAGCCACATTTTGAATGAAGTACATTTGAATTTAAAATAATCTTCGTTGAGCTTTTATTGTGAAGTGGTGTGGGACTCACTCTGCATGGGGGAGAAGAAGACCTCGGACATGGGGGCGGCCTTGGTCCACTTGTACTGCGGGGCCGGTTTGCCGTGGCTGGACTGGCAGCTCAGGGTCACGTTGCCCTTCACCACCGGGTTTCCCGTCATGGTGCACACCGGGGGAGAAGGCGGGACTGAAACACACACACACACACACACACAGCGTGATCAACCTCACACATGTATGATGGAAAAAAAGATCCAACGACCCTGCACTGAACCGGTAGGTTATCTTTAATCCAGAGATCTGTAGAGTTCTCATTCAGCGTGCGCATTACATGGAAATAAGATCACGTTTCCATCTGCTGCTACAAGTTGACTTAACCCTTTATCAAGGGAATATGGGGGAAATTCACTGTCAACTCAGCTTTGTTACTGAGGACATTTCAAGAGGTTTTACTTTATACTTGAGTCACTTTTCAAGTCAGTGAAATTAGATGATTAGAAAGAAAATGGGTTTCAGAGTGTAAAACTGAACAAATACAGTGTTTTGTAGTTAAAAAACAAATTGAAAATTTCACCTTTCAAACAAATCTAAGAGCCATTATCAGTGCAATATTATGTCTTCCCAGACAAATATGTACCTTAATTCTGACTGTGACTGATTGAGGATCTGTGGAAATACCATAGAGAGCTATTAGAAGACGCTTTTTTAATTATTTTTTGAAAATATTTAACTTTTTTAAGGTAAAACAATCATATTTTGTTGATAATCACATGTATGATGCAACAAAATCTGAATTTATAGCTGAATAATGTCATGAATTAGGATTCATTTCTTGCTGAATTCATGTAAAAAAGTTAAACTGATTCATTGCATTTTATTTACTGGATTAGAAGAGTAGAAAATAATGTGTCATTGGTAAAAAAACACATTGAGAACACGTGACCTGCTTTTCCTTGGAGACCTGGAATAACCTTTGAGAAAAATGCGGACTCCTGATCTTTGATCTCTGACTGTTTAAACTTTAGTAGAAATGAATATTCTGTCCCATTCACTGTCCCAGACTCCAGTGAAAATGATCATTTACTGAATGGCAGAAAGCTTTATAATGATGAGCACATCTGTTTAACTCCTGCAGTTGAAAGCGGCTGACTTCACGTTGCTCAGTAACAACCTTCTGTAGTGACCAGCAGTTGCTGGTCTGCAGGACACCGCGGGGGCGGAGCCTGCAGTGAAGGGTTAACCAGGCGCCGCTGGGAGTCGTCTGGAAACTGCTTCCTCAGATAAACATGCAACACCAACCTGACACGTCTGATTCAAAAGCCTCCAAACTACACTCAGCATTTTGCTTCTCGAATCAAATGAAACGTGTGAGCCGCCACCGCCACGGCGCTCTGATTGCATCTAACCTTTGAGATTCCTGCCGCGCTGCGGGCCAAATACCTTTGACATTAAGGCGGATCTCTCCGGAAAGGCCAGGACCGTCGCGGACGATGACATTGCAGACGTAGCGGCCGGAGTCGGACTCCTGCGTGTTGTTGATGTAGAAGGAGAGGTTGGCCGAGGGCATGGCCACGCTGAAGCCCACCCGCTTGGTGAACTCGTTCTTGCCGTAGCCCACCTCACCTGAGCTGAAGTTGATCACCTGCTCCAGAAAAAAACCACAACAAACAAGTATCGTCTGAAGTGAGGGGGATTACATTTGGTTTGGTGCCATATCAAGATGTGTAGATTAACAGCAGAAGTCAGCGTCCCTCATGAAGATAATCCAGACATGTACAGATGGTGCGCGCTGAATTTTTAGGCTGATTTTCCGAGGGAGATAAGCTGACATGCATCGGACACTGAAACTGTTTAGATTATATTAATCATGTAACACACAGCATGCACACACACACACACACACGCACATGTGCAGTGTGTGCGTGCAGCTCCAGCGGCGGTCCGCGCTGCACGCAGGCCGGGCGGCAGAGAGGGGAGATAAAATGTCATTAGTGGCATTAATAACACCCATCCGCTCCTCAATCCTTCCGCCATGAATGAGACATCCGCTGCGGTGTTAGCAATAATCCAAATCTCTACACTTTTTTTTTTTTTACCTTAAAAACCACTGATTTCATGTCATGCAACTCAAAAACACTCTCCACATCTGTTCTGTCTCAACCTTTTGACATTTGAGAAATTTATGGGGGAGATATTTCAGCCGGAGTTACTCTTGTTTTGCTGTATTGGGATGAAATATTCCCCAAGTTGATAGATTCATCTCCTGAGTTGCAGCAATCGAAGGATCGGCTATACGTCGCTCTAATCCCTTTAGAGAGACTCCCTTTCCTCCGCTGCGCTCAAGGTCGCCTCGGGGTCAGCCATACAGCAGATCATTACGCCGCCGCGCTGATCTCCTCACCTGCTTAGACTCGTTCCCCGTGAAATGCCAGATGACGGAGTTCCTGGAGATGTCCGAGTTGGGGCTGTACCAGGCCTGCAACACCACCATCTGGCCCCGCACCACCTCCATCTCCTTCCTGGGGATCTCCACCTTCTGGGTGTCACCTGGAGCCACCAGGAGGAAACACAGAGTCAGCGGCTTTACTCATCATCTCCAGTGATACCTATAACATTTCTAAACCTTTAAAGCAGCAACTTCAGTATTTTCTAGTGATCATTTTAAAAAACTGGTAAAGTAATTCAACTTTTTTAAGTGGAAACTAGTGACTACAGTTGCATTCTACTAGTCTTTACCTCCTTTCCTACTTAAAGGAACTACAAATGTAATGAAGAATTAATTTTCAGGTACTAGTCAAGTAATTCTTTCACTATTTAAACCAACAGCTTTGACTTCAATCAAGCAGTTCCTTTGAGTAGCTGCTTTCAAAGCATCAACTTTAATTATAAAGATGTACTAGTGTTTAAAGTGCAGTAAACCTTTGAGCATTTATTTTGTGTAGGTCCTACACTGACTTGATAATCATTAAATATGAGATAAATGTAATAAGAAATAGACAAAAAGTATCTCAAAAAACATTCCTGCAAAAATGTGCACTGAATAAAAGTCAATATGGCACTAAAATACATAAAATGCATTTTATTGCATGGACTAGATCCGATTTATTTGTCTTATTTTATAGATTTTCATTTTTTTCATTCTGAGAAAAAAAAAAAAGATAATCCAGTCCAGAGCTCTGGACCTGTAGCCAAACTGCCCCAACATCTGCTATGGAGCAACAACAAACCCAAAAACTCTGGAAACACAACACATACCACTCATCTGCAGATTTCATGTGACTTAATGTATTTCTGCTCGTATTGTTTTTTGCTGAGATTAAAGTGGCTGATTATTTCCAATGTTAAAAAAAACACAAACCAATGGAAAACTGCATATTTAACAAATTCATATGTGGAATTACCAACAATAAAAAAAAATAATTAAAAAAAAAATCTCCAGTGATTAAAATGAGTGATAAATAATGTTTGCTTCCTTCTTGTTAATATTTGCTGTCACAGACTTGAATCAAATCAATCATCTGAAGGTGAGTTTAATCGGTGACCTGCGGGTGAAAACGCTGCAGGACGAACGGTGGCAGTGCGGCAAAGTTGTGAACTGAAAAAAAAAAGCTGGAAGCTGATATTGAAAAATTCTCCTGGTGTATTCAGTAATCAAGTCTGGTTTATTGACTGAGATAGATAATCTGTTGATAATCCCTTAAACAAAACCGTGCTGTGTGTGCATGTGTGTGCGTGTGTGTGTGTGTGTGGAGAGAGAGACAGTCTGACCTCAGTGTGTTCAGGTAACTGAACAAATCCTTTACAAAACAAAGCAGCAACATTAAAAAAAACCGCATGGCGCTGAAACGTGTGTATTGTTGACTGTAACACTGAATAAAGCTCCTTTTTCTGGAACGCTGCTATGAAGACGTACTGAGAGGTAAAAACAATCATCAAATAGATCAGAGCTTTAGTACTGACGTTTTTAATGTAGCTCAGTAGGAAAGTTCTTTACAAACGCACAATAATAACACGTTTTAAATAAACTTGAACAATTACACCATTACATTCATCACTATGGCATCAGTGGAGAGAAGGCCATCAATCAATACTTTCTGCTGACTTTCCTATTTTATTTCGACCTTGTCTTTATTTACAGATGAATCTTGTTTTGCAGCAGTTCCCGCTTTAGTCATGTTGGTGCTTTTTGAAAAATTGCGTCTTGTATTGAGAAGTTTTGTTGACCTCCTCCCAGAGATCGCCCTCCAGACGCCTCCTCACCTTCCTCACCGTCCTCCTCCTCTGTTGATAATCCCTCACACATAACCTGACTGTTCTAAATGAAACTTTGGAAATGTTAAATCTGCATTAAAAAAATAAAACACAGACACTCCAGCAGTCAACATTCACAAGGAGACATTCAGTAAAGCAGAGCTGCTGGATGCCGGGACGATGGTGATGCTGTGGTGTGAAGGATGGAGATCATGACACAGATGAGCCGTCAGTCACAGCAACAGACGGAGGAGGAGATGGAGGCGAGGAGGAGGATGTGCGACTCACAGGGAGCCCAGTCGCCCGAACCGGACTGCTGCAGCTGGATCAGCTGATCCCAGCAGTCGGTGTCCACGTGTGTCTCCAGTTTGAAGCTCGACTCAGACAAAAAAACACTGATGCAAGGAATCAACGGGAAAAATAAAAAATAAATAAATAAAAAAAAGGAACTACAGCTGCCAGTAAATCCCCAAACTGAAGAGAACAAAACTGTGAAAAGAGCCCGACATGAGGTCTGAAGGACCGACGGCGCAGACAGGCAGGTAGAGAGAGAGAGCGAAAGAGAGAGAGGGAGGGAGGGAGGGAGGGAGGAGGAGGGGGCGAGCGACGAGCCGCAGACAGCCACAGCCGGCTGAGATCTCCACATCTGTCCAGCCAGGCACGCCTTCCTCCCGTCCCAGACCGGCGGCGTGTGGAGGCAGCAGGACGAGGAGATGCTGGTGGTGCTGGCAGGGGGGTGGGGGTGGGGGGGGCTTCACGGCCCAGAGACGCATTAAAATGTGTGTCGGATTGAGAGGGGGAAAAAAAAAAGTTTGCTCACCAACCAAAGAGGCGGAGAGCAGGAGGAAAAGCGGCGAAGCCCGCTGGGGCTGGACTGCGGTGACTCAGTGCTTTCTTATTCCTCCCGGGACAATGTGACCCCTCCTCCGCCGCCGCCACCGTCGCTGCTCCTATCTGATAATTTCAGATTCTCTGATTCTGGTAAGTCCTGCTGACTAATCCCCGAACAATCCCGGGCTCAATCCACCTCACGTGAGCAGAAGAGCTCAGTCCGACATGGATATGATGCAACACATGGTCCCCTCTCCCACCGACACCGGGGTCACGGTCATCGTCACCATCGCCGGCGACAGCCACAGCCCCCCCCCCCATAGATTACAATTAGCAGATAACTCAGCTTTACATTTAATCAGTCATGACGTGACTCCTCTGCTGAGCCCGTTCCTGGAGGCCACATGTTCAGAGTTTGGCCCTCAGGCAAAGGATGCCCTCAGGGACGTTCACTCATTTCAATCTGATTAAAAAAAAAACAACTACTTTTTAATGCAAAAGAATGATTTGAAGCATGATGTCTTCACAAATCACTGATCCTGTGTGGAGTTCTCATGAGTCAAATTCACCTTTAGAAACTTGAATATCCCCCAAATTGTGCTATTTTATGAGATTTGGAGGGGAGGGTCCCAGTTTACAGAGTCCATGCCCATCACACACACACACACACACACACACACACACACACACACACACCCAGAGCTGTTTCCTGCATACCAACCTCTGTAAACACTTCCTCCTCATATCACGGCTTCAGATTTCAGTGCACCTGTGTATCTCTCACAGCTGTCTGCTTTTAGCCTTCGAATAGAAACAAATAAATCCAAACACCGGCCGAGGGGAGACAATAGTCTAGATTGTAGTTTGGAAATAGACTCGTGCAGCTGAGCGTGTGGCATTGCTGTCATGAAATATGTTGAGCAATGTCAATGTATACTGAGAGACATAAACACTGAAATCCTCTTTCATTGAACCACAGAGCACGTGATCGCGTCCCCCATTTGCTCACGCTCGCAGGGCTGAGCTGTAAAGAAATCTATTGCGTGAGATTCATTTCTATCACGATGATCAGCAGGCCCACCGCCGCGGTCCTCTAAGCCCGGGTCTGATTGATAATGTGCAGCAGCTCGGGCCACACCAGAGCTGTTGCTTTGTTTTCCAGGTCCGAAACGTAGTTTTTCTCTCTCTCAAATCCAGTTAGTGCTCTGCTTTCATTTACATCGGCAACCGTCCTTCATCGCACCAGTCAGCGGTGCGCATGTGCCGCAAACAATTACATAACAATTTTGAGAAAAAGGTCTCATTTAATATGTGGCTGTGTCTGCTTCAGCAGGGGTTTTTTTCTGGAGTATCCTGCATCATATAATGCTGTGGAGGCACCGCATGCTGATTAATGCACATTGTGAGAGACACAATCAGAGGGGATCAGGGTTTTCTGGAGGTTGATGAGACTGGGCTGCATGTGAATGAGCGCCAGCTGCAGAAACGCAGGCAGGCCGTAATTCTGAATGATACACGGATACTCTGTGATGAAGCAGGATAATGCCCTGTAGTCTCCTCGCTCCAGACTATACTTGCGCTTCTTTGAGCAGGTTTATCCTCAGAACTGTGTCATTCAATTGTTTATTAAATGGAGGAAAATCTTTGCTAATCCACGGCCGCCTCCATCTGGGTTCGGTGTTTGTTTGGCTACAGACACAGACAGAGCTGCTTCGAGATGTGGACGTGGACATAAAGTGAACTTAAATCCTCCACTAGGAGTAACGAAACATGAGGGAAAGCTGCTAATAAAAGGGATGTAGATACGATACTACGAAGCCTCAGTAAACTCTGTCCTAATTATTTTTTGCCAGGGGCTATTGTTCAGCCGAGCTACGCTTTATATCTGCTAATTGGATTCTTCTCTTTAGAAAAAACAATGTTTTCACTTATTTATTTATTTCCTGCATGGCATCCTGGCTGTGAGATATTGGCAGAGGCTTAGCAGTGTTTAAAGCTCACAGACCTATGGAGAATAAATAAAAAAGAGAAGTCCACCATGTCATGCACGTCTAAGCTGAGGCGCAATTAACAGAGCAACTCTGTGCTTGCTGTAATATCCAGAGCCATCCGTAGGGGGAAGCACACTCACACGAAAAGGACAAATAATCTGATCATCAGATCAAACCTCAGAGGGAATCAAGGCATCAAAAAAAAAAAAAAGAGTCAAATCAGAAATAAAGATGCAACAAATGAGTGAAAGTAGAATAAAACCTCAAGTTTATTAGGTCCTAAGAAAAAGCTACAGCAGGTGTCAATAAATAGATAGTAAAACCTCGGTTTTACATGTTAGTGAAATGTGTGTAATGCGTGTCTAAGTCAGCATCCAAACCAGCTGTGCCGTGTTGTTCTGATGGAGTGAAGGATAAAGAGTCAGTCCTCCTCTGAAAGCCCTGAGGGAGCCGTGTAGGCCTGTGTGAAGATAAACTGATCCTCTTTAACCAGCCCCACTCTATCTCCTCGAGTAATCTCTGCCTCCACCCATGTTTCTCTCTCTCTCTCTCTCTCTCTCTCTCTCTCTCTCTCATGTGAGACACTCTCTGGATCTAAAGCTTTAGCTGGGGCGCAGATTTACTCTCCATTTACACCTCACTCCTCTCTCTCGCCTGACAATATGCCGAGGTGGGCCTGCTGCCTTCTACTAATAATAATCTCCTCACACGAGCGACAGCAGCAGCAGAGCAGCCACACGTTGGGTTTAATGTGTTTCAGACTCACGTTTGTCAGAGTGTTTGACAATGAAAATATTTATTTTAGTGTACAGCTACTGAATATATATTAAAATAAAGTTATCTAAAAATAACTGACAGTACTGAGTAAGTTTTTACAGGAACAAAATTAAAACCATTCCTCTGTTGTGCATTAGGTGGCGGTGTTGAGTGACTTTAGTGCCAGTCTGGCTGAACAAATGCTGATGCCTCCTATCACACACACACTACACTACTGTCTGGTAACAAAAAAAAAAAAAAAAAAAAAAAAAAAAAAAAAAACCCACCAAGAGCTTCATACATAGTTGTTATTCTTATTTTTAAATGACTCAAAACACCCTCTTGTGGTGCAAACCTGCATTGCAAGCCTCAACAGGCCGGAGCATGCTGGAAACCTTCCTGTCTGGGACGGATTTACAACAGAATATAGCAAAAATGTTTTTGAGGCGACGTCAAGACTGCTGTTTTGTCTCATTTCGGCTTATTATATGGAAGGAATATTGATTTACGTTCAACTTAAATATTACATGTTATGAGAAAGTCGAGAGAATTCTCTGGCTTACAGCCGCATTGAATGTGTAGTTTATTTTTGATAATTCACTCTTAGAATTGTTAGTTATTTGACAACAAAATCTTATGTTAAATTTTGTAAGCATTCCCATTTACCCATCTAACTTCAATATTTCTTCATCTGAGATGTTAACCATGGAGCTGAATGGGGAGAAGCAGGTTATGGAGTCAACAATCAATCTTAAAAGGAATTTGATTCTAACTTTTCTTGTGTGGAGACTTGTGGAAACCTGTCTGATAAACTGCGGACGGTGAACTTCCTGTCACACTGCTGGCTCCGTGAGGCCGAGCTTCAAGAACCCGGCAGACGATTCGGGACCGGAGTCCTTCATGTTTGCATGTTCTTCGTGTACATGTGCAGGATTTCTGCGAGTAATCCAGCTTTCTCCTACAATCCAATAGCATGCATGTGAGGTTAATTAGTTACCCTCGATTGCCCGTAGGTGTGAATGTGTGTGTGATTATCAGCGTCTCTGTCCAGGCTGGACACCACTTCTTGCTGCATGTCTGCACGGAAAGGCTCCAGCCTGGGTGGATTCTCATCTTGTGTAGAGGAAGGATTGGTTTATGAAATCAGCCAGAAAGTTTGCTCTGAAAGAAGTTTGACAATATATTCTTTATTTTAAGAACCTGTGCCGCGAACAACAACCTGACTTTGATGTAAGCTCCTAAATTACATGTTGCAGAGACGGTTTCATTCCGTCTCACTACGAACGCACACAGGCAGCTTTCACACACTGTGAGAGGAAAAAATGCAGAAAATAACGGAAAATGTTCTGGCAATTTTCTGCCAGGACATTGTCCACTTTCCTACAGAGATTTCCATCAATCCTATTTCTGTGTACTTACAGGATATTCTCTGAACCATTTACAGACACTCTGTCAGGGGCGGAGGTCCTCCCTCAACCAGCCCCCAGTGCATCACATGGGGACAGACAACCACATATGCCTGGAGGCCGTTTAAGTTGACAGACGTGCTTTTGGAGCATGGGAGGACTCCCGCGCACGCACAGGGAGAACATGCAAACTGCAAACCAAACTGCCCCGGGCCATATCTGAACCAAGGGCTTTCTTCCTGTGAGGCAAGAGCGTCAATCGCTGCACCACTGCAGTCACAGGAAGTGGACATGAAGCCTGAGCAACATCTGGCAGCAGGGAGACCGACGGGAGACGAAAGACACAGAGAAGGGGGCGGAGCCGAGACGTAGCAGGAAGTAGACCAGTGTTTTGTTTGGTTTTGTTTTACATATTTGGTGAATGTTTTAGCTTCCATTTAAATACTGTGTCCTTGTCATCTGAAGACATCTTGTCAGTACTGTACTTCAGATTATTCTTATTTAATTTTTTATCAATTTTCTTTATTGGAAACAACAACCAGTAAACATTGAAACATGTCAAAAAAGGCAACAATTGTTTTGTTTTTCTGGTGTTTCTAACAACCCTGTAGTGGAGTTGAACGGGAATGTGTATGGCGAGTCAAATCCCAGATAATCCATGAATCAATAAATAATGATTTTACTTATTATTATTGACCACTAGAGGCCATACAAGAGCACTGTGTCATTGAAGCCTCCAGTAATAAACCACTGTTTGAATCAAGTGTAGAGGCGTACACAAAGCCTTGATCGTCCATCACTAGGGATGGGTACCGTATCGGCTCACCATCCTAGTCGCTGACCGTTGAAGCTTTCCGAAATGGAGACAATTTCCTGGATATTTTCCAACAATCGTTAAGGAGAACAATGGAGGAAAACCCATTGCAAGTGTGTAAGATGGACAGATCGTGTGACTCCAAAACATGAAGTCTACCTGGAAGTCTAAAAAAAACTGCGTATATCACAGTGTCCACCAGGGGCTGCCTCTGGAAAGGCTGTGACTCCATTGACTCTATTTCAAAATGAAACATCAAAACTGGATCGGCTGACTTTCTACAGCTCAGAGTTGTTTTTTTTCATTGCATTCCATTGCAGGTCTGCATCTAATTTTTTAGAGAGCGTTAAAGTTTTCATAATGAGGGGGCGTGGCTACTGGACTGACAGGTCTGCTCTGGAATGACTGACAGATCCTTCCAGCAGCTTTCAGGAGGTTTACTTTAAGATTAAGTTTTCTAATTGTTATTTTCCACAGTTCCTCAGTTTGGTGACTTGTTTTAATTAGTTGTTGGTTCACTATAACCATGACTAATTCCTGGATTAACCGCTCAAAAAAACCCTCAAAGGATTCTGTTATACAGTTTTTTCTGTAAGTACATTCTTGTGTATCTAGTTTTAGCAGTAAATATAGTGCGTGGTGTTCCCAAAAACTTTGTCATTTTTTCTGAGGTATTGTGACCTGAACATGAAGTTTGACCAGCTTTAAGTGAGCAACGGTTTTGCTTTCCTGGCTCTCACCAGGTTCTGCTTCATTTTGGAGACTGGTCGCCATGTCCTGAACAGCCAGGTTCAGGGTTCGATCGGCCAGCGAGCGCAGAGCGAGGAGAAGCACTGCCAGCAGCTGCTGCAATAACTGTAAACTGCTACTGACAAGTAAATGATACGCAAACACTGTGGAATCAGTTGATAGCAGATGATTACAGTATCACCACACCCCAGTCCTGGGCTCTCAGTCAGCACCGCCCCCTGTTGCTCTTTGGCCCCGCCCCCTCCGCAGTCTTTTTTCCGTCTCTGGCTCAAAAATTCAACGTGTCAGCCGAATGCTCTGTCCACCTTATACACTATCAATGGAAAAACCCTGTAAAATAAGCAAAACGGAAAACTCCTTCATATTATCACAGTGGCATCTACTGTATTTTTACGGATTACTATTTAGAGTGCAAAGTAACGCATCCATCTATCTAAAGAAAACCCATCATACACAGAATATGCAAATTCCAAAGGATGGGATTGAACTGGAGCATTTTTACTGAAATGCAGGTCTGAAAACCACTACTGCACTGTACAAGCATAGCAAATAACCCTGGTGACTGAAGCAGCAAGTTTCCAGTATCTCTGAGCATGACAACATGACATGATGCTGGAGTTTGTGCAGCTTGTCACTCTGCATTTTCTCCTTCTTTCTGCTCCATCACATCCTGTTTCTTCCATAAAATTCATTATTAGTTCATCATAGTCAAGTTTTCTACTGACTGAAGTTTCTGGTGCAATATAAACATCACTGTTCTTATGTCAGTCTTGGTGCTTATGCTTCAGTTCAGTTGGTGAGTACATGGCTACTGCGTTGAATCAACCCAAAACTGAGTCAACCGACAAAAACAACAACCACATTTAAATGTGGTGTCCACAGTCGGCTAAAAGGCTTAGTGATGACAAGACTGATTTAAAGCAACACTTGTCTCCGTACATCCATCCATGCATCTTCTGCAGCAGCTAATCCTGTGTGGGGTCGCGGGGCGCTGGAGCCAATCCCAGCTTACTGGGTGAGAGCGGGATACGCCCAGGACAGGTCAACAGGGCAAACACACACAGAGTCACACCCAGGGGTGATTCAGAGTCACCAATTAACCTCACATGCATGCAAGAACCAGGAGGAAACCCAATCACTCAACGGGAGAACATGCAAACTCCACACAGAAAGGACCGACTGGTATTTGAATGATTGTTTTCATGAGGTGCATCCAGTTAAATCAGAATATGAACTGCAGAAGTTATCACCACATTAACATGTGTTGATGCCTGATAAAACACTGGAGAATGATCCAAACTTTTAGAAGAATTTATAGCATATTCCTGACTGAGACATTTTGGCGTGTAATGGGCCAAAGTACATATAACAAATTTTAAAAATTCAAATCACCTCCTGTTCTGCATCACAAGGAGGCGATATTGATGATTTGTGTGCACTCAGTGAGCCGTTACTGGCTCGCATCGGTCCTCAGGTACTTTGTTGCTTATTGCATCATTATTCTACAGTAAAGCCTCACTTCATCTAAAGGGCAGGACAGAAATAAGACGTGTATCAGTACATGACAGTATAAAAAGTACTGCATTTAAAGAAGGATTTAAGTCTGAGTACTTCCACCCAAACAGAGGCTTAAAAAAGGCTTTAGATTTATTACAGACCAATTTCACACTAAATCCATCTGATAATTGTTGAGTCATTTCAATGAAGCCAAAAAAAAAAATCAAGTTTCTATTTTTTTTTTAGATGACTAAAGTCAGGAGAGTTCAGCCTCCCTCTCATTAAACGTCTGCACAAAATTTCACAGCGTTCCTTCGCATGGATGGAAAATGCTCCTGAAATAAAGCAACCTACATTTTTTTAATTAATCCACAGAATCCTGAAGTGGTGGCGGTACATCGGGAGGTTCGGTATGAAATCATCCGTGGCAGCCGGCTGATTCCTGTCATCTCTCAGAGTAAGAAGCAGGAACGTCGCCGTCCTGCTATATGACGGAGGATTCGCGCTCACAGCTGCTGGGAGCGAAGCTCTACTTTGTTTGAGCAGAATTCATGAGAGCCGAGCTGGAATCTGTGCCTCGGTGTTGATAACAACGTCTTTAAATGACCCTACAAGCTGAGCAACAAAGAAAAACAACATGATCATAAATTATTCAAGCAGGAACATCTTTTTGCTTGTTATCTTTCTTTATTCCAGCTGGTTGGTTGAGACTGACCTTGAGTTTAATAACAGTGAGTCATTTTTCAGATTGATTAATTAAAATCGATCCAACAGCTGACTCTTTTTGACAGACTTGACGAGTACAAATGTAGGACAACAAAACAGGCGGGCTGGAGTGAAGCTGCACCCTGGACTGACCCTACCGGCTCCAAGCAGATGGTGCTTCAATAATAAATATTTGGGGAAGGCTCCTTTAAATTGGATTACATTAGTGTAATCTCTGCAGCTATTTTAAACCATTTTGAGAGTGCTATCTCATCACAGTAGCTTTAATCCCTCTTAACTTTTGATTGTGTTTAAATTGATTCTCCTCGCACACATGGCTCCAAACTCCCACAACCTCCCTCTGGTCCTCAGCGTAAAGTCACACATTCTCACTTTTTTCCTCCCCTCCCTTTGTGCGCACAAACATACGCACACACAGACACACCTCCAGATGAGTTAGCATCTCAAAGAGCAGCCCACTCCTCTCACAGGCGTGGAGACAGTCGACAGCGTGGGAGGACTTCAGATGCAACAATGTTTTGTTGAAAGTAAACATTTTCATCCATGTTATCAGATGCAGACCAGAACAGCAGCCCGAGGCTGAAACAGGGACTCTAACTCTAACTTTCAGGTTTGTAGAGGAAGTTTTAGACCAAACAATGCACACTGCACACAGAGATCCCAACTGCTGTTTCAGCTCTAAAGCACATTCACTAAATCTACTCTGTAATGTTTGACAAGAAATGAGGGAGAATACATTTTCAGTGCAGGAAAGAACTGATATTAATGTTTAATAAAATACTGTTTTGAAACTGTACTGATGCAAGAAAGAAAAATCTGTTTCATTTCCTCTGAAAATAGTTGTGAAAAACTTTGGAAATCTGATCTATAATATTCATAGATAGATAGATAGATAGATAGATAGATAGATAGATAGATAGTTAACTGGCTTTAGAGTTTTACACTTTGATCATTCAAGGAGGAAATTGAAATCAGATTATATGAAAGAGACACAAAAACACATTAAACTCTCAGATGTAGAGTTGAAGCGCCTCGGTCACCTCGACCATTTGTTGCTGCTGATGGGAAACAATAACTCAAGAACAACAGGCCACCTTTGAAACACAAAGCCAGGAAGCATTTAACAAAGCGCCGACTCTTCATTTCCTCTCAGACTCATCCATACTGCTGTCTGCTGCACGATGTACCATCACAGTTCAATCAGATTCAAAGATAACATCTCGCATAATTGCAGCCTGTCATGACTATTTATGACAATAATTTCATAAATCCTAAGAAATAGGATTACTGCCGTCTTCACCTCTCGAGCATTCAAATTAGTGGAAGCTAAAACCAGGCTGCACATTGATTCATCCCGCGTGGCTTCGGCGTCCTCGCTGCCGCGGCTCGGCGGCCCTGTGAACTCTCCCACATGCCAGCCGCTTGTCATCTGACTCTCCTCATGCCTGTTTACATGTGTGATTATACCGCTAAAGCAGCCGAGAGGAGAAAGCTGGATGCTTCACATGTTTCCTTTACGGCGCCGGCATCCGGCAGATTTACCCACAATGCCCTCTGGGCCGACGGAAACACAGGCGCAGGTCTGTGCAGTCAGAGAGGGAAAGAGGGAGCAGTGGGCTGAGGCTTTGATCACATGCAAATACCGCGTGCACGGGGGATGTAGGTGTTTACCGAGGAGAACAAAGACTCCTGCTGTACAGCAACTCTGGCTCCGTGAAGAGTTTTTATACAAACATGGGAAAGAGTGATTCTGACCGGAGGAGAGGAGCTGGTCAGTGTGGAGTGTCCTCCCAGCTGTCCATCACCAGCCCCAGCCCGCCGCCCCCCCTCACTCCTGGGCCCTCATGGCAGGGAATGAAAGGCGAACTGAGAGCTGCTATGCTACGCCACAACAGAGCTCATAACCGCCATGCCACCCCTCGCGCCGTGCCGGGTCTTTGAAGGAGATATTTATAAACCATTAGTGTGGCAGCGGGGCGAGGACTGGCTGTTTTATCTCCCAGATCTGTCATGTGTTCCCATGCACGAGGCGAGCGGCGCTGACAGGAGTGACGGAGTGAGGCCCGATCGGGCCGCCGCCGCCACGCAGGTCCAGGGTCGACGGCGGCAGCTGGAGCCCCCCCCCCCCCCCCCCCCCCCCCCGAACGCCTCGCTCCTTCGCCGCCCGTGGGACACGGGGGAGGGCTTAACGCAGCGAGACTGTAATTAAGACGCTGAGTGATCTGATTTCAGATTTCCACTGAGCTCTCATCAGAGAGGAATTACAGGATGAGACTCATAATCTGAGAGCAACATCAGACGCCTCCCAAGTTCATCATGAGGGAGGTGAGCGGGGGTCTGGACTGGAAACCGTTTATTACAGCTGTTTTCAGTCCAACTGTATGCCGTTCGGCTGGTGGACGACGTGCGTCAGCAGCTGTCTGTCACTCACCGTTTACCGTTAATGAAGCGAGGAACCCGGACTGATACCGGCCGGGAAGGTCCCGTTTACCAAATGTGGAGAGAAACGGGACGTTCTAAAAAATTCATCTATTTGTTCAGTTATCAAACATTTAAAAAAAAAACTTTAACCAAATCCCCTGCCATTTCAAGTGATGTTAATATTTGGTAATTTGATGTTTTCTCATGTTTCTCCCAACCTCATGTTGAAAAAAAATGATCACAGATTACAGAATTTGAGGTTCTCGCATTGAGGAAATTGAAGAAAAAGAACAACAGTTGTTTTGTGCAGGTGAGGACATATTTTATATCCAGTTTTTCTAATCTTTCACATGAGGGTACTTTCAAGTGCATGGGATGTTTCACAGATTGTTTTAAACCATTCAAAGAAATGTTGAAATACCTGTGGTGTTTTGGTAAGTTCTACTTCCTCTTTTCTTTTATTTTGTGCGCCCTCTCTCAACGTATTTTTCTATGACCTATAATATTCTCAAAATACCCTTCAATGACATGTTTAGGATTAAATTTCAAACTGTTGTCATTTGTATTTCTCTCAGTGAGAAGTTAAAGAAATTAAACCAATTTTCTCTCCTGAGCCTCTGGACTTCTAAAACCATAGTCTGGCACTATTTTTTTTCCTCTCTCTTTCTCTAATTGTTAAACAAACATATAAAACGAGGGTGAAGTAATGACTTCAGTTCAGCTTTCAGGAGACACTCCGAGGTTAAGCCTCAAAGCTCAAATATAGATCTTATGAAGTGGATCCAATCAATCTCGCTGACTTTGAGGTTGACAATCAATACAATCGGCACACTTCTTTTTATGGAGTGAGCTTTGTGTTGAGAGCAGAAAACACATCCAACTCAACACAGAGGGGCTATTTTTCAGTGTGTGAAAACTTTTCTAAATGTCTTTTGTGAGTGTTTAGTGCAGAGATGTCAAACTCTCACTGATCCAGCAGTCACAAACTGTTTCTTCTTTACCTGCTGCGTCATTAATCAGAGTTGCCTTTAGGTCTCGACATTTACAGTAACTGCAGGATCTCTGGTTTGTGGCTTAAATACACTGAACACATACATCTCATTTCTAAATGAAGAATTGGTCAATAATTGTTTTTCCTAATTAAACTGTTCAGTGAAGAATAACCTAAACAATCTGTTTTTATAAAGTACCGTAGTTAAAGGTTCTCTTTGGGGACATGCGAGGTACCGTCTGCCATCCGCCTCGCCTTACATCTTAATGTCTATCTCTACCTTAAGCAGAGAAATGAGGTGCTTAATAATTAACATCACCTGCTGCACAGGACATTACATAGGGTGAATCAATATTTAAAAAAAAAAAAAAAGAAGAAGAAATCCTAATTATAGCAGGTGAGTTTAACATGTATTCAGGTCACGTTGGGCAGATTTCACCGGACATTTTCCAGTAGAAACCCAAATAAAAAAGAAAAAACAAAGGGGTTTTGGAGCCTGTTGATGGATCCCACCTAATGAGAAGGCGTAATTAAATCCAGTGAGACGCAGACACGGTGGCGTGCTGGGCTGAGGCGCTCAGCGGCGGCGGCTCCTCTGGCCGCATCCCCGCCGTTCATTATTCCAGCCGTTTGATGCAAATGAACCCAATTGACCGGCTGGCCCGCCCACCCACATGTCCACCTCCAGAGGGGCCGGGAGGCCGGGCCAAGGTGAGAGAGGCGGCTCAGGAAATAACTCCCACCTGAGCCCTGAGCTCTCCGTCTACCACCACGTTCGATTGTTTCAACCTCAGTGTTTAAGTTCAATCAACATGTGGGAATTGGCAGTTTACCCAAAAAGCAGAGCGACGTGGCTACGACTCGGGTTTCCTCTTCACAGCAAGACTGTTCACCATCAAAAACAGAGGTAAGTTGGAAAGTTGATGTTATCTTCGAAAAAAGTGGCAGAATCACTCACTGACTGCACATTCTGACAATTCTACTACCATAAAATCCGAGTAAATGTTGTCCATCTGGTAGTGAAATTCAGCCGGCGCCCTGAACATGCCTCCTCTCCTCATGTATTTTATTCACATAAATCAAACTGACATGAAGTCCCAGACATTTCACTAATTCATTAGCCTTCTAATTCACTTTTCGAAAAAAGATCCGGTTAATTTTTTAAATGAAAGGTTAATGTCTGAGCCAAATACCTTAGTGTCACAACAACACTGAGTTTTGATGACTAAAAAAAACAATCTATGTTTAATGAGAGTGAGTTTGTACCTATAAGATGTTCCTGCGACGACGTGTGAGCGGGACTGAGCCAGAAACATGCATTCACATATTCACAGGAAACAACGTTCAGTACATTCAGAAAAAAAGACGAGGAGAGGAATGACTGGATGTAGGAAACAATAAGGTAAATTCATCTGAGAAATAGATAACAAAAGGACAACTGATAAAATGAATCATGTGATTTAAATTGATAATTAAACACGGTGAAACGGAAAAGCAATTAACTGAAATCGACGCTTTTCCGACGGAGCGAAAAACTAACAGAGAAACGACCGATTAAGATAAAATAGCTGGAAAGGAACGAGAGGCTGACAGTAAAACGGCCCAGTGAACATGTTCTCTGTTCTCTCCGGCCTTTATGCTCCCGCTTCACATGGCATTAATGAATATGTCTGCAGAACAACATCACATGGGAGAGAGTGGGACTTACACAGATCAATAAACACAGGCTGACACACAGCGAGGCCGAGGTGACCGGAACACTGAAGCCCACAACGCTTCCAACATTTAAAACCTCTGTCCTCTTCAGCCAGGACGAGTCAAGATTACAGATCTGACAAGAACACCCTCCTTCTATTGGTGTTTCACAGTAGAAAAAAAAACGACAGTGTGGAAGAAAAAATAGAGTTTTTATTTACTTAAATTGAAATTTTGACCATTTTAATGAGGATTTCCAAACAGACTGTGAGGAAAACTGACGCCGAGTCACAACAGATCATAGAAACTGTCATAAAACTGCCTTTCTTAAAAGATTATTATTGAGCAAAACTAAGTCAACTTCTGAGCCAGTTTAGTTTATTCTGTAAATTACTGAAGATTATATTAAAAACTTATCTCATCACCAGATTCTTGAAAAAACTGTCAGCTTCACTCCCATGTTAGTAACAGTATCAGTATTATTCCAGCTTGGCAGGACCGCTGTTGCAGAGCGTCTGCAGTAAAACCGGCCGCCGTGCCCTGCAGGTGCAGAGAGAAGTCACTCCCGCAGCTGACATGCTTGCAAATCGCAGACATGATTAATGCGGCGCAGTGATTTGTGCAGGTAATTTCAGTCTTGCTTAACTTCCCTGCTGTGCATTACTGTGCTAATGTGACACTTTATTGATCCCTGTAGGGAGCTTCTGTCTTCCCAGCAAGGTCTAAGTGCAGGGTCAGTAATAGGAGAGGCAGCCCTGCCGCTGGTGAAGATTCAGTGTCGTGTTGAAGGATGTTTGCCGACATGGGGGCTTAAACTGCTGGCCTGTGGTTGAAGGACAGTCACGGCACTCTGTGTGCCGCCCGGAGCCGCCTGATGTTTCAATTTCAGCCTGATTCTCTATAAATAATAGCGCAGAAAACAACATTTTACTACTTTGTAGCCACAGCTTCTGCAAGAACAAATGATGACTTTAACGCAGCAGTGTAAATTCAGTCTTAATTAAAAGTCACAGGCTGTGGGTTTCATCATTACAGCTGTTATTTCTCTTGTCATCAGATATGGAGACACAGCTGCAGATTCAATAAAGGAAAACATTAAAATCAATCAGTTTGTTAATAGAATGGTTAACGCTGTAATTACTCAATCTTGCAATAAGTCTATTTTAATCTTCAATGAAGCTTCTTCAAACTCCAGCGTCTTTGTTTTCTCATTTTAGGTCCCTATTTTAAACATTAACTACATCAAACGAGCTGGGATGATGAGTGGGGGATCATTTAATCTAAACAGTGGATGTAACCGACTGTGAGAGAACCTATAGTGGCCACGACACGCTCGAAGAACACACACAAGAAAGACTTCTGTTCTACATGTTTTGTGCTATGATGCATAATACTCCCATTTTTCACACTGCTTTGCAACATAACTACTTCAATGAAACATTTAAAGCAGAAATATCTGAAAAACACTTTTAGAATTATGTAGTTTATTATGATATCCAGGCTACTAAATCATTTTTATTGTGAAGATCAGTCAAATTCTTTAGTTTGTTTAAAGTGAATTTCTTTTCTTTCTTTTTTTTGTGCTGTTTGCTGAATAAAAAAAATCCATTTAAGGACATCATCTCTGGGACAGGACAGTGTATTTTCATTTCTATCTATCATGTTTGGACCAAATTGCTATTTCTCAAGTGGCGACAGCAGACTTCTCAGTGAAAACTGCCATTAGTTCAACCTCTGCATTTGCTGTTAGGTGACAAATATTCAGTTGATTGGTTGGTCCGAATCCCAAGGCTGTAAAAAAAAAAAAAAAAAAAAACGCACACACAACATGAGATTTCCTTTAAATGGATGTCAGGCTGCAGAGCAGATTGCTCACTCAGGATGATCATGAGTGAGTGACGGCAGAATGGACCCAGTGATTAAGTTTGTTCTCCGTCGCCGCCAACAGCAAATAGATCCATCAACGCAAAGCAAAGACAAATTGTAGCAGCATGGTGGACCACATATAACTCCATTATAACCTTCACTTCTTTTCTGTTTCCAAAGGAATAAAGTGGAACAGGCGGCACACAAACACACCGGAGTGGACACAATTAGGAGAAGCAGTAATTTAAGTGAGGTGAGAGGGACTGTGATCAGCACAGATTACATCAAAGTGTAAAAGGATTCGATGGGCTCACACCCTGACATGACAGATTAAGCGAGAGAGGCTTTTAAGGCCTCTCGAGGGTCTCCTCGTGAATGCATTATAAACCCTGCTTTTGTAAAAGTGCTCCCGTCGGTGTCGGGATTAGACGGAGAACAGTTGCTCCCCCGAGACTGACCGTGTGGCGTCTCAGCGCGATGGCCGCAGACATATGAAAGAGATTTATTCTGGTGTTTGTGTAATCCTCTCGAGCTACTTTACTTTTTTCTCCGGCACAAAGTTGATAGATATCAAGCTGGTGCTTTAATACACAGCAGGTCTGCCAAGTGGCATTTACTCTAATGTGTGGGCTGAGAGGAGAGGGGCTGAGATGTGTGATATTAGTGTTTGCTTCAATTTAAGCTCCATCTAATTTGTAAAGTAGGGCTGGAGAAAGCTCAATGTGAAACCTCAGCATATTAGCATCAGTGTTTCAAAAAGAGATATGCTGAGT
This sequence comes from Salarias fasciatus, assembly GCF_902148845.1. Lineage (NCBI taxonomy): Eukaryota > Metazoa > Chordata > Actinopteri > Blenniiformes > Blenniidae > Salarias > Salarias fasciatus. Next base: position 34,464,726 of record NC_043758.1, on the reverse strand, counting down.
GCTACAAAGAAAGCAAGATGAAGCGTGAAAAATGGACACACGCTGACAGGGCCTCGGATTAATTAAAAAACAGCACCAAAATGCAGTGGGCGGAGCAATAGGTGAAGTAGAAAACACGCATAAGGAGAAGCATGCCGGTGGCGAAATTTTTTAAATCAGGACTAGTCCACCCCTCCAGATGAGAAAAACCTTCAGAAGACGGTCAACATTTTGCAGCATGTATTCAAGATTTGCAAGATCCACGGATTTCCTGCAGGATTCAGCTCCATCAGGGTGAAGCGGAAGCATCACAGCATCTCAAGCTAACGCCGCTAACAGCCGTCTTTCCATGAGGGTTAATATACAAGTGTAACATGGTTTGGCATTGCTACTTGAGAATTATTATTTTGGCACAGCCTCCATAATACTTCATTTTTCTCCTGTCTAAGGGCTCTGGAGCTCCGACTAGTGGCAGGTGGCTGCATGACGCTTCGGCTGGCTTGTGCAGGAATGAAAAACCGAACGGCTAATTCACCTGCGAGACGAAAAACGTAACTGTATACATCTATAAATATATTTAAAGAAGAATCGAAGAATAGACCTCTTGTTTTCTGTATCTTCTAATCACGTTTTGACTTCATATGTTAAGTGTTCAGATAAAGCTGTGTGGCTTCAAATATCAACATTAATAATCTGTTCAATAAAACATGGATACTGATTCCAAAATGCTTCAGAAATGAGGAAATCAAATGATCTAAATCGATTTAAACTGCACTTCATCACATATTTCAATAAAAATCACGGCATGCTTTAAGTTGGAAGAAAAAGTTCACGAGAAATTGGCATGTTGATATGTGATGATAATTATTCATGAAGTAAAGAATGTCAAATGTTTTCTGTTTTACAATGAATCAGGAGTAAAGTCGCAGGTTGCAGTCGGCAGAATGAACTGAACTCTCACTTTGAGCGAGTGAGAGAACCTAGAAGACTTGAAATGGATCCCAAAAAACACAAAAATTCCTCTTCACTACATATCAAATGCTTACATACTTATAAGGTACAAAATGTTCTACATCTTCATATGTATGTTCTGAGATTCTGTACGAAGAGGGTGCAAGACTCTATGAAAACTATATTTCCATGCATGAATATAGAAAATTAAGCTCAAAGGTAATTAAAACATTATTTTTAGTTTCAGGCAACCATTCACTGATGAAAAAAACAATTGTGATAATTATTTTTCATTTGATCCAATTAATCCCCTCTTCACTATATTTAGTGGAATGGAGACATAAACGAATCGGAAACAGCTCTTTCCGTGCTGATTTCTGCAATAAATACAGTAAACATGCAGAAGAACATGAAAATGAGAGATCGTGTGAATAATGCATTACATATATATAAGATACCGTAACACAAACGCCAAAGGCTCAAGAGATTAAAAGATGTTTCCTTCATGTTTCTCAAATGAAGTTCAACTCAAGGAGATGTAATAAGTATATCGATGGCATTTTGTTCTTGTTGATTTTGAATCTTCGTTTTGGAAATGCTGTTTTCCGATTCTACGTCAAAGTAACCAATAATGACAACAAATATTAGTAGAAATGGCTAGAAAAAGGATCCCTGATGTGCAGCGACTGCACAAATGAATCAAAATACACCCAAAACAGTGGTTTCACAATTGTGTGTGTGGGTTTTTTTTTTTTTTTTTACATTTCTCTTTCCGTGTAAACAGACCTCACATTCAAAATGTTGCTATGTAAACGTGAACTTTTCTGAAACAAGGAAAAAAAAAAAAATCAATGTTTTCATTTGAAAAGTGGTGTAAACAAGTCTTTAAAGCACTGGACAGTTTTTCAGGTCTAATCATTCCTTTCTTGTGCGAAGGTTATTTTTACACCTTCGGAGCGGGTTAAGCCTCAGGCCAATCCCCTGCCCTCGTGTTATGACTGACGGGGATCCCGGGTCAGAGGTCAGGGGCCAGCAATCTAAACAATCCGCTTTATTATATATCCGACATGTTTGTTTTCGCAGGTATTAGAAAAAAAAATCCCAGCCTGCTACAGCGCCTCGGCAGCTGCGGGCAAATCGAAAACACAAGCTTCTGCAATCGATGCAAACACGATCTGAGGCCGGACGTCACCACGTCTCACGGTGTTGAATGTGGCTCACGCAAAGCAAGACATATCAGAGTCCCTTCAACAGCAGGCAGCAGGGGGGGTTAAGCCTTTAATTCTTCCACAGTTCAACAAAAGCATTGATTCGTTTGGACGGATGAGGTCGGCGATGGAGGCAAAAGTTGTGCTCCGTGTGAAGGAGGTGATCACGGATGGAGGCGTGAACACATCGTCTGAACGCACATAAAACAAGGCGCTCGGTTTTGACGCGCCTGTGCAGCGCTGGGTGTGTGCAGGCGTCGCCGTGAGGGGAAATGCCGCAGTGTTCTCAGCTCGGGGCGCCGCTCGTGCAGCGACTCAGCTTCGGCCGTCGCCCTTTAACCTTCACAGCCTCGCACCAGCTCGCCGCCCCGAGACCTCTTCCCACTCTGCAGATAGACGATCAGTGTTTCTTAGGCCAGGTCGCTAAGCTAAAGCTGCCTCTCCACGCTCTAATCTTATTATCAGGCCAAGCTGGCTAAAGCCAGCGGGGAGGGAGACAGGAGTCCAACAGGAGAAGACATCACAACATGACCACCGTCAATTATATGAAGAAAGGGGGGCAGTCAGCGTCCAGAGGGTGTGTGTAAACATTTAACATTATCTCCTGGACTGAGCTCATCAATAAACACCAAAAACCTCAAAACAAGACTTTCTCAGCCATGAAACAACCTGCTGTAAGAAAAACCTGGGAAACACACCATCCCGTCAACATTAGCATGAACCAGTTTCACCTGAAAGAAGGAATAAACCCAAAGTTTTAACTCTTATTTTGTTTATTTCTCTGTTTTGTTATTTGAATTTACTTTTTTTTTTTTTTTTTTTTAAGAATTAATTTTTAGCTCATTGAATGAAAAACTACATAGCAGCACTTATTCAAATCTGGTAATATATGAAGTTTTTTTTTTTTTTTTTTGCTTGCCAGAAATCCTTACGTTAGCTGATGCTGATTGTGAAATAAGGAAAAATGGTGTGTTGGGGACAAATCAGCATTTAAAACTTAAATGCATGTCTCAATTTGATATAGTATTCAGGCTGAATAACTATTAATTAGGAAGGACAAAAAAACACACTGACCTTTACATCCATCTAAATTTCATCAGTGCGTTGTGTGAGCACAGCCGTTCACATATAGCAACATGCATCCTCTCACTTCTGGACTTCTGTGTGGATAAATCCTACAACTGAAACACTGAACTGTCTTTCTAACCTTTGTTTAGAAACCAGTGCGCAGGAGGGAGGATCATGGCCCCGAGGGTACTAACTATTGTCCGAGCGCTCAGATAAACCAATTATGTGTAAGTGTTAGAAAACTGCTGTCCTCTGATTCAACGGAGCCGCCTCAAAAGCAGTGCGAATGCACCTGCAGCACGGCGGACGGATTCCTGCTTTTAACAGAGCGATTTGTCTGATGGACTGTTTGCAGCCTGCCTTCTTCACAGCGTCATGCATTAAGTGGATGTGTGCGATATTTCTGCAGAGAGCGTCATTTCTAACAGAGACAAGACGCTGAGCGGAGCGCGAAACAACAATCATCACACAAATAAAGTCGAATTACTCAGATGCCTGATGAGTCCAAAAAAACTGCCTGGCAGGTTCTTTGGTGGCTCTAAATGGTTCCCAGGTGTGAGTGTGAGTGAGACTCTCTGGAGACAAACATTGTTCTCATTGTTGATCTACTGAACAGGTACTGAACAACTCTTTACTACGACTAAGGTGAGAATGAGCATTTCAGGAAGGTTGCATTTCCCTCCGTCGACACAGAGACGGAGTTGGAGTGTTTCCAAAAAGTTGTGTTTTCAGACACCAGAACGTCCAAAGCCTGAGCTGAGAAGGCTCCCACAGTAACACATTCAGCCGCAGATTCATTTTGACATTCAAATATTGGGACGTGACACTCATCACCACCAAACAAAACAGAAAGATTACAGCTAATCTCTTACACACACACCGTGGTGAATGTTTGCAACACACAGATGCGCATTTTTATATGAATGATAAAAACCAAACAGATTTCCCTGACAGTTTGTTGCAGGAACAGAAACATCGGTGCATGCTGTAAATGATTCTGCTTCTCCTCACAACAAGCAAACAGGAGAGCAGGAAATGCACCGGATTTATTCACTGAACTGGCAGAACGTGAGACAGAATGTAAGATCGGCTGTCACCCTTTGTGCAAAAATGACAATCGCATGAATAAAACACTAACATGTATCGATGAAATATTTAATCCCACAACTTTCTCCTTCACTTCCGAGTCACTTTTCAAAAAGCGACGTGAGAGCCGGGCGTCCTTGAATACGGCGGCTCTATTTCAGCGACTGCAGCCGTTGCACTAATGTTCTCATTTCGAGGCAGAGAAGACGTACAAGCGCGCTGATTAGAAGAACCAAATGCACGACGGACATCTCCACTCCAGGATCCCAGTGAAAACTCCAGCAGGATCTCTGTCCATTGCCTCGTCTTTGGGTAATTAGTCATTTTCAGAGTGAAGGAGAACAGATGAATAATGAAATAAAGCCTTAAATGCCACAAAAGCAGGAAATGTTTAAGTGGGAATGAGTGATTAGGACGAAAAGCTTACGTCTGAAACTGGAACAGCTGCGTTTTTTAACTTATAAAATGGAACAGCTGTATTTTAAGCTCATAAGGAGCTTTTTCTGCCTTCACGCTGAATATAAATGCATTTCTATAATAAAATTATTTGTAGCCACTGACAATTATTCTCACAGGCGCTTGAAAGCAGCTGTTAATCTCTGTTTTGTTTCCAGTCAACACTTTGACTCCAAACGAAACACACACAAAAAAAAAGGGTGTAAATTTCAAGGTGACGCTTTTCTAATTGCTCAAAGCCAAAGAGCTGAAAACAGACGCTGCAGAGATGTTACACTTTTATGTCTTTTATTCTGGAGGCTTATTTTTAATAAACTGAAAGCACAACAAAAAAACACTTTAAATATATATCTACAAAACAACATTTTTTTTTTCAGGTTTATCTTCACAGTCGTATAAAGAAATGGCGCCACAATGAAAGTATCAGTGCGGGAAATAACAGAGAATCCTCTAAGAAGTAAAAGCCAATAAAAAAAACAGCTTTGACTTAACAGCCTCTGGAGTCGAGCGATGCATGCTGATGGCTTTTTTCAAGCAAGGATCTGTTGAATCAAACTGAAGCAAAGTCTCGATTGTCCAGAATGTGAAGTGCTGGAAAAGAGCAGGAATCTCTCGGCCACTACGTCCCACGGCGCAAAGCGAGTAAGTTCAGTATTAAAACTCTACACTTCCTCCTACTTTTTAGCTCTTCTGCTAAATTAATTCTATGTATCTCGCTTTGCCGTTATTAAAGTTACTTCAAGGTGAAGCTTCTGGCACACCGGACAGAATGCCAAATAAATGGAATTTAGTATTTTAGTGAAGTAGACGCACATACTGTACACCTGACTTGTTGTAAGAGGCAAAGGCAGCTTTGAAAGAGGAAGTGGCACAAACACATACCTTCACCACTGCTCATGAAGAGCAAGACTTATCTTTTAGTGAGTTAATAAATCCTCCCAGGTTCAAAACACCACACATATCAGAATGAAATATCTCCTGTGAAAACTATCAGCCTTGATCTCACTCTGTGTTTTATTTGGACCCAGACACGGAGTCACATGAATCTTTTCTCTACACCTTCGCCTCTTTACTGAGCTCCTCTCAATGGACTCAGGTCCCACTTACATCTCATTTCCACCTCATTTACGCCACGTTTCCAGCCAAAACGCACCATTTCTCCATTTTCATTTCAGAGAAGTTTCAAATATAGATGGCAACATTTTGAAAACATCTGTGATCACAGAAACAGCAGGAACACTGAAACTAAAGTAACTTATATGTAGGGCCACCAACAATGAGAGAACAGATGAACAACTTGGATTGTTGTTACACTGACTGTCAGCTCTAAAACCACTAAATCCAGGACGACCTGGACTGGGAGTCACGACCCTCTGGAGGAAAATGTTGTTATTCTCTATCTACTCGAGGATGTGCAGAAGAATGTTCTACAAACTGCTGCAGCATTTCAGCGTTTGAGAAAATATATCATGACTCACTCACCTGTTGTTTGTAAGACTGTCTTTTCATTGGTTTGAAATCACTCGGGCGTTGTGGATTCTTGGTTTTGTGATGTTAGTTTTGGATCGTGATTATATTTGGATTGGATTGTAATGATATTTCTCTGTATGAACCCTGATTCAAATAAATAAATTGACTTTTTAAAGTCTGAACTGTCTGATTCCAGTAAGTGAGCCTCTGATTTTAGTGATGTTATTTCCTCTCCAAACATCTGAATTAAAGTCTCTCTTTAAGATTCACTTTGCATTCATCCGATAAACCAAACGGTTGTCAATCAATATATTTTCTGTTCAATTCACCTGTCGTGGTCGAATATAACTTCTCCAAGCAAAAACTGCCTCTTTAACGACACTTTGTTAGTGGACAGCGGCTCTAAAGTATACATGTAAATGACATGAGACAGTTTTTTGTGACGGAGGAAGTCGTCACGCAGGAATTCAGTATGAATTGTTGCTGTGAGTCACGTGGGGCCGTCCCGGGGTCCACAGTTCAAAGTACAACGGCAAACGAGCATGAATGAATACATGATGCTTCCAACACAGTGAGGGTGCCTGTGTGTGCTGAGAGGAAATGGAAATGTCTAATTGTCGTGTGTGTGTGTGTGTGTGTGTGTGTGTGTGTGTGTGTGTGTGTGTGTGTGTGTGTGTGTGTGTAGAGTTTCAGGCCAACAAGTTGAACACAACTGAAGCGACTGTACGCAGTGGCGCTCGCTTCACGAGACTGAATCATCTCTCTCTTATGTCTCAAAATAATTTCTACATTTTTTTTGGGGGGGGTGCGGGGGGGAGCGGAGGATTTGAAACCAGAGGAAGTTCCTGACTTCACCTTCCCATCTGAAATGAAGCACATTTGATGTCTGAGCCTTTCCGGTGAAGGTGCCATGGTTACTGAGCTTATCAGGTGTGAGCAGGTTTCTTAGAAGCAGCTGTGTTCGCCAGATCAATTTAGAGGACCGACCGAGCTCTGGGCTTGAAATAGGAATGAGCAAATTCCTCTCCTACGGAAAAAAAAAAAAAAAAAAAAAAAAATGGGTAAAAGTCTATAGATCCTAATATATGTAATTTAACGCCTGACTTCCTGCTGCTGCTTCGCTGTCAGAGATACAGACACCTGCTAAACAAGGCAGGCCGTGTTTTTAGGCTAATTTAATTTCAGGACTGCTGAAAGTGTTTCTTCCCTTCTAAAAATGCAATTTTCAACACTCACTGGACTGTTTGAGAGGGTATGAAAACGATCACCCAGTTACAGTGCGAGCGTAGCGTCTGCTCGCACACTTTCAGACGTCTTCGTCAGACTTCCATTCATACACGGCGCCAGAGGCGGGTCGGCGTTTATTCCAACGTGCTGACGTGTTTACGCTCTGCGCGGTCCGCAACGCGCACATCTGTAGAAATTAGAATTGCAGATTGTTTTTTTTTTTTCTTTTACTATGCGAAGACCATTTATTTTCTTCAGTGTCAATAACACAGAATGATGGAATGCAGCTTAAACGTATCCAGTTATCAAATAGGAATTTATCTTAAGTCTCTGTTCAACTTCCCATGAATAAATCCAAGGACACTTCATCAAAAGAGGCACAATTCTGCCCAGAAGCGAAGCAGTGAAAGCAGGTCTTTGTCCCGAAGTGGACGCTTGGTGCGGCGTGGACTGTGATCTGGATAGCAGCGCGAGGCGGAGGACAGGAAATGGGATCGGAGAGGAGATAAATGAGACGCACCTGCGAGGAGGGGGAAGGGACCTGACAGGAGCAGCAAGGAGGAGGGCAGAAAACTTTTTCTCTCAAACTACCCAATCTTATTAAGAAAACAAGGAAGTGTGAACCCAGAAGAGGGTCGTCGTAAAGGGCTGGCTGGACGGCTTCCTGGATCTGGCTGTGCGGCAGAAGCACACTGATCCCTGGAGCCGGTCTGGAAGGAGACTGGCCTCCTTCTCCTCGGATCCGCTGCCAGATTTGGAGTTCAGAATGAAGAGAAGAGCTGAGAGTTAAGTCCTCCTGCCTTTTTAACGCTCAGAGTTCCTCCCGTTTTCCGCTTTCTCATTCCGTACATTCAGTCCCTCCACTACAAACCGAAACCAGAAACATACTGGTTATTATTTTTTTATTGCCCCATTTTTATTTTTTTAAGTGTTGTAGTTCTCACTTTCAGCTTTGCTTGGTTGAAACTCCTCAGTGCGTCTCAGAGATTTGACAGAGAAGGATTTCCTCCCTGGTCTCTGCAGAGATTGCTGATGACGCCCGGTACTAATTTTAGTCGGTGTGCACAGTTGTGCTGTGGTTGCCGGGTCTAAATCAAAAAAAAAAAAAAAAAAAAGGTGGGGGGGACAGTTTGCACTTGCTTTGTGCTCACAGTGGGATTTTTCATAAAGCAGATCAAATGATTGAAATCAAACAAAGAGCCGGACAGCTGTTGATTCTGTGACTTTCATAACTTTCCCAGCGACGCTGTCTGCAGGAAAATATGCGATGCATGTGGGATTACTGTGGCCAGCAACAGCTTATAAAATGTATGGAGGGCTGGACTGAGAGGATTTTCTTTGTTTCGCACATGAATCTAAAGATATAATGCAAGGATATGGAGCTCTTAGGGCCGGCCGTGTCCACTGTTTGATCCGTTTAGCGATCTTGGTCAGTGCTGCGTTCAGACGTCATCAAAGTTCAATCAAACTGTGATTACAAGCAGACAGGAACCCTTTTCTGTAAAGAGCCTCGGTGTTTACACTAGCGATGTGATATCCTGACCTAATATGGGGGAAAGATAAAGAATGCTCTGGAACATTTGTGTTCACACTGGCATTTTAACATTAAAGATATATTCAGAATACATGCAAGACAACTGCTGTGACGTATATTCTGCGACATGTCTACGTACAACGAGACACGTGGGGCTAAATGATGGATTACTGTGGTGAATTTTCATATGCAGACAAGTAACTCTGTACTGTATGAAATGCATATAAAGCAAAAATTCCTGTTGTGTACATCAATAATATTAAAAAGTGAGGACACGGCTTCTGTTTGGTCTTGTTGCAGGTCTTTGGTCCAGGCTGCATAAACACTTCAGTGAGACTTTAGAACAAGTAACTGGGGCTCAAAACATATTTCAGACGTACTTTTCAAGGAGACTTTTCTGGCTTGTTTGGCCAGACCGAGGCCTTCAGGTGTCACCGATCGACCAGACCAATCTAACAGACACGGTCGGGGTGTGAACAGCGCTCAAATGTGTGGAGTTTTATGGCTCTAGCACCAAAACTGTGAAATTAGCTGCCTCCTTCTTTCTGTTTCACTGACACCCCCCCCCCCCCCCCCCCCCCCCCCCACTCACCCACCCCCCCGAAACAGCTCAAGACATGTCTCCTCCGTGTGGTCGTCAGGTGTTGTAAAGAGTGACTTCTCACACGCTGTAGATATGTCGTAGATAATACACCATTGTTTCCATGACGATGCAGCTTGACAACACCGGCGCCGACGCAGCCACAGACCGGAGATTAAAGGGTCTGAGGAAAAATTTGAAGACAGCAATGGAGATAGAAGTGAATAAGTTTGTGTGATTGTCGTTTCCCACAGTCGGCTGCAAACAATCCCGACACAGCACACCCCTCAGGGGTGCAGGCGACTGTTGGTCACTGTTTGCTTTTTGTTTGTGTTTCCCTTGAAGCAGAATGATCAGTTTCACAAAGAAACACAGCTCCAGTGTACAAAAAAAAAAAAAAAAAAAAAAGATGTGTGCATTCATTATGCAGCAATTAATTTTCCTGAAACCACTGTGATGGAATTACACTGAGCTGATCAAGTTTTCCAAAAGAGGTGTTCACCACATGGTTCGTGTATCCTAACTTGTATCACTTGGTTAAATTTCGTTAGTTAAAACCACAAACTGATGAGGCCTAATCAGTGTGTCACGTGTGATTTGTCCTTCAGGAAGCTGGCCACAACACGCTGAAACGCTGCGTGTCCCCGGACGGCCCGCAGAATAATCAGCCGTCAACTGACTCAGAAATTAATACCGCGGCTGCACCGAGCCGCATTGACATTTTAAAAAATGGTTCAATTACAACGCTCCACCTACTCAGGAGGACGTCGTCTTGTTCAAACAGCCCCAGCAAGTCCTGACCAAAAAGCACCAACAGTGACCCAGAAAGAAGGAGAGTCGAGTCTAAATTCACTTATTTTACTGGTCAGCTGTGGCTGAATGAGGGGTTTGTACTTTGTAATGATCTGTTCGCTCCTTGTTTGACATAAGCAGTGAAAGTGGTGTAAAATACAGGTTTAAATGGGAAATTAGCATGAAGGAGTTTCAGAAATCTGTTGGTGTGCAGAGTGAAAGATAATGTTTAGCAATGCGAGCCTCATCCGGACCGGCGGAGAGTCGGTCCTGATGGAAAAACTCTTCTTATCAAAGCTTCCGGGAATCCGAACGACACCTCCAGAGGCTCACGGTAAAGAGCGTCACATCCAGTGACGGTAAGGTCATTACCGAGTCTGACTTCAATTCTCAGTCATCCCGAGGAGCCAATTATTCCCGGGTTTGACAGATTCCCTCAGATTATAATCTACTGTTGGGCCCTGTATTCTGCTTGCCGGGTTGTTTCTATTTTGAGCGTCGCCACCTCGAGGTATTAATTCTAATGGCAATCGCCTCGCCACCACCAGAGGGACCAAATAGAGAGAAAATTTGATCCACAAACTAAATTGATGTTACAGCTGCAGTAAACACTGGAGGGCTGGGAAGCCAAGCGGAGGGGATTTATGGAAACAACAAAGCCACTTCCACAAAGGATTTGCTGTAACGTACGTTGTAAGTGGCAAAGTATGGCGAGTAAATCGCAGAAAACCTGAATATCACTTTCAAACATCTAAATCTCAATCATTTAAAGAAAAAAAAAAGCTTTATAATGTGGTTTTTAACTGGTACAAACCAATCACTGTGAAAGAATTTTCAGAGCAGAAATCTCAATCAGTCCGTTCTTAGTGACACTAAATCCAAACTGAAGTGGAGATGAAAGCCTTTATGTTGTCAAAACCATCAGCTAACAGGTTGCACCACTGAATTTCACTTGTTAATTACACAGTCCGCGTCGCTTTTTGTTAGTGACACTGTTACTTTTGAGATTACGGCGCCAAAGAAGCAAACGCAAAGCGAAGACGTGTGAGCTCTGCCTCCGTGAATCTCCAGCCGCCGGAGAGCAGCGGTGTGTGGGTTTACGCCGACGTCTTCACAGCTTTGGCAGAATCAATGTAGGACATGAAAAAGGGGACAACAAGAAGAAAAGAAACATGGGTATGAAAGAAAACATTATGCACGATTGTATTAAGAGTACAGAGAGAATATTGTAACACTTTGAGGAGATAATGCAACTATGTGCCGACAGCCCCCTCACCTGCTCTTCGTGGTATAAAACTGTTCTTTAAACCACTGATTTGCAGGGAGGGTGTTTCTGGTTGTTCTCTGATGGTCTAGTGGTTCCTGCAAAACCAATTTACGCAGCGATCCTCTCAGCATAATTGTGGATTTAAAGGGCATCACAGCAGACAGTTGGAGTCTGCAGATAAACACCTACTGTCATTAAAAAGCAATAAAAAGGGTGAAAGACGGGACCTGACTGTAAGTAGCTAACAACGACGGATTAAAGGGCTGAGAAGAATCACTTATCTGTATTTTCTCACTCTCAACATTTTTACTAAACCTGTTGCCACTTTAGCTAATTTAAAAACGGCTTCGTGCTGCTTTCAGTGTGGCTGCACTTCCACGAAACACAAGTCTGAACATTCTGGAGCAAACCAGGAGGAAACTACTGGAAATAAGATTCATTTTGCCAGTAAGACTTAATCGTGCTTCTTCATGCTCATGATTAGCAAACAAGTGTCAGTGCAGGAAAAGACGAGGAAAGGTGAGTCTTAGGATGGAACGAGATTAGAAAAAAAAGTTTCTTTTATTTCACGTGTGTAATTTTTGCCAAATAAATAAAACTTTTTTCTCGCTATCATTCTTTTTCTGTCTCGCGGCAAGTCTATTCTATTGCAGCAGCAAAGAGTTAAAAGATAAAGAAAATGACTAAACATAAAAATATAACATCAAATACATGATATAAAAGAATATATGTGCAGAAAAAAGATTTGCCCAGTGTAGAAATATTCAATATATGTAATAGATAATGTATATACATAATTTAAATAAAAGATAACTGGAACTGAGTGGCAGGTGAAACGTGTATCAACCACACAACAAAAACAGTTCAGTCACAGCTTTAAAAAATTCAACATGAATGCTGAATTCAGTCCAGAGCTGCTCACTGTGTAACTCTGCTGAACAGGATTCAGCCTCATATCATGTTGACCCATCCTGTGTTTGGAAACCTTCATTTTGCAGGAGAGGATTCACTTCCTGATCTATTAGCCGCCTTGGTATTGTACACTTAACTGAAAAAGAAACCCTTTATAGTGGTGCTATAAAGTGAATGCTGGCTTCACACGTCCACTGACGGCGGTTTCAAAGCCGAGCTCTGTGTTAAACGTGCGCGACATGAGACGGCGTGACATTACAGACACACACAGTGTGGATCACCTTTAATCTGAGGGGAAGAATACCTGCAGCCCGTGTGTCCGAGTTGCCTCGGCGCTGCAGGATTGACCTGAAAGACCTTCTTTAGCCTGGCATAACAACGCCTGCAGCCTGTAAGGCCAGGTTACACCTCGAACCAGATGACAGCATTAATCTGGCCACAGCAACCCTCCCCTCCATCTGTCGGGCTCGCCGAGCAACAGGAGAAAGGAGCGCGGATTCTCTCCCCGCTCCATGAATACTAATCTCTCACCTCTGCACAGACAAATACCACGCCGCCTCCTTTACAACACACCGCTTCTCCAGTTTTCACTGCGAGGAAAGAAAGCCGCCGTTTCACCGGGTCTATCGTTGGTCATTTTCAAACCAACCCATCAGCGGTACGGCCGGGCGGACAGCCCGTCCGACCGCGCGGCGCAGAGAAATCACATCTCCCATTGCTGTAATATAACAGCCAAGCAGGTCTATAATCTTCTCGCTTCTTAGTGCAAAAACTCATCTCCTGCCAGCAGACAACCCATTTCCTACCTGCACTACAAAGTCAAAAGAATAAAGGTGTTTTTTCAGAGACCAGCACTTTTTATGCCTTTTGCCCTGGAAAATCAATCTTCCGCTTTGGATAAAAGCAAACATTTCAAAATGCTGATGAAACCAGGTTTTAAGTCACTCTGCTTAAAAAAAAAAAAAAAAAAAAAGAAGAAGAAGAAGAAAAAGCAAATTATACTTTTTATGCTGAGTATTTATAATATATTGCAGCAACTGTTAAATTCATTTCACTAGTTCAGCTCTACTTTCTTGATTCATGAACAGCAGAGTTAATGGATTCCAGGGTCTCAAACATCAACATAAATGATTCCTCCTGAATCAAATGTCACTGCACATGGTAGTTAGCGGCCTTCCGGGGCGCGCGCACGTGTGGGTGCACACGTTAGCTGGGATTTTCGAGTTCACATATCGGTTTCAACCCAGAGCAGAGGTCGGGCTTAGAGAGGGAATGTGCCTCATTACTGTGTGCCGTTTTCCCAGAGTGCACCTGGCCTGCACGGTCGTGACCCTCGCCCACGCCCGGGGGTGTGAATGACACACTCCTCCCAGATGCATCATTTATGGCCTGCGATCGGCGGGGACACAAACGCAGCACACACACGCGCAGCGTTTGGCGGCTCCTTCATTTCGTTTTCTGGAGACGTGGCGATCTAATTGGAAAAGTGGACGCGCTGAAAGATGCGCGCTAACGCTAATGCTAACGCTCTCATCTCCCCCGACGGACCACATCATTAGCCACGGGAAACACGGAAGCACTGCGGAGCTTCACCGGCTAACTGATCACTTACTGCACCGAATGTTTAATTCTGCCACACACACGCCGTTTGCCGCTCACGCTACGGCGCAATTAGACTGCGCTGGCCGCTTCATCTCCCACGCTCTCTGCCAGACGCTCCTATAACTTTAACGCTCCGTCGCCAAGAACAAACAAATCATCGTCCATCTGACATTTACAGCTTATAAACAGGAGATTTATGCACCAAGACCTTAAATAAAGCTAATTCTCTGGTGCAACGATCGCAAATCAGTCTGTTTTTTTCACACACGGAAGATGTTCATCTCGTACATTGATCAGCCATAACATTATGTCCACCCACCTAATGAGGAGGAGCGGTTTCCCTCTTTTCTGTCTCCAGACTCATCGAAATGAGAAGCACTGTGTGTTGACACACGCAGTGTAAAAATGTTCAACATGATGCTAAATATACTGTCTGAAATATAAGGTGTGATAGTAAAGAGATAGTGCTGACAGATTACATTTATAATTGTCTTTAAACCTCTACTGTCATGGAAACGGTGTCAGATGAACTCAAGCCCCTCAACGTCAATATCTGTCTATAAATGCAGATTTCCAAGGAGACAACAGTGAAATTTTTCTTTTTTCATGTCTGAATGAGCTTTAATAGCCTCAGCGGCAGGAAAAGTCAAGCTTTCTGGCAGCAGCGACGACGATGATGATGATCTTCTTCTTCAGTTCAACTCCTTCACGCAGACTTGAAGCCTGGAACCCTCTCTGTGAGTGAGTTAGTTACCGAGCTTATCAAACACGCCGTTCTGGAGACTTAAATGCATCAAATGCCCTCAAAGCGCCCTCCGGTCATAACCTGCAGCGAGGCTCGGAGGGAGATTTAAATCAAGTCGATACGCAGTGTGTGAACAGCGAAGGCTTTTTAAGTCGGATAAATAGATAAAAGCATGCCACTCATTGGGAAAAGAGAAACAAGCAGTGGGAGTGAGATGAATTATGAAGAGTCTTTGAAGAGTTTGGGGCTAAGCTACCTCCAGTTCACCAATGATTCAGACTAGAGGAACACAGCGTCTTGATTTTGAGCCATTACGAGGTTTCAGATGTTTCGAATACCATGCAAATGGAAACCTTTCCCCTAGTGAACAAACCGTTATACTGTGAAAACATTATGATTATTATATAAGTATTGAGTCAATACAGAAGAAAGGCTCATTTAGATGCTAATTTCTTTTATTCATGCCATCATGGTCGATTTAATTCAGCACTTTCAAGAAGATTCCACAAAAAAAAAAAACAGTCTTCACGGAATAAAAGCCCGTTCTGAAGGCGGTGTGAGTGCTCCTCTGGAGCAGGATCTCTCAGCCGTGGTCCTCAGCTGCATCTTTTAGAG
The DNA here is from genome assembly GCF_902148845.1 of Salarias fasciatus. NCBI lineage: Eukaryota > Metazoa > Chordata > Actinopteri > Blenniiformes > Blenniidae > Salarias > Salarias fasciatus. Next base: position 34,449,234 of record NC_043758.1, on the reverse strand, counting down.
GTCTCTCTGCTCCGTCACCGACACACCACTAGCCACCCCGCGCCTGATAACAAACACTCATCTGAATGAGGTGCGTCGGGACAGAGAGACGCCATAAACATACCGGCTAATGGTTCCCAGAACCAGCCTGTGCCGTGGCCGTGTGACGACACTCAGAGCAAGAAACATCTGTCTGAGAGAGCGGAATAACTGTTGCTGTAGTTTAATAGTAAAAGTGAATTATACAGACATACGAGGGACGTTATTAAAAGGCAGCATTTGGGGTTAAAAAACATTGACATTTCTTTACTTTACATTTTCCCTGACATTACGGTATTGATTGTTGAATTCAGCGGTTGGCTGCTCTGAAATAGGAACATGGAAAAGGGCAAGAAACGGCTCGGGTTGCGTCTTTAGCTGAGTAATTTCACACAGTGGCTCTTTGTCAGAATAGACCACATGGCGGCCGGCCCGCTGAGCCCCTGATGTAGAGACGAGGTGAGGAGTCCAGGTCCATGCTGTGTCCCTGCAGCGGACACTGTGAACGATGAAGTGATGTAGACAAAAGCGAACAATCCTACTGCACCACTTCTTTTAACAACGGCGATTAACCAAAGAATAAAAATCTGTAGATTTGCTAAACTAATTATATGTTAAGAAGAGAGACAAACGAACATGGCAGAATGTTCTTTAGGCTTTTCAGGCTTTCTAAGATGAAAATTGACTACAAATTATATCTTGCATTGTGGTCTGAAAAGGTTGCTTAGTGAGAGGGAAAAACTGTTCTAATGTCCGTAATTCACATCTCAGTGTGACTTCCAGGACCTCCGGTCACACACAGCCAACAGCGAAGAGGCAGAAAGCCATAACTCCAGAAAGAAAATTTTCAAACCACAGGCCACATCCCGTCTTCTCCTCTCCTCTTTGTTTCCTTCATGACAATAAGAACAAAGGTTCATCTCTTGGTGAGCTCCATTATTCATCTCTTGTCATTCCTGCATGCTGACGTACGTAATAACAGCCGTCCCGTCTGACTCGGAGCAGGTTGACATCGACCCGAGTTAATGACGTTAACAGCGCAGCCTGCCATCAAACTTTAAGATTGCTGTAATTTCCAGGGATCGACCGATGAGAAAAGAGAAAAACTTTCCCTCCAGAGCGGAGGTGTTTCTGAACGCTCAGGCACAGTTCAGGGGTTCATCAAACCAAAATACCACCAGGTAAAACTACAAAATAAGATAAAATAAATAACTATACGTATATATCTGACTGGTCGATAAAATAGTTACAATATATATCGTAAAAAATAAATAAATAAAAAAAGCTGCTAGCAGGTCGTCGCTAAGCGTGTTAATGTTTGGCCTGCCTCAGCCGTGAACCTCAGCAGTACGCTGACCCATCCCAAAAGCTTTTACTGGAGATTCCATCCATCCTCCGCTAAGCAGAAATATACAATCTGGAGAGAACACACAAAAACTAAAAGACATTTTTTTTCCCAATGCAATGAAAATATTTCAGATCTGACGTGTCGAGAAGAAAAAAGAAAAGAAATCCTGTGTGCGGCATTAGCGTGGCGTCTGTGTGAGGTCTCATGTCTCAACAGGTTCCGTTGCAGACGGGCTCCAGCACCGTGAGGCTCTCAGATGAAAACGAGAGAGAAGATGGACAGAAAATGTCTTCCACGGATTTTTTTTTTAGCACATTTAACGTTTGTCACTCATAATGACGAACTCGTCACACACAGTTCCAGCTCAAAGCTTGGCTCCTGAAAGGCGAAGACGCCAGGTTAGAGACGTGAGCTGCTTTTCCCCCCCGTCTTCAGATTTCAGTGTTCAGAATGGTTCCCCTGAAAGCGATTGTTGTTGGACTGTTAAGGACAGCAAATCAGTGTACCAAACATCAAAGTGAGTCATTCAGCAGGCAAACGCTGATTAGTTTGTGAGCATAATGGTTAACGTTGTGTGTCATACTTCTGTCTGATGTGGAGGGGGAAACGCAGCTTACTCATTTAACGTGCATCAGCTAAAATGTGCACGACCGAAATCTAACGATATTATGTGCACAACGGCAAAGCAAGCAAAACTCACAAACTGTGGCAAAGCGACAGCGGGGGAAGACAACATGTTGGTAACATGTGGAGGACAAACTTGAGCTACTGTTTCAGCAGGATGAGAGTCTGCTGTCTGTGGCAGAGTGCAAGGATCCGTCCCGGTCGGCGCTAACACACTCGTACATCCATCAGCGTTAACTCGGCGAGTTCAGACTGTTTTGATCAGCTGCCTCAAAGTCACATTAGCTCAGTGAGCCGGCACGCAAGGCTCCAATCAACACCTGTCAGCCTCCACTGCTGCAACTGTCCGCACGGATAACTCGGCGTTTTGATACGTCTGCGTCAGAACAGGATCCTACAAACAGCCGAGACATCAAAACTCCGCTCGCCACTGTCCTCTTTATTGTGTGCTGAGCGCGAGCCAATTAATTTGACCCAGTTTTACATGAGAGAATCCTTTAGGTAGCCGGGGCTCTTTGTGCGTCCAATCAGAGGCTGTGGCCTCGACGGGGAGTCAGTGGAACGCAGAGTGGACTCTGGTCAATTAGGCTCCCTCATGCAACGCCCACGCTAAGGTATGTGTCAACCTAACAAATGGAGCCGTGCACGGAACTGGTGGCAATTTACCAGCTGGAGCCAGAGAAGAAAAGATGGGGAAAAAAGCAGGGCTCGCAGGATGTTTTCTCAGCAGCTGACGAGGGAGAGCGATGGCCAAGACGCTCACATATGTTCGCAGCTTATTAGGCCGCAGGAGGGGAGACGACTGCAGCTCTGTTTCTAAACCATCCTGGTAAATAATATGGATTCAATGAGTCGATCAGGACAAAAAATAACCAGCAGCTATTTTTTCCTTTTTTTTTTAATGGTCGATTTAGGTCATTTTGAATCAAAAACAGAGATAAAATGCCAAATGTTCAGCGATTCCAGGCTTTCAAATGTCAGCGGTTGTCTTTTCATGTTTCCCTGTAAACTGAATAGCTTTGGGTTTTGCACTAAAAAAAGAAAACTTCAGTAGAAAGTCAGACTGTGATCTTATTTTGTGTCATTTTTATTGAACAGATCCAATGACAAAAGGTCATGTGGACAGATTATACTATTCAGTTCTGTGCAGTTCTTTAACTGGAAGCAGAATTTATTTGCATTGTTCTATCCTGAATTTCAGACTGGAATAAGGTCATTCACTATTTCTTCCATTAACCTTTAAATTATGGACAAAAAAGACAAGAGAAATACTGAGAAAAAGGGTAATGTGACCATGAGCTGATAAATAAACCTAGTTTAGTGTTCACCTTGTCACTTTTTATTCAGAATTTAAAAAGATTCCCTGATAATGAAATGTAATAGCAGATAAATGTTATTGCATCTGCCCACATTAATAAGATGAATGCATCATTATATCTGAACAGAGCAGGAGATTAGCTGGCCTCTTTTAAATTTTAGACCAAATTGGGCTGTGTGCATGTTCCCAGGAGGGGCTCGGTGGTCCTGCGCTCCGAGCACTGGACTGTTCATGTGGATTTTCCAGATTGTGACCATGAATAAAACACATTATTTTTGAAGCCATTAATATTTTATTCATAACTTATGAGTAAAGTTTGAAGATAAGAATGAAGCAGCTACTTTGTGGCAGTGACATTTTATTAACTACATGGACAAGATACTTCACTTAATGTTAGAAGTTGAATAAAGCTGCTGTGCTGCAGAGCTGAGTGTTGCTGTGAACTTCAACCAAATGTGTTATCTCCAGTTACTGTTTTGGTGAACTCCTGTTTAAATGCGACCTGTTCAACATCAGCCTGCCTCCAGAATACCTGATGTGATTTAATTACCTTTATGATGCTGTTGTCTGCTGGTCGCTGTAGTTTATCTCAGCTGTTTAGGCTCAAGTTTTTATGAGGTGGTTGAATTTTAGCAGGAGTGGATCAATACATTCGAACAGAAAGAGGACAATAATATAAAAATAAACGCACACTTGACAGATGTAACTGGAAAAGACAATCAAAAGCAATGCAGAAGCCACTTTCCTCCTCAAAAATGGTGACAGTTCATAATAAAATAGCTAGTAAAATAATACTGGCATCTAAAGCGGCTGTCACATTTAACTTTTCTGACAGAAAGTGAATCACAAACATGGAGAGGATCAAAATATGAAACAGTATAATAAGTGTTACATAAGGATTAATTAAAGTCTAGTCTCAGAGGCTGAATCCACTTGATTTTAAATTCGTCATGATGAAGTCTAATGGTCAATGTCAATTTCTCTTTCTTATGTATTAAAAGCATTTTTTGTCTGAATTCTTGCTTGTGTTGTACGTCACTTTGGACAAAAGCGTCTGCTAAATGAAACTGTAGAATTTTTATCCAGGTTTTTCAGTGAGGGCGACTCATGTTTCATCTTCTTCTGAGTTATAACTTTTCACATCCTGTTGACTTTTGTCGCATCTTATTTGCACTAATCTCATATTGAAGCAGACATGAGGGTGGCTCAGTGGAGCAGTGGATCAGCCTCCTGCGTGGCGTTGTGGCCTTTATCAGCCTGTTTGTACGTTCTGGCTTCCTGCCACTCTGGAAAGACGCGTTTGTCTTGTTTGGTTAATTGGTTAATCTGCTGATTGTCTGTTTCTTTGTGCTCCGACCTGCTCAGTGCGTCCGCTGTGTTTCACACACGGTTAACTGGGAATGACCCCGGCTCCCGGAGCTGGACCAACGCTGAAAGGCCGCCAAGCCGTCCTGCTACACCGATGCTCTGCCTTTTCACTGTCATGTTATATTTAGCATGACTAGAAGGTGCAGGATATCTCTGCCTGGTTATCTGAGCTACACTTTAACACCAATCTTCAACCGTATCCTGTCTATTAGAGGTTTTTTCATATGTTTTCATAGCCATAATTCCAAGAGCGATGATCGCTCAAAAATTAAAAAAGCTCCCTGAAAGCAGAGCGACTTCTACGATTTCCTCAATACGTCCAATCAGCATTCACAGATTCTGAATGCGAGCTTCTCAGTGGCATTAAAAACACACACTGAAGTTAGAGGCAGATATTAAAAGTTGAGAGGTACAAAGACTCACTCATTTCACTTTTTGATCATTATTTTAGATTTATTACACATCCGCTCAAAACTGTCAACTGTTCTGTGAACAATCTGAGCTCTTAAGCCGCCAGAATCAAAGATGCGGCGTCAAGAAACGTTTGCTTAACTTCATCTCTCTCAGCACGCTCCGAATGAGACGGTGGGACGGAATGAGACAAAAGCCTTCCGTCTCTCACACTCTGGTGTGTGAAGAGCTTTGACTTTGACTGGGGTGTATCTCCAGGATCTGCGGCGGCTGTCGTCTGGTCGCCGCCAAAGCTTCACGCCGATGCTTAATTCTCACGCAGAAGCCTTTCGGGAGCGCTGTTTGTTCCAGCGCTGGACCACGACCGACTAATTTCTTGTTTAGTTAATCATGCGATACATAATCAGAATTACCCTAAGCTCTGCGAGTTATTCTCTGAAAAGGGATATAGCTGGCCGGGAAACATCAGCCTGCACCGGAGCCAAGTGGCTCCCGTCTCATTAGAAACCAGCTGTCAGTGAACACAATCAGCTGAGGACATGACAATATTTTAATAGCCTGGCCACAGAGAAAGGCATTTCTACAAGAGGGGGATGAGCTTCGCATGCCAAGTCACCTTGCCACTGTCCTCAGGCCAATCCCAGCTATCTGATGGGAGGCAGTTATGAGCTTCACGCACCGAGGGGAGCAACTCCACTCTGATTTATTTCTGTTAAAGGCCGTTCAAAATGTCCAATATCTCTCTCAAAACATCCAAGTGAAAAGATCCTAAAGCCAACAACATATTAACTGAGTTATTTAAACATTTAGTGGCCAATTAGTCACGGCTCTTCTCGTGAGGAGCAAATGAGCTGCTGCCGTGTTTCATCAATACGTCTCTGGCTCATTTAAAGTCGCGTCAGGCCGATGGGTTTGTGATTGGCCGGACTTGCTTTTGACAGGCCGCTTAGCTGCGGTCCCCCCCCCAAAAAAAAAGAAATCCATCATGCAAATGAAGACACATCAGAAGAGGACGAGGCTGCAGTGGCTCGTCAGCGAGCCGCACGCTGAATTCATCCGTTTGGTTGCGTTGAGCGGTTACGCAAATCACAGCACGGCACACGTAGCATCACGCTACAGCGGATCCAGCCCGGAGAGCGCTTTAAAACACACACTCAGGTGTCCTCTGCATCGCTGGAAGAGGACGGTGAAGTTTTCAAAGTTACTGCAGCACTCAAAACTAGGTTGAAGATGCATCCGTTGTCCCGTTTGTCTTGTCTAATGAAGCTCTTCAGTCAAAACCCCGATTTGAAACAAACACATGCTGACATAAGGGACAGACGCTGTAACCGTCTCTGATTTCCACACTGGGAGGGAGCCAACATCTGGGCAGAAGGGCGGCAGCAGCAGCACAGTTGACGGGAACAAGATTGGCCAAGTCAGAAGGTCCTGAAGGGCTTTTTGGAGACGAGCCTGGATGTATACGTTTCCAAAAGGGGGGAATTAAATGTTTAATACATCGGCCATTGATTTACAATGCCAAGCTCAAAGGAAAGCTTAAAAACAAGAGACGTAGAGGTATTAATTATTAATGATTGCAATGCTTCATTAGAGAAACACTGGATTTCAATGCATTAATTGCAAACGCATGCAAAGCAGCAACAGCAGCATAAAGCCAGGAAGGAGTGCTGGAAGCAGGACTCTGCAGCCGCTCAGACGTCAAACACTTTTCTGTCTATTCTGGAGCCGTGCTGACTTTAGAGAGGCTCAAAAGAGGACCTACAATATTTATTTTTAATAGTCTACAACTTGCCCAGTGAAATTCCAAGTTTTACCTTTCAGACAAGCTTCATTGCTTTTTTGATTATTACACTTTATTTACACTTTAGCCCAAAACTATTGTGAATGACATCCTGCTGCTCATTCATATCCACTCGTTCCCTCCTGTCATTTTCACCCCCACAGGGGACAATAACCATTAAAAGAAAGTTTAAAAAAAAAAACTTCCCTGCAATTCATTTCAGAGCATTCAACCATGCAACAACATTATGCCCTCTTAAGATGAAGAGTACTCTGCTAAAAAGGGACCTCTGCTTTAAAAAAACACACACACACAAGCAACCACAGAGGAATTCACAGCAATAAAAATTACATTTTTCATGAACTGTCAGCTGCTTGTTACTGCATTTAAATCCAGAGAAGTCCAAAGGAAAGGAGGCACATGAGGCTGGAAGCCTCCTGAACGCAAACACGTGAGATCCGAGCAGACTAATAGGAGTTGATAACGAACTGTAAATCCCTCAGGAATTAATCTAAGTAATGCATTTGGATGCTTTTAGCTTTAAACCAACACGGATTTAAAAAAAAGTAGGGAGTGTGAAAAGTTCATGCAGGTATGTTGGAGTGCGTCTTTAATTGACGTGAATCATCAAGATTAAGTAATGAAGCGTATGTGGAGATGAAATTGTTGAACACTTGACTTGTTTGGAGTTTTTTTTTAATTTTCTTAACAGGTTCAAATGAGTTTGAAGAGAAGTAACGTGTCCACTTTGAGTCGGAAATACGAAGTGAAGCAGATTAGACACTTTGCTTGACGGTGGTAAACTCCCACGCCGCCGAGTGACGGAAATAATTAGCCTACCTTGGAAAAGCCACATGAACATCAGCATGGCTCGGAGTCTGCTCCTCTTCTCCATGGCGCACCATCCACCGGCTGCTGCTCAGCGCGCACTCCTCCTCCTCCTCTTCCTCCTTCTCCTCCTTCCTCCGCGCAAACTGCCGCCTAATTGTCTTCAGGTAACAATTAATGACCGTGCTCCACAGAAAGTGCACGCGCAGCTCGCGCTCCTCTTCCCATCCCGCCTGCAGACTGCGGCTGACATGGCAGACCGAGCGCAGCGCGCGGCGCACCGGCGGCTCCGCTGCGTCCCGCACTCAACAAGACGCGCTGCGCTGCGCTCCACGGCGCGCGGGCAGGCAGGCGGTCTCTTCCTCCTCCTCCTCCTCTCCTCCTCTTCCTCCTCCTCCTCCTCCTCCTCCTCCGTGCTCAGTCCAGCTCCTGCCGCCCGGATCCTTCTGCTCCAGCTCTCACGGCAAAAGTCAAGGAGCTTATTCACCTGCCTGAGCTGCTCGGCGACGCCCCCTGGCACACACACACACACACACACACACACACACACACACACACACACACACACACACACACACACACACACACACACACACACACACACACACTCAAGAAACTCCTGCAGACTCACGTGCACATTTATCATCACCAATAATAAAACGCCATCAGATCATAAACTGTCCTGGAAAGTCCAGGGAATTCTCCAAGTTGGAAACTCTTCATGGGAATCATGGGAATGAACCAGGAAGTTATTAAAGCTTGGCTCTCAATAGGGAACTTTAGTGAAAAGATATCCAGATTTCATGTGAACACAGTTGAATATCCATCCCATTCATCCATCACATGCAGGATCCTGGAGCACTTTGAGCGTGAAGCCTGTGAACACAACGAAGTACACAAAGTGAAGAGAGTTTTGATGATATTATGTCTTGATAGATTTAACTAATTTGATGTTTTACTCGTTTAACACGCAAATGAATATAGATATTAGTATTGCTGAATGTAATCATTGCATCGATTCAGTGACAAAACATAATCGATTGGAATGAATATTTCCCAAATTCCCCAGATTAACTTCCCATTGAAATTTACTGGAGCAAAGCTTCACACCTTATTATAGAACATATTGCACCAAACCATAATGTGCAGGCTGCAGAGATGTATTATAAGTTTCAATATTCCCTGTAGGAGGGTGACATATTGTGGTCATTAAAAAACAAAAACCCTCAGCCCAGCCTGACATGGTCCCCAACACTCTCAGACATGGCTCTTACTTATTTCACACTGTAATTATGGCTCCTCTGTGTGGACATATGGTTTAGTTAACAACAGCATTTCTCTAAAACAGTTTGCTTCAGAGTTTTGAGAAATGGTGCAGGTTTGATGTGGGGTCAGGTGGATGTCTTTTCCCCCAGAAGAATAAACTGATAAACTCCTGAGAATAAAGAAATGATTGAAGGATCACTCTGTGTTGCATATTTTCTTATGACTTACCTTAGTTTAGGTGTAGTCAAGGTGATTCACTTTATTTTAACCGTTTAATTGGACGTTCATGTATTGTAATTTTCCCATTTTCCATTTAAACAATCAAAAAGGTTATGTGTTTTTTTTTAAATGCACAGTATAAGGATGGAGTTTTGGTAATACAAGTCTTAAGGATATCAAAGATTAACAACTAAAAGTTTCTGATTTGTTTCATAATTTTTATGCCGTGCCCAATGTTTCATTACTTATCCTCATTTAGTCATTTTGACCAAAAATACCCTGCTAGCTGTCATCAAAGCCTCATTTTCCAATCTTTCTCTTATCAAAATACAAGATCAAGCCTCCCTTTTGATATATTATAGCAGTTTTTGCCAGGAAGAGGAAGTGATAGTAAATGTCTGGAGGGCATCAGGATTAAAGCTGCGGATGCGTCACGGGATGAAGTGAGACATGCTTCACTTCGCCGTCAGCAGGACTGACTTGTTTCAGGATCAAGAGGCGCTCCTCTTCCAGCTAAAGTGGAGTTTGGTGAAATGCTCTTGAGCGGGCAGGACGGAGAGAGACAGCAGCTCTGCGACTCTACAACTGCTTTTCTGTGCAACTCAAGTCACAAACGAACAGACGTTTCAGCAATTGGTTATTAGTTCTGCCTTTCTGCAATAATACTATAATTATACATTTAAGTTGGAAGTTCACCCAAAATGAAATGGTAATTACACTTTTCAGAGAACTTTCATACGATCCGACTTCAAATTTATAGTGAAACGTAGCAGCTTTGTTTGTTACTTTGTGAAATATAAAACTTTTGTTGATCAGTTATAGTTTTGAATGATCACGTCTTTGGCAGAGATGGATTATGTCTCGGATACATTTACAGCTCAGAACACCACCTGTCTCTGTCCTCGAGTCAAACTCTAATTTGTTCTTTGACACTAAACAAACTTCTGTGGAAGAGAAGGAGCATGTCAGGCTGAAAAGAAGTCCAATATTCCTGGATTGAGAGTTTTGTCTCTTCGGGGAGTCTTCAGAGTTCTTACTGGCGGGGTTTTGCATGCCCTGCATGAGTTTCCTCCAGTGTCCTCCCCAAGGACTGGAAACTTTATCGCCGTCTCGTTCCTGCACGGGATAAAGCTGCAGAAGATGGATACACTGACACAAATGTAGGAACAAAGGAAACAAATTATGTGAGCGGCATGCAACACGAGCCTGAACAGCTTGAGTTTCACTGTCCTCTCTGAGCAAAGCTCTCCTGATGCAGCACTTTCAATGGGTCTGCAGGTCCAAATCATTTATAGCTTTACAGGATATTTAATATAAAACAGCGGTTTCTTGTTAAAAAGAGAGTGTTAAGGTTGAATGCTGTCTTTCTGCCTAGAAAAATAATGGTGCAAATAATTACCTGCTGACTAAACCCAGAAGTGGACATTAATGATGCACTCTGTTCATTAATCTGTTCAAACTATGCCGCTGCAGTGAATTCATGTGATGCACAAAAAATGTTTCACTGTGACTGAAGATCAAAATAAAACAGTGATAAGGTGAACTTGTGAGGAAAACACAGACAATAAATTTCTTTCTCCAACACAAATCACCTGCTGGACGGTTGAACGTTTGACACCAACACTCTATATTAAGAAATAATGTTATTAATGTTATTAATAATTTTAATGTTCTTGCTCAAAGCCTTAATTTCCATCTTGAACTGATCTTAAACTTGATGCATCTTTAAAACCATCAGCGTATGAATATGCTGATGATTCAAGTTCCTGTTTTGAAAAGGCAAAACGACACGGTAAATGTCGCAATCTGAACCCAGAATACATGAATAGTAAAAGTGTCATAATTTATGCTGCGTAGCACTGACACTGTGAGAAGCTGCAATGTTCCTGTTACCTTGGAAGAGCTGAATTATAGATATATGCGACACAAATCCAGTGTATTAAATGTTTAAATGGCTGTCAGTGCTGTCTTGCACCTGAAAACACAATTATGGGATACCACAGTGACACACTTTGTTGTGCAACTTTACATCAGTGTGGTGGGATCAGAGGTTCAGGAACAAGAGGTCACACATGCATATTTCAGATATAGACACCTCAGCATAGATGTCAGTGTGTGAGATTGAAGACGTAAGCTCATCTCACTGTTTCGGGATACTTTTTTCTTGATGCTGCACGAAAACTGACTTTGAGCTGACATTTCAGCATCTTGCACATGTGATCAAACAGCTGCTTGTTAGGACTTCCAGCAGGTTTTGCATTCATGTTCATGCGTTTCTACGATCAATCTGAATGCTGCAGTTTGAGCAGGTGATAGGAAGACATCTGGACACATGAGAGAGTGAAAATATTTAATCCATACTACATGCAAATAAATATCCAATAACTTTATCTCCAGGGACTACAGCCAAATCTGTCACTGATTAAAGATTTTGTGCAGATGCAATCAACCTCTCACATCTTAACTTCAACCATTGACTTAATACCATTAATATGTCCTCCTATATACCCTTGAAACTCACCTGTGTCCTCATAAATGTAATGTCAAGTCGATTACCCTGCGTCGCCTGACGCATTACAAAGTCTAATTCAGGGCCGAGCCGAGTGTCACAGGTAAGACGCTCGGCGCAGCCTCTTAAACATGAGAACAGTAGAAGCTCTGGGGTTTCAGATCGGGACGTAAGCCTGAGTCTCGCCTCGGCACACAATAAATGCGATGTCAGGTGAAATATTAATGCAGGTGGTCTGATGCGATGCATGTTTAATGAAATATAATGGGTTTATTACATGATATTAAGCCTAACATGTTCTCTGAGAGCATTTTCTGCACCTTAGCATGCACCAAATTTGACAATTAAACACGCTTGATGCCACCAAAGCCCATTCAGACACATGGAGACACATACGTAATGCACTGTATGTGTTTTTCTGTGTCTTATATATACTTCAATAGAGTCACTGTCAGATTGTCCTGACTTATTTATGTCGCTCTCATATTTTAGAGCCTCGGGTCTCCTCTGTTTCTTCTCTTGTTGTCAGATTTTATGAGTGAACCTGCTGAAGTTTTTTTTTTCTCTTCTGTTTTTTAATAAAATATCATTTTATTGAGTGTCGATGTGAGAGAAAATTTGATTTTGAAATATCCATATGCAGCGCATGCAGACAAGTTGGGGAGTTTGGTAACACAGTGGAAGTTAACAAACGTGTACAGCACAGAGCAGGACAATCACACCAAACAACACAACTGTACATAAGCATCTGTTGAACTGAAAGGAAAAACGAAGAAAGCAAAGGATTAATGATTTATGTTATTATTACATTCTTCTTCTTCGAATGTAAACATTATAAATTAATTTTTTCAGTTTCTTTCTGTAGCTTCTAATATAATGGAATATTTTTTTAATCAACAGTGTTAACTTGTTTTTAAACAGCCTTGTGTGCAGTAAAGAAGAAAAGCCTCCTGACAGAGCAGTTGTGATATATAAATATGATGTGTTGCAGATCTGGACACATTCAGTGTAAAGCTGTTCTGTAACTTATTCCCAGGTTCCCTCCATGAATGCAAATGTGTCTCATCTTTCAGCGTCGGCCGTTTCATTCAAATCAAAAATACGTCTTTATGGCTGCATCTCTGAGCGAGCGCGTGTGGAGAGAAGTGTCATTGGTAGACGACGGTACATCAGAAAATAGATGTTACAGCCATGTGTGAATAATTGATTTCTTAAGTGTGAAGAAAGCGCTGATATGAAACTGCTCTGCTTGCATGTTCGGGCCTCCGCCGCCCGGTTCCCCTTCGATGAGCCACATTTTCAGTAGGTCAGGTGGATTTCTGTGAGTTAGTTCAGCAGAAATCACCACCTGCGCTTTCATGATGAATTAGTGCTCAGGAGACCCAGAAATGACAGAATCTAATCTGGGCTGGTATTTCAGGATGTTTCTGCAGTGGATTTCTCCAGTATCTCTCTGATATGTGCCACACTGGGACACTCCCTGCAGTTTTCCCTCAGTACGTCCATTGTTGGAGACGACGCTATCTCCGAGCCAGATGGTGGAAGGTGAGCTCGACCTTGACCCAAAACTCAGGCAGAGCAGCCATGACTGGACCTCTTTGTGCAGCCCGTGTCCTCCTTGTGTTTCACAGAGGAGCAGACTGATGGATGGCTGGAGCTCTGCTCTCACACAGGGCGGAAGTTAGTTGATGTTGTCTGCCACCTAGTGGTGCGCAGGTGCAGCGCAGCCCTCTGCCTGCTCTCCATCACCTCGACCTGCCTCTGTGTGCTCAGCAGAGCTGCTGCTTGGCTGCAGAGGGGAGCAGAAGCTGTGTTGGGGTCAGCTGTCGCTGGCAGGCTGCGCAGACACTGACAGGCAGTCATTCACGCTCACGCTCCTACCTGGTGGCGGTCGGTCTCCTCTCTCCTGACCTGCACGGTTCAGGACAGAGGGAGGGAACACCCAGAGGACGTCCACGTGAGAGCTGGACGCACACGCAAGGTCCTCCCAGGAGAGGCTGCAGCAGGGGAATTCAACCCACAACTTCTTTATTTCACACACTTAATAACATTTTATACTATGAAATGTCGGTCATGCAGTGGTTAAACCGCGTGTATCAAACTAATTTCTTATGAAGGGTCTCACACTTTTCTTATTTGACCTGCAGAAGTTTGCGATGCTGAAGTTTGCAAACCTACGTTTTCCTGTGTTCATGGATGTTATTAATATTACTCTGCTGTGATTGAAAAGCTGCTGCATCACATCAGTTTTGTATTTGCAAATCTCGCATGTTCTATGACTGTGATTAGAATCAGAATCAATAAACACCATGAATCACAAACAACTGCTTGACACTGGAGTCATAGAAATGGTTATTTGAAGATTACAGTTATTGTTTGACTTGACTCTGTTCAGTTTCACCGCCGCAGCCTTCAGCTTCCATGTTTTGAAATCCTCTTTCCTTATAGTCATGTTAATATTATTTTACCAGGAAAAGGGCTGCTGGATTTGACCACTGCTGCATTTCTGTAGGATCTACATCCATCTGCTGTAGTAATCTGGATCTCAGTGTTGGCATGAAATCATGATTAATGTCGATTTTCATAGGTTTCACACTGTGCACGGTCATATGGGCTGGATTGCAGAATTGCAGATTCCTTCGGTGGAGAAAAATTGTCTTTAACCCTTCTTGTGAGTCCTGCAGCAGGACGTTTCTTACGGCCGTTGTCCATTCTTTAAAAAGCATTGCTCTTGGATGTTGACTGCTTTTAATCAGCGAGTCTTCCGAACACCGACATTCTCATTGCCAACGCATTTTCTTCAAAGTCCATGAGTTAGTGTGTGTCTCTTTTAACACCCCCGAACTTCCTCAACCTGAGTGTGTGTCATCAGGCCTGTGGCCCTCCTGCTGTGTCTGCACACACACACACACACACACACACACACACACACACACACACACACACACACACACACACACCGTTTCTCTCCGGGGCGCTCCAGTCTGAAATGTGAAGTAGCCCAATGCCAAGCGTTCAGTCTTACTCACTCCGAGGATCTTATAATGTCAGGAATGAAGTTCACAGAGTCGCACCGCGCTGCGTCCTCGCTCACTGCGCCTGGATTATTAGGAACCGACTCGTTGTTCCATCGTAGGCGTTATGTAGTGGTGTAAATTCAGATTTCCACTTAAGATCATTTAATCACTTAGACAGCCGAAAATGAAAATTATTGAAAATTTGGACACTCGTACAGTTCATTCATTCAAAGGCACTGACTTTCTTCAGTGGCAATAGAAATAACAGAAAAACTAAAGTTAAAAATAAGAAGTCCAATGATTGTTTTACTCATCAAGTTCAACTGCAGCTATAAGTCAGACGGCGGTGCACACACGTTGTCCGGACAATTTGAGTTCAGATTTCATGTGTAAGGTGAAGTATTTTTAATTGCAGGTAATTCTGAGGCGGATACTACATTCAGTGGTCGTACAGCAACAAAACACAACTAAACCACCAAAGCCCCTCTGTGTGTGCAGTAAATCAGTGTAGAAACCAGCAAACCTCAACATGAATCCCATTTTAATGATGCATTCTGGTGCAAAATGCAGTGAAATGTCCAAAAAAGCGTCTTCTGTGGCTGCTGCATTATGCATATGTGTTTACAAACGCAGCCTGACAGCATGGCTTTGAGGCTCGGTCTTTCATGGCAGCATCAGCGTGTCTCAGCTCGGCTCTGCGTTGTTTCCATGAGGAGGAACTTTGTTAAAAAACTGTCTTTTCTAAGAAACATTAGCCATTTGCTTGGTGGTTTGGTGCCGTTTGTCTGATTCCCCTGTTCTGTACTGTTCTTACAGCCTTCAGGGTGCTGATACAGATACAGGCCACCCTGCTTAACTGGTGCATCACTGCATAAAATTTAAAGTATGCCAGCGACTTTCATTGCAATCAATTCCTATTTTTCCAGGACGGAGCATTTCGCCATGCTTTGGTCATTTTTCATCCAGTTTGCTCTGTCAGCTTCAGTCTTGTTTTGCTGTTGCTTTTCACTCTGCTCATTTAAATCTTATTAATGTGTCTTTTAATATTCCCCGGTGTTGCCCTATTAGCCACACTGTGAGGCTGCGATTCAGCACAGTGCGGCTAAATGAAACTTCAGAGGGGAAACATTTCCACAGTATCAGTGCCCACATGTTGACAATGAGCAGGCGTAATGTTCAGCGTCTCGGTAATTAGCAGGAAACACACGCTGCTGCAGCGGAACAGGAAAGTGTGACCTGATAAAATGCTTGTGTGTGTCAAACTTTCGTGAGAAAACCAGGAAAAAAAACGGCTTAATATAGACAGATGGCTTCCACAATGTGTTCACCTGATGGAGCAGAGCGTCTGCCGCGGTAAATAAGTGTTGTCTCGGCGTTGAACTCCTGATTCAAAGCAGCCGTTTAGAATCTCAGATGAACATTATGACTAGAATCGTAAATAATTCAAGAAAACTGAAAGTTCAAAGAGCGTAGTCACTTCTATTTTAAGCTCGTGTCAATAGCAATATTCTCATAAACGTCCACAGTTTAGAATATTTCGTTTTGTCGATTGAAGGAATCGTCGTTTTTTCAATCAGAAGGTTGCAGGTTCATCTTTCCTTCTCCCACATTCACATGTCGAAGTGTCCTTGAGCAAGACGCAGAGAATCAATTTGCTCCAAAGTGTTTAGTGATTAAAAAAATGTCCTTGTCATTCCTTTTAGTGATTTTGTTGACGCCTGTCTTGTCCAGATATAACCGTGTCAATCAGTGTCATTTCGTGGTTATTTGATAGTAAGGCTTGGATTTTTCTGATATTTTGGCACGAAGCCTCGTTTTATTAAAAGCCCCGCAGAAGCTGCTTCTTATTGATAAATGTTTTTCCTGCCAGAATCCTCTGACCACGCTGTCATTTCTTTGAAAAACCATGTGTGTAGGTAAGAAGCAGAGCTTTTATGGAATGCATTAAAATCCGCCCACACGGAATCTTATGGTTCCTTCAGTGACCTCCAAAGTAAATCGTATCTCACTGCCGGTGCAGCCGCCTTTAAAGAGGAGGTGACACTTTAAATTCATGCTTCACAGCTAAACTTTTGACGCCCACTTCTACGAAGTCTTCAAAAGGACAGAAAGCGTTGTGAACGCAATCTAACAGAGAAGTTCTGCAGCTGAAATTAGAAGTGAGCACTCACACGAATGGCAATTGAATGAAGCAAATTCTCCAGTTAGACATCGGCTGCTTGTCATTGGAGCCGTTTGTTCTGAAGTGATGCTGTGATGCAGGAGGCATCTTCTCAGGAAACGCCCGGCAGGAAAGGCAGGTGACCGGAGGAGTTTGAGCGATCCGCGCTGTGAAATCGCAGCTATTAGTTTGCGACGGGCATTAACTGCTTTCCTCCCACATTCCCATTAAAAATTCAGGAGTCACGCCGACACACTCACATTGTGCAGGGACAGTCGGCCTGTGAGTAATCTCAGTCTGTGTGTGAGAGGGAAATGAGAGAGGCTGGACGCCTGCCACATGCTCGCTGATAGGAGCCCTCTGTGTAATGGGCCTTCTGTTGTGTATCGCTCTCCACCGGCAGCACGGACCAGATTAGAGGACAGAGGATATGAAAGTGACTTGGTCTGATACATGCGTCAAACTGGCTTTTTTTTTGTTTGTTTGTTTCCATGACCAGGAGATGCAGCTGTGAGTGAGCAACACAGCAGTGCAGATTTACAACTTTCATCCTGTTTGTGGATCTGAGAGAGGAAACTGTAAAGTCCGTAAACTGTAAAGGGAATCCGTGCACGCACAAGGAGAACATGCAAACTTCTCCCAGGAAGGCTCACTGTGGATGGAGGTGGAGTACACCCTGGACATTCAGACGCTGACTCAGTCAACCCGACACACATTTCTTAGAATCCGGGGAAGAAGCCAGAGTATCCTGTGCAATCTCCTTTGTGCACAGGGAGAACATGCAAGTTTCTCAAGCCTGGAATTGAACCAGGATCTTCCTGCAGGGGGAGTATTTACCTCCACTCCACACGCAGCTTGTTCAGTATATCTTCTTCCATTGTTTATCAGCAGTGAGCGGCTCCAGGTGGCTTTTTGAGTTCATCCTCACTGTCTCTCCTCACTGTGTCCTTCAGCTCCTCTGACGGTCCCTGAGCCACTTCCAGACCTGGACCCACTTCAGATCCAGGCTCAGGGTGGTGGTGACGTGCACTGGAACCTACCTTCTCCTCCCAAGTCAGGTTTCTTGTTGCTTAATGGAAGGCTTTCTGCGTGGCAGTAAATATCAGTCCTTGCGGTTCTGCTATAGAGTGACTCAACAGGCTCAGGCTGGGAGTTCTTTCCACCTCGTTCTGTTACTCCAGCAAAAAGCTGAAAACATTCTGATTTAATCTTAATTGCCAATTTGCTTCACGCCAGCTCTGCATCTGTTTTATGCTCCCCCCGCGATCGACCACCGTTTCAGAGAGAGCTCCAATCCAGACAGCTCCTACCCGAAGCTCACCTTCAACCAACTCAACGGCCGTCCGAACGGGAACACGACGTTTCCTTCTGCAGGCCGACTGGCAGGATTAGGATTCACAGACAACAATGAAGCGCATGAAAGGACGCTGGAAATAAGAAAGATCACAGCTGAGCTTCATCAGTGTCATTGTGCATCACGAACAAGACTCCATCTTCATTTTATAATAAGAGCAGCCCGGAGAATGTTCTCTGATTCTCCCTCTCATAATGAATTTCATTCAGAGAAGGAGACAACAAGCTGCGAGAGATAATGAAAGAGAAACGGTGCACACGCTCCAAAAAAGAAAGTTGTTGTGTATGTTGTGTATTTACGAGTAATCTTGGATCATACGACACAATGACGCTGCAGATGCTGCCACGGCAACGAGATGCGGAGCCAGGAAATGAATCCAGATTGTTTTTTTCTTCTATGAAAACTCACTGAAGAGACCTGTGACGCATCTCTCTGTGCTTCCATCCAGCTCTCACAGACTGGGCCCAGTCTGTTATTATTCTTTCAGCTATGACATTAACTCATTGATCATTAAAATACCATCAGAGAGTTATAAAAAAAAACTTCTGATACCTGACATCAGCTGATCTGTGGTTTGATTCCAGGTTGAGGACTTTCCTGTGTTTGTTGTTTGCACCATGCAGGCTCGTACAAACTGCTCATGCACAATGACTGGTGTGTGTTTCCTGGTGAATTTTAGCGTGTGTGAGTGTGTTTATAACGGTTTTCTTCTCTCTCTGGAGTCTTCCGGTGCTGCTCCTCGATTGGCCTCCAGAACACGAGCATCTTTTAGAAAGTGGGCAGAGCCTTCTGGGACCAGGACGAGCCCGAGCTCCGTACACGCTGTTCACAGCCAGCAGCGAGGCGCTCCGCTCAGTCCTGATGTGTTCTGGAGAGGACATCATCAGAAATGAAATGGAAAAAAAATCCTACCATAAGGATGAAAGATTTTTTTTCTTGTACTCACTCTCAGAAATATTCCACCTATTGTTGTGAGCTGTCATTCATGGTTAGAAAATATAACATTTAACATTTAACATATTTCTATAACATCACCTATGGTTATTTTACTCCATGACATTAACTGACTGAACACACTGAGTGTTAAGAGGTCGCTGCTGTACGGAGTCCAGGAGTTTCTGTCAGTCACTGCCGGGAAATACCAGGAGGAAAACGTTAAGCGGTTCCAATTATCAGTGCAATATAAATGAAAAACGACTCAATGGATAAGCGCATGGTGTCAGTTATGATTGAGTCTTTTCAGAATGTTGCTGTAACTATGAAGACAAGCTGTGAGGGAATTTGATATTAGAGTAAAGACACCTGACTTTTGTTTGAATACAGGGAACAGGAACAACGGCAGGACGACGGTTCACACTCACAGTTCTGATCTTAAACACGACTAAACTGACTAGATGAACTAAGCCACAATAAAACACTTTACTGAGTTCTTTATGTGTCATTTGTAAAAAAAAAAAAAAAAACCTGTCTCCCAACTGTTGAAAGAAGTTGGAGATCTTCTCAGATTTCCCGGTCGGACTGTCGCAGCCCCTCCAGAGTCATCTGAGGTTATACTCTGGATCATCGCTCCGCTCTAGAAGCCAAACTCCGTTCTCTTTCATATGTTTTGAGTGACAGCAGACTTTGCTGATTTTCAGTGGATTTCTCTTCTCGCCTGTGATTGAGCTGTGGCTGTGTTTCTTCAGTAAACCTCTGTCAGAATGTTTCCACCTCCTCAGCAGCTACACCCTGCTACTTTCTTCAGTCGCTTCTTATTTTGCTCCAAACTGTCAGCTGAAGATGGTCTGATTGTTGAAACAAACATGGATTGTCTAAATGCAGTATAACTTTAGAGAAAAGGTTGCCTGGGACCGTGTGACACTGAGTAACACCTGAACTCCCTCTGCAGCTCATTTACAGTCACATGGGCTTTCGGAGGTCGCTTTGGGCCTTTCTTGCTCTTCCAGATCTCACCTTTCCTTCTTCTGGACCTCTGATCTGCCATTTCCTCGTGACATTTCAGACAGTAGAAATTGCTGGCTGAAAGCACTTTTTTTTGTTCCCCCACAACCTTCTCCTGCTTCTTAGGCACCAATTATCTTCATTTTCAGGTTTTTCAGTGGAGGACTTGATGAGCTCGGGCTTGGATGACCGCCACATTAGTTTCAAAGCGTCAGAAGCTTTTCAAAGGTGCTGAAATGTCACCTGCTGACTCCTAATGGCGATCCTTGACCCGGCTTAAAAGTCCTAATGAGTTAATTAAAGGCACATTATGTGAGTCAGGAAAGTTTAAATTGGTTAGCTGAGATGCTGCTCAGTCTTTTTTTCCACAAATAGGGCTTAACTGTGCAGTGCAACATTTCAAGTCAAGCTCATTATTTGCTGCTTTGCTTCTAAAACAAACAAAACATGTAATTTTCCTCGCGAGTGGCCAAACATTTTATATGCGACTGTATCTTTGGCAGGAGCTCGCTCCAGTTCTTCTCCGGTTGTTTGATGATTTGCCCCACATTGAATATTCAAATACAGATCTTCATGATTCCTTTATAGAGACTCATGATGCTCTCATTTAAACTACAAAGCAATTCCTGCATAATCACAGGCAAACAAGAGCGAGTACAAGTTAGGAGCAACAATAACAAGCAGCTGAAAGAACACGGTTTCATGTCCAGAACAAAAGATGGTAGAGAAATCAACAATCTGTTACTGGTATCAATCAATCTAAGAGATGCTGGCATGATGTCTTGATTCATTATTGATCACTATTTGAACTATTTGCCTTAAAACTTCTGGAAAATGTGCTGTCTGCATTTAAAATCAATTCAACTTGGACATATTCATGTAAACTATGATGCATCCAGTTAAAACATTATTTTTTTTCCTGTTTAGGGTTACCTGGTGTTGAGGAGCAGTCAACTAGATCATCAATTTCATTCAGTTAAACTGTGGCACTGCAGTTTAGGGGTCAAAGCTGTTCGCTGATAGCAAGAAGACCCGGTTTGATTCCTCACTGTGTAGAATTTGCATGTTCTCCCTGGGCCTGAGGTGGGTTTTTTTCCCAGATATGCCAGCGTCCCTCATCAATCAAAAAAACAAGGTGGATAACAACATTTGAAGCAACCAATAATGTAACAATAATGTCATTATTTTGAACATTTTAAATGCAATGAAGCCAAAAACACAGTAAGTTTCCTGTAATGTAATAAAACTGCCTGATTAAATGGGCAATATGTGCAAACGTGTGTGTGTTGCTGGAAATCTCTGCATCCTGCGATGGACTGGAGGCTTGTGCAGGGCTCAGACTCACTCCAGTCTTTACAAATGGAATATTGATTCTAAGTTCCACGGGATGAGTCCCGACTACAGAACTAAAACTGCATCCAGCCTCCCCAGCCCACCCACTGAGAGCTCAGGAGGTGAACGCTGGATTTCCTAATAAGACATGTGAGACACATTTAAAACATTTGGAAACTGCTTGTATAGCCTGCTGCTGTTGCTGCAATGAAGAATTTTGAGGCATATTGCAAGATTCTAATTAATCTCAACGACGCCCACAACCAGCTCTCTAACGAAAAACGCATTTAAATGAAATGATTTGTTGATTTCTCCTCAGTGACTGTCATTTTGTCCCCCCTCCCTCCGAGATTTCTCCTGCTGCTTCCCGTTCGGCAGCTCTCTGCCCCATCGACTCCGCTCCGTCAGTTTTTGGTTCCTTTACAAAAATATCCACAGTGAACTGATCACTATTCCAGATTGATTTTAGTTAGGTTTTTTTTTTTTTTTTTTTTTTAAAGTTAGTTGTTGCTCTAAAACTTTCAGTGTGTGCACAAACAGCTCTTTTCTTATTTCCTGTTCTAGGATCCAGATATTGGAGTAAACATTTGGCTGCAGCACAGAGGCCAAACAGTTGCCTCTTGATTTTGAAGCCAGTCAGTGTGGAAGCTGATGTGTTGACTTGAGCAGCCCTGAGGTCTCCCAGGAAGTGTGCAGTTATGAGTGGAAGCCAGCAGAGGACTCCCATGAGCCTCTGCTGGAAATAGCTGCTGCTGCTGCTGCTGTGACCGCTGGGTTCATCCTCATGCATTGCCTTTTCCCCTGCTCTGATCCGCTCTTTTCATTCCTGCTCATAGAAGCACTGTTGGACAAGGACGCCGTCGATGTCTGCGTGCTGCTGAACGTGTCAACGCAGAAGCAGAAAACAAGGACGCAGCCTCGCCGTGCACTGCACATGAACTCTGCTCGAGCCCCCGCAGATGGAGCGCTTCATTTCTGATATTTCACCACAGAAACATGCAGGGGAGGCGAGACAGGCGGGATGTGACGCAATGTTGCAGAATAGAAAAATGGGCTCTCAAGCATAAGTGGCAATTACACAAGAGGTCTATTTGTACCGAGTAATCAGGGAGTGAAGATGTGAAAGCCGAGAAGACTTTCTTTTTTTTCTTAATTTCTGCAAATATCAGAATCAGTGGATGGTGTGTTTAAGTGTGGCTCGTCTCATCCAATCTCAGTGTTTTGCAATCTGATGGAACAAGTCGCAATTTAATTGCTTTTCCGATATAATATGATTTCTTCCAAAACAATAGAAGTGGGAGGGAAAAACATCTCTCAAAGTTGCACGCAGCAGCAAGCAGAACTGTGGCAAACTGCTGACATTTCCATCCCTCGGTGCACGAAGCCATGAAACACGGAAGGATCTTTGTGGGAGAAATGAAAGATTTGTGATGTTCCCAGTCATTCCAAAGGATAAATGTGCAAGAACACACACTGGCCACAGTCTGAGATACAGCTGACTTAGAGGTTCACACAGAAAAAAAATAAGTCAGTTGCTCAGCATGCAGGTGTGTGGACAGGACTGACCTGCTGACCTCCACGACTCAATTAGACGGAAGGGGAGGGATAACTATTAAAGTGACCATTTGCATGACTTTGTTGATGATGTTGCAGATATTGACACAAAACTGTTTCTCAGGTTTACAAAGGATGGTCTGAAAAGATAAATATAGGTGAAGCTGCAACCTTCAAGCTGAAGATGCTGGACTTCACCAGACAGACAGTGATCGGCCAAAGTCAAAAGACTCTCCAGGAGCTACTTGCTGGGCCTCAAGTGTGCAGGAGATCATCCTGACGTGCTCAACACACGTCATTCACCAGAAGAAGACCAGAATCATGCGGATGCAGTGTTAAAACTGACCATCAGACCATCCAGTTGGACGACCGAGAGAGATTTGCCTCAAGGACACTGTTGAGTCGATATGGACAAAAGATCACTTCCAGCACCTCGCTGGTTCGTCAAGTCTGCTGCCAAATAGAAAAGAGGGTGAATCCAGGCACTGGTGAAATATGCTTATTGTTCAGGCTCAAAATACATCTTGAGTTCAGTTTTTTATTAGTATAGCATTTCATGGCACTTCCTCATTGACGTGAGCTGACAGAGGAGGAGGAGGATCTTTACATTTGGCTCTCGTCACTGTGGGCTTCACTCTGCTCTGGGTTTAAAAACTCTCGGATCTTCGGCGATGTTATGAAACCACCGGTTGTCTGGGGTCAAACCTGATTTCTGCTCACAAAGCTCTTGCGGAAAATACTTTTAGTTTTCATGTAACAAATATTTGAGCGAGTTCCTAACCTGCAGGATGCTCCAGCTCTGACTTCTTTTAAAACAAGACTGAAGACATTTCTGTTTGCTGCTTCTGCCTTTCAGGAAAACTGTGACTCACTTCATGCTGCGGTGCATCGACAGCTTCTACTGTATTCACTTTCTTTATTTTTTCACTTATTTATTTATTTATTTATTTATTTATTCAAACAATGCATTGGTCACCTTTCCATTTCTCTAAAATATCCTGGTTCGTGTATGTTGGTGAAATCATATTGCTGTGCTCTATAAATAAACTTGCTTTGTCTTGCCACAGATTATACCTGATAGGCCACTGTCAGAACAAAAGTACAGGCAGATCTTAAAGCATGTATTTATGGGGAGTTTTATCTCCCCATTTACTCTTAAAAAAGCGTTTCTCCTTAATTCATGTTCATCATATTGATATATGTAGTATTATACTGTATTTTGAGGACAAGTTCAACCAACCAACAAAGGAAGTATTGCTGAATGAAAAATAAACACAATGGCACCTGAACAATGCAGCATTTGAATTAAGCTGAAAAGAAAAAGCAATTATGAGCCAACACATATTAAGTTTACAGAAGATTAAAGATTTCATCAAGATAACATCTGGCTGTGTTTGGAGGACAGAGAACCGGGGGATTCGAATGCCGCTCCTCCACTAATTTCACTTTGTTTTCACTGCTGTGGTGTTTGTCAGCATTTTATTGACTTTCCATCTCATCAGATAACATCTTATGATCAGATATAAGTAATGCGTTTGGTTAAAAAAAATGCCTACATTAAATATTGGGTCAGATTTTTGGGCGAGGCTGTTTGTTTATATGAGTGGAAGGTTTACAGGATCCTAAGAGGCTCAGGCGTTTATATTTATGTTCTTTATACAAAGTTTCTGTCTTTTATTCCACTAAAACGCTGCCTGCTGATGAAGATTTTGGCTCGTGTGTGCTGGGTTTTCATAAAATCTAAAACTGAGAAGTTGCAGCCGATGGATTTTGAGCCCGGAGACGGCTGTGAGGCAGAATGTTCAGGAGAGCGAGAGAGAGCACGACCTTTGAAAACACTGGCTCCACTCGAACCAGTCGAGTGGATCAATCACAGCTGTTGTACTCTGCATAGTAACCACTCGATAGCGGCGGTGTAACTGCTGCCACACAAGTGGTTAACACTCGTTTGTCCAACAGTTAACAGCAGACATGATCGTCTCAGGTATTCCACCGTCGGCGTTGGGCTACGTGTTGATGTTTGCTGCACAGCCAGCATGAGAACTTGTGCCTCACATTGATCACTCAGTCGCTGGGTGCTGGAGGGAAGCTTCTTTTTTTATACTTGGGAACATTGTTGCCTCACAAAACCCAACAGATGGATTTTAATTAGACTCAATAGACTTAAGTGTCTTTATCTATAACAGGTGGCCGAGAGTTATCGTGTCGTAAAAAGCAAAGGCTAGGTCCCAGGCGTGTGGATGCAGGAGAGAGACAGCCAAGCGATAAATGGCCATTTCAAGCAGCTGACCTGCGTCTTGGGATCAAAGAGCCGCAGATGGCTTGGGAATGTCTCGGTCAAGCTGAGCCCAGTACCTATTACCGATAACGACTCACTCCCTTGTCGTGTTTCGTGCGTCTATCTTCTCGACGGCTTCGTCCACCTTGGAGCAGGACGGGGTGTACAGAGACAGTCACACTCTCACAGTCACATCTACCGGTAAATTATTCACCAGTTGGCCTCATGCACGGGTTTTTGGACTGTCTGGGGAGAACATGCAAATCTTCCTATGGAAAAAGCCTCAAGTGCAGACTTGGACCAGAGGTTTATCATTGCGAGGTGAGAACACAGACCACTGCTCGAGATGTTTTTATATGTCTGTGTGTTTTCTAATGCTGGATGGTAATTTAACTTATATTTGAATATTTTTCATGACTTCTTCCCTCTCGTTCCAGAATCAAACCAGCATCCAGACTCTCACAATAAGAGCAGTAAATGTTTTCTTTGGCAGAGTGAGGTCATTTGGGCGTCTGGCTCCTGCGCGAGAACTCACTTTAAAATAAAAGCGCCACTTGGGAAACTGCTTTTCTTCTGCTCTAGTAACCGTGTTGCGTGCACGAGGCTCCATTTGGGAGGAAATCTATGTCAAATGAGCGGAGGGGAACTGTAATATTTATCACTCGGTGTACTGTACTGTAAGCAGCCCCACACAGCCTCATTATATCGGTTTATCAGATGCAGCCGGAGCCAGGGCTCCTCCAGGGCTCTTCCAGCCACGTGCACAGCTCAGTACAAACAGCTCTTAGACAATGTGACAGCACCATTTAGCAGTCTGACAGAGAAGGAGCTGTGCTGACATGTACAGCTCCCTCTGCTGGCCAGGCCTTGAAGAGATATGAAAAAACTGGGGAAGGAGGATGATCCGTTAAGCCAAACGTGGCAGCAGGAGCTGCTTACCTTCACATTCTGGTGCATTGAATGTAAATGACTTTCTGCTGCTGGTCCCGAGCTGCCGTGACACTCGGACTATAAATAAACCGTGGAGTCCTCCCGGCTATTCGAAAGCCCTTTGCACCTCCACACATACACACACAAACATACGTGCTCACACCCACCACAGGGAAACAAAACCCCTGATCCTGTGACTAATGAAATCTGCTGACAAGGTATCTGGGCAGGTCAGCGGCAAAGACCCCCCGATCACGCCGAGGGAGACGACAGGACCTCAATTAGTGACAGGAGAGCAGGATGTGGCCACCCGGAGAGCAGTGTCAGGACTTATCGCGGCGATCGGTCAGGTTTGGGGTTGTTTTTTTGGGTGTGTGTATGTGTTTGTGTGTCTGGTGATGTGGCTGTGCTGTGAGAGGGAAACAGTATGGAGTTTGTCACAATGCGATGGAGCCAGACGGTGATCAGAGACACATAAGGTCAGAGCCGCGGGGTGAAAGGCCGGCAGCTGAATCTCACATTCTTCACCGCAGTCAGACAGACTGCCACATCCCACCATCTGTACCTCCTCCCTGCACCGTCCACACACACACACACACACACACACGTGTTGGGTTTCCCACTCTTTTGGGGACATTCCATTGACTCCCATTCATTTCTAGCCCCTAACCCTGACCCTTATCCTAACCCTAACCCACACCAAAACAAAGCGTAGCCCTAAAGAAATGTTTTTGCACTTTTACTTTTTTCAGTAACAACAACATGGTCAAGAAAACACTGTTTCCCTTCATGGGGACCCAAGAAATGTCCCCACAAATGGCATTGTGCCTGGTTTTCCTATGTTGTGGGGACATTTTGTCCCCACGACCATACGAAAACCCGCACGCACGCACGCACGCACACACACACACACACATACACACACACACACACTCACACAGACACACACACACGTGTTGTGTTTTCATGACTTACAGGGACATCGCTTTGACTCGCATTCACCTTCTACATGCTTTAAATTCAGCCATAACCAATAATAGTCTGATTCTGCCCTGTGTCCTTTATATACTCTATAGGGATTGATTTTTGTCCCCTACAAGGACGAGGAGCCTCCATATTGTGAGTGAGTGAGTGAACAGATTTTTTGATAAACACACACACGGACACAGGCGCTAACCTACCTGCAGCAGAGAGAAAATAAGCCCGGCTCCATCCTCAATCTCAAACCCAACAAAAGGAGAAGAAATGCTAAATATAATGACGGAAAAACACTCGACTCGACTGTGCACAATGTGCTTCAAGGTTTCTCATAAGCATACTTTCCCTTGAAGTACCAGTGCGTGGAGAACGTTTCATTAACTGTGCTTGCTTATGTGATTAGAAATCAGACTCGCAGACTTCTGGTTGGGCAGCCTAATGGAGTAGTCGCGTTTCGCAGCGCTCCCCGAACTTCATTACTTCTACGTGGTCACCTGCCCCCTGAACCTCATTTTCTTTAAACAAACGGTTTTGCGGTGTGCAGTGTGCATCTCTTGCCAAACCATGCCTCCGAAAATAAAAAAGGACGACCAGGAACGGGAAGAGGCGGCCAGCGTTAGCGCCTTTACAGCTGTGCTAACTGCTAAGCTAGCGGAGACGAAAAGTGAACTCCTGGCTGAAATTAAGGACACCTATACGAGGTACGAGGCAAATCTACGGACTGTCCAGACCACTGTTGATAACCACGAGGAGCGCATCGTCAGCCTGGAACGATTTGCGGACTCTACCAGCCAGGAGCTCGCTGATGCGCGTGCCGAGCTAACAGCAATGGCCGGGGAGAATGCTAAGCTGAGGGCTAGGCTAACCGACCTCTCCGGGCGAAGCCGCCGTAACAACGTGAGAGTCATTGGTTTGCCTGAGCAGATCGAGGACCAAACGAGACCAACGGCCTTCTTCTCTCAACTACTTTTCGAGGTACTTGGTGCAGACATTTTGCCATCCCCTCCGGAGCTGGACAGGGCCCACCGTGCGCAGCCGGCCCGTCTAGCATCGCCCGGTAGGCCGCGGCAAGTTGTGATTTGTTTTCATCACTTCCAAACCCAGGAGCTGGTTGTGCGAGCTGCACGGCAACTACGAGGCAAGCTCAAATACAAAGATGCACCCATTCACATTTTTGAAGATTATGCTCCGGAGGTTTTGGAACAACGCAGCCAATACCGAGACGTAATGAAGAGGCTTTATGAGTTAGGCTACAAGCCTGCTCTGAGGTACCCAGCTAAACTGTTTGTTGTGCTCGAAGACGGATCAAAGAAGCATCTCCCCACGCTGAAAGAGGCTGTGAAGTTAGCATCTCGACAACGTGATCAAGGCGAATCAGCAGTTAACTGACTTTCCCATTTATGGCTACTTGGAGGTGCTTAGCCGCATTTTGACTGTTTGTGGCCATACACACACTGTAATGGGCACTACTATCAGATCATTATGCAGCTTTACTTTTGTTATCCTGAATGCTGTTTTTTGCTTTTTCTGGTTACTATTTGGTTGGTAATATGTTGACTGTTGGCGTGCAGATGCTCCCTGTGGCACTTTATATAGTAGTTTGGTAGGTAATAGGGGGGGATTGTTCATATGGATACTTTTATTCCAATAAGTATTTTCTATTTTTATTACTTTTTTTTTTTTTTTTTTTTTTTTTTTTTTTACTCTTTTCATTCACAGATTCTTACTTATTTATTTTTTATATAAGAAGTATTTGTCTTTTTGGAGGCACTTTACATATTTGAAGGGAAAACAAACTTTTTGTTTTATTTTATTTTCCTGTTGTCTTACTTCTCTACTCTTTTTTATTTATTTTTATTTTTATTTTTTATTTATTTATTTTTTATTATTATTATTTTTTTAATCCGAATTATTATTATTATTATTATTTTATTTATTTATTTATTTTTAGACCATAATTTCTAGCGTTCTTGAGTAATCTTTGCATCTTTTTTTTTTTTTCATCTGTGTATAATAAGGATGACAATTACTTGTAAGGATTTTCCACTTTTATTTTGTTTCAAGCAGATTTTATCACTTCTGCTGAATATTACAGATGTACATGTGTCTGTTTTTGTTTTTTGTTTTTGGTTGAACAGTTATAGGTGGTCTGCCTTATTCTGAAGAATCCTTTATATACAATTTTGGACTGCCATGACCATTATTCGGATGCCTTAATTTTGGGGACTTGGACTTTTGATACTTCAACCAAGTTGGAAGTTCCCCAGGTGTGTTGGACACCCTTGTGCAATGGACACTGGATTTTTTTTGTTAATATGGGATATTCTAAGGCCAATGGGATTTTTTATTTTATTTTATTTTTTCATTTTATTTATTTTTACTCCTTTTTTCCTGTTTTTGTTCTTTTCTGCCTTTTTCTTTTATTTCACTTTTTCAGAGACCTGCCATACCCACCTTATTTCTCCAGGTTCCCGTCAGACGCTCGGTACCTCCCCTCCCCCATCTCTATAAATGACACAAGGTACGACAACCGCGGGCACAACACTTAGGTTTGTTTCGTGGAATGTGAAGGGGATGGGAAACATTATTAAATTGCAGCGTGTAATGACCCACTTAGACCAACTCAAAGGTGATATTTACTTCGTTCAGGAAACTCATATGCTCAATAAGTATGTTGCACGACTTAAAAGACGCTGGGTTGGGGATGTTTTTCATTCAACATTTAATGGTTAAGCCAGGGGGGCCGCCATACTTATTCGTAAAGGCCTCCCCTTCAAATTAGAGAAATCAGTTTTGGATCCAAATGGTAGATATGTCATGGTTTCTGGGCGACTTCGGGAAATGCCTTTTCTTTTTGTTTGCGTTTACGGTCCCAATTGGGATGACAGTCTTTTTGTATCTAGGTTGTTCTCCTCCTTCCCAGACATTCGGGATCACCATGTAGTTGTGGGGGGCGATTTCAATCTTGTACAAGACCCTCTATTGGACAGATCTTCTAACAAACCCGCCCCTCTCACAAAAGCGGCAAAGACGCTACTCTCTCTGTCCCAGCAGTTTGGGCTCACTGACCCATGGAGACATAAATTCTCACAGTCTAAAGTTTTCTCCTTTTTTTCCCACGTTCACCATTCTTATTCTTGGATCGATTTCTTTCTGTTGGATGTCAGGCTTTTGGCCAAAATAGTTTCTACGGATTATCATACCATTGCAATATCAGACCATGCCCCAGTCTCTATTGATTTAGCACTGCCCTTTCAATCCGCTCGGATTAAACAATGGAGATTTAATTCCGTGTTGTTAGCTGAGGAAACCTATAGAGAATTTTTACATTCACAACTTTCCCTGTTTTTTGAACTAAACGATTCACAGGACAAAAGTAGAAGCAGTCTATGGGAGGCGTCTAAAGCCTATATCAGAGGCCAACTTATTTCCTTTGTTTCCAATAAAAAGAGAAATGAGACCGCCCGCATTAAACAACTTCTGAAGGAAATTAAGGAGGTTGACCAACGGTATGCCGGCGATCCTGCTCCTGATCTCTATAAAGAACGACTCTCTTTACAGACGGAGCTTGATTTGATTTCTACTACAGCTGTTAGGACTGCATTACTTCGATCTAGGCAGCGTTTTTATGAGTCCGGAGATAAAGCCGGCAAGCTTCTTTCCTATCAAGCTCGAGCAGAGGCATCATCTAGATTAATTTCAGCTATAAGGTCTGACTCTGGTGTAGCTCTTACTGATCCTAGTGACATAAATAAAACCTTTGTAGAGTTTTATACCACTCTTTACACATCGGATTCTCCACCTCCTCCGGATAACATATTAGATACAATAACCTTTCCTCAAATATCAGTAGAATCAGCAGAAGCCCTAGGCTTACCCATCACTATTCTGGAAGTTCAGGAAGCCATAGGTTCCCTCCAAAGTTCCAAATCGCCAGGGCCCGACGGCTTTACTACGGAATACTACAAAACTTTTTCCCTTATACTTAGCCCTTTTCTTAGAGACATGTATAATGAGGCCTTTTCTCTTGGTCGGTTACCCAGTACCCTGTCGGAGGCCACAATCTCTCTGCTTCTTAAGAAGGACAAAGACCCCTTATCTTGTAGTAGCTATAGACCGATATCTTTGCTGAATGTCGATTTCAAGATTTTGACGAAGGTTTTGGCTTCACGTTTACAGCGGGTTCTATCCCCTATTATAGACTTAGATCAGACAGGTTTTATGCCCAATAGGCAATCCTCATGTAATACTAGGAGGCTTTTTGACATTATCACTACCCCTGGAACTGCGGTGCCTGAGGTCGTTGTGTCCCTCGACGCAGAAAAGGCCTTCGACAGGGTGGAGTGGGGCTTCCTGTACACGGTGTTGTCCAAATTCGGGCTGGGTAAGACCTTTGTGGATTGGGTTAGACTTCTCTATTCTTCACCCCGCGCTTCTGTTCGGACAAATGACACTCTCTCCCCTTCCTTCCCTTTATGTCGTGGTACCAGACAGGGCTGTCCCCTGTCCCCACTATTGTTTGTCTTGACTATCGAGCCCTTAGCCATTTGGTTGCGCTCTGAGGCCTCGTTTAGAGGTATAACTAGACACAATACTATACATAAGGTCTCATTGTACGCTGACGATCTTCTTCTCTATGTCTCAGATCCCGTTTCTTCTTTTCCTACAATTCTAAGTGTCCTTAACAAATATAGCCGTATATCGGGCTACAAGCTCAACTATCAAAAAAGTGAACTCATGCCTGTCAGTTTTCTTGTCCTTGACTTTTTAATCGAGGTGAATTGTAGCTTTATATGAGCTCCCATGTAATTTCGTTGTACCCCCCCGTGCAATGACAATAAAGTCTATTCTATTCTATTCTATTCTATTCAATGCACTTGCCAAATCACTTCCAACTACGATTGTTCCATTTCGATGGTTATGTAATGGTTTTCGGTATTTAGGTATCCAAATTACACCATTCTTGTCAGACCTGTACCGTATGAATCTAACCCCTTTGATGGAGAAGACCGTGGCAGATTTTGCTCGCTGGTCAACTCTGCCTGTTTCGCTGGCGGGGCGAATAAGTTTGGTGAAAATGGTAGTTCTCCCGAAGTTTCTCTACATGTTTCAACATCTCCCAATATTTCTTAATAAGTCCTTTTTTGTTAAATTAGATAAAACTATCTCAGCTTTCTTATGGGCGGGAAAACCGGCCAGAATTCGTAAATCAGTTTTACAGTCCCCTAAGGAGAGAGGAGGGTTTGCCCTCCCGATCTTCAGGCATTACTATTGGGCTGCGAATGTACAAAAAATTGTATTTTGGATGTATGATGAAGAGGACTCTGTTCCGATCTGGGTGCATTTAGAGAAAATGTCTTCGCCATTTTCTTTTCGGTCTATTTTATGTTCACAACTTCCCCTGCCACGACTGCATGGTTGTCCTGTTGCCTCAATTTCTTTGAAAGTATGGAGTCAACTTAGGAAGCAGTTCGGTCTTGTCGGCCCCTCAGCTCTGACATCTGTATTTAGAAACTGCGCGTTTGGACCATCCTTAGACAGGGGATTTAAAATCTGGTACAACATGGGCATTAAGTCAGTTATAGATTTGTATACAGATGGCGTATTCTCCTCCTTTGCCCAACTGTCTGATAAATATCACCTTCCGAGTCATAATTTTTTCCGTTTTTTCCAAGCCCGGGACTATGTCAAGAAAGTGTTTCCGCATTTTCCGAACCGTCCTCCAGAAACCCTTTTAGACTCTCTTCTTCTGGTTGACCCTACCATCAAAGGGGGTATATCAATTATTTACAAACTCATATGGTCAGAAATATTAACACCCCCCGATATTCTTAAAACTAGTTGGGAGGAGAGTCTTAATATAACAATTACAGAGAAACAGTGTAACTCTGCATTGGCACTTGTTTACGCGTCTTCGATTTGTGCTCGACACAGATTAATTCAATGCAAGGTCATTTATAAGGTACACTATACTAATTCAAAATTAGCCAAGATCTATCCCTCGGTAAAAGACGAGTGCAGCCGTTGCCACCTTTCTCCTGCCGATCATTCGCACATGTTCTGGGCATGTCCAAACTTGCAACAGTATTGGGCAGAAATATTTAATACACTGAGTGAGGCATATGGGTTTTATGTTACGCCCAACCCTTTTTCTGCGATTTTTGGTGTCTCCCCTTCCTCAGATCTGCCAAAAGCTTTAAAGCGGGCTATATCATTTACCACACTCTTGGCTCGAAGATTAATTTTACTCAATTGGAAGGTTTCCCATTCCCCTTCACATGTCCGATGGATCCGTGAGGTGCTTTATAATCTTAAAATTGAAAAGCTGAGGTTCTCTATCAGAGGCTCAATCAAGGCATTTCATGCCACTTGGGGCCCTTTTCTGCGGTACTTTGACTCTCTAAATTTTCCTCAGAATATCGATTAAACAACATGAGAGGATGGGGGAGGGACTGTGGTATTAGGCTAAGCTGAAATTGAACTCTTAAGGTTTCTCTCTTATCTATGTACTATATTGGTATGTTTATTTTTTTTAATTTATTTTATTTTTATTTATTTATTTATTTATTTGATTTTATTTATTTATTTTTGGCCTGTGGGTTGGGTGGGTGGATGGGGATGGGTGTTGACAGACATCATTTTTTATTTTATCCTGCCTTTCATGAACCGATATACTGTCTGTTTTGTTCATTGAAAATGTTCCATAAATAAAATTGAAAAAAAAAAAGAAATCAGACTCGCAGTTTTTACAGTTTAGCATCTCATTTATGCAATATATCACAGAGGAAAGAAAAATACCATAAAACTCCCCAGTTCAAGTTACGTGTGATGGAGATGCTCTGAGTTTGCTTGTTTTTTCAGTGTCTGTCTTGAAGTAAACATTAACATCTGACAATAACCCTGTGCTTCATGAACAGATGTTTTCTCCCCATTCAACTCTCTCTGACTTCTTTTCATTTACATTTTAAACTTTCACACGGGACAGTGAAGAAAGAAATCCAACAGACACTGAGAAAAGAGCTTTCGCCAGAATCTGAGATGGAAACTTTGGAGTAGGGATTTATTATTAGTTGTTTAACACTCTCACTTCACAGCATCAAACTCAGTTCAGTTCTGTGTGAAGTTTGCATGTTCTTCCTGTGCTCGAATGGGTTTTTCTCCCGTGCACCCTGGAGAAGAACTGTTGGTGCACCTCTTGTAGTTTAAAATAGATCACTTCAGGTCATTTTGAATCGCTTTGAATTACTTGAGATGCAAAAATACAATCAATTGATTTTCAATACATACAGTATTTCTATAGATTTTGAAATATAGATTTTCAAAGTGTTTTGTTGATATGGGTTGTATAGATTTAAAAATTAGAGGTGTTTTGTTTACTAACCTTTAGTGTTGATCTGATTACTAGCTTGTTCTTTTGTTATATGCGAACTGCTGAAAACTTGCATTTCCCTCAGGATTAAAAAAGCATCCATCCATCCGTCCATCCATCCATCCATCCATCCATCCATCCATCCATCCATCCGTCCGTCCGTCCATGTACATGACTGTATCTCACTGTTTGCCCTGTGATGAACTGAGAAACTGAACCAGGATAGATTTTAATTTTTGCTCATTGTGAGACAAAGCAAGATTGAAAACAGATTTTTTTAGACCCTTATTTAAGCATTCAAACTTCAAACTTTATTTATTTGTATAGCACTTTTCATGATAATAAAAGCAACGCAAAGTGCTTAACAGTAAAAAAAAAAAAAAAAAAAAACAAAAAAAAACAAAAGCTGCACCATCAATAAGTGTACACCACACGCACACACACACAAACACACGCACACACCCAATTTATGCCCATAGCAAGGCAGAGGAGACATGGCATGGCACTAAGCATCATGGGAAAACACTACCAGTGGGGCCGTTCACACCAGGAGAAGGCGAAAGTCATTAGTACTGGGGCACCAGCGCTCAACCCCCGACCCCGTCAGACCAACGGGATCCCGCACACCAAGGTGTGGAGACCCCAGGCCAGCCAGGACCAGAGGACCAGAGCGCAGCGACCCCAGCAGAGGACCGGGACCAACTCCCGGTGTGAAGGACCCCCCTGAGGAAACACCGGAGTTAAACAGATGTTCAAAAGACATGATACAAAGCTAATAAAAAAAAAAAAAAATAAAAAATAAATAAAAAGTAAGATAAGATTATAAAATAGAAAATAAAATAAATTAAAAGTACATAGTAAAAATAGAATGAATAAATAGGATAAGTATATTAAAAATTAAAATGACCAAAATTAAGAATGATGGAAATTAAAATGACCAAAATTAAGAATGATGGAGATAAGAGGTATAAAAGGTCAATTAAAAGTCAGATTAAAAAGGTGTGTTTTCAACCTCCCTTTAAAAATATCAACAGTCTCTGCGGTCCTGAGGTTCTCCGGCAGGCTGTTCCACAGGCGGGGGCCGTAGTGGCTGAAAGCCGCTTCACCATGGGTTTTGGTTCTGGCTTTAGGAACACACAATAGGCCGCTGCCAGAGGACCTCAGGGCCCGCGAGGGTCGATAGGGTAAAAACAGATCAGCTAGATAAGAAGGCGCAAGGCCATTAAGACATTTAAAAACTAATAAGAGAACCTTAAAATCGATCCTGAAGCGGACAGGGAGCCAATGCAGCGACTGTAAAACCGGTGTAATGTGGGCCCGCCCCCTGGTCCTCGTCAGCACGCGAGCGGCTGAGTTTTGTAATAACTGTAGGTTTGAAATATTCTTTTTGGGAAGACCAGAGAGCAAGGCATTACAATAATCTAATCTACAGGAGATAAAAGCATGCATTAGCACCTCTGTACTGGCCTGAGAGAGAAACGGGCGGACTCTGGCTATATTCTTAAGATGATAAAATCCAATCTTAGTTATGTTTTTAATGTGTGGAATAAAACTTAGCTCAGAGTCAAAAATCACGCCCAGGTTCTTAACTGATTGTGCTGGTTTAAAATCTGATAATTTAGGTAAAATTTTCTCTCTCTGACCTTCGGGACCGATAACTAAAACCTCAGTCTTGTCCTGGTTGAGCTGTAGGAAATTCACTGCCATCCATGACTTGATGTCTGAAATACAGTTAAAAAGGGTTTCTATTGGCCCTGAGTCATCAGGAGACACGGCGATGTACAGCTGAGTGTCGTCAGCGTAACTATGGAAACTGATGCCGTGTCTCCTGATGACGTCCCCAAGTGGAAGCATGTAGAGATTAAAAAGTATGGGACCTAAAATTGAACCTTGGGGAACCCCACACCTAATTTCATGGATTCCTGAGGAACAAGTATCCAAACTTACATAAAAACATCGATCTCTGAGATAAGAACTGAACCAGTTAAGAACAGTACCAGAGAGGCCCACCAGGTGACTCAGTCTATTTATTAAAATGTGGTGGTCTACTGTATCAAATGCAGCACTCAGGTCCAGTAGAACCAACACTGTGAGTTTTTTATTATCTAAATTCCACCTGATGTCATTTAAAATCTTTAAAAGGGCCGTCTCGGTACTGTGGTTCACTCTAAAACCAGACTGATGTCTTTCTAAAATGTTATTAATCATTAAAAAGTCATTGACTTGGTTAAAAACCAGTCTTTCTAAAACTTTACTTAAAAATGGTAAGTTGGATACTGGTCTGTAGTTATTAAGAACATCGGGGTCTAAATTGCTCTTCTTCAGAAGGGGCTTCACCACCGCCGTTTTAAAGGCAGTGGGGAAGACGCCCATCTGAAGAGAGCAGTTCATGATATTTAAAATCTGTTCCTCAAGGAGTCCATAAAGTGATTTAAAAAGTGGTGTGGGAATGGGATCTAAAAGGCAGGTTGTTGATTTTACTTGGGAGAAAACTCGACCAAGAGTCCTCGCGTCAACCAGGTCAAAACTGTCCAGTGTTTCCTCAGGCATGGACAACGGTTCAGCTGTGTTCACTGATAAAACCTGTTGGGGTAAAAGACTGGACCTGATGTCCATGATTTTAGTTCTGAAGTGGTCTGCAAAGTCTTCACAGAGAGCGTCTGTTGGCTCCTTAAAAGCTTTATTAAAATTAGTGCCAGTTAAAATGTTGAAGGTGGAGAAGAGGAACCGGGGGTTGTCTTTATTGTCTGAAATAAGTTGAGAGAAGTGGGAAGTTTGGGCCTGTTTAACTGCATTATTGTAAATTTTGAGTTGTTGACGTAGAATGTCGTGATGTACCGTCAACTTGGATTTTCTCCACCTTCTTTCAGCACTCCTGCAGTTTCTTTTTAGTTTGGTGATTGCATCGTTTTTCCTCCACGGGGGTTTGGAATGACCCTTGATAGTTTTGGTTAAAAGTGGAGCGACTGAGTCCAGACTGGACTTGAGTTTACTGTTAAAATTGTCAACGATAAAATCACAGGGTGCAGGTAAAATCACTGCAGGAGTGCTCTGTAAAATCTCTATAAAATCTGCAGCCACTTCAGAGGTAAGGTAGCGTTTCCTCACTGTTCTCACCGGGGCTTCCTGCTGGTTAAAACTGGTGATGTTAAAAAACACACAGTAGTGGTCAGACACAGCCAGGTCAACAACAGAGGACACACTGATGGACAGACCGTGGGTTATAACCAGGTCCAGAGTGTGTCCTCTGTTGTGAGTTGGCTGTGCGACATGCTGTTTAAAATCTAAACAGTTTAAAAGATTTAAAAAGTCTCTGGACATAGAGTCCGAGATGTCGTCAACATGTAAGTTAAAATCACCAGTTATTAAAATTCTGTTATATTTAGAATGAATTATTGTTAAAAGTTCTGAAAATTCACTAATAAAAAGACTAGAGTACTGAGGGGGTCTGTACACAGTTAAACACAGGATTGGGGGACTGGTAAAAACAAAGGCATGGTGCTCAAAGGAGCTAAAACTGTTAAAAACCACTGTACACGCACTAAATGAGGTTTTTAAAATGGAAGCAGTCCCTCCACCCCTCTTACCCTGTCTGGTTGAATATAAAAAGCTAAAACTTGGTGGGGAAGCCTCAGTGAGGATAACAGGTGCATCAGTACCAAGCCATGTCTCAGTTAAAAGCAGACTGTCTAAATTATTATCTAAAATAAGATCATTAATAATAAAAGATTTGTTTAAGAGAGAGCGCACATTCAGCAGGGCCATGTTAATGGTGGTGGGCGGGCTGAATGTGCGCTCTCGTGAAGTTTCACTGTTAAAAGAGTCCTTTCTCGTTTAAAAACAGTCCGAGGGATGTGGTGTCTGGAGGAGATGATAACTGGGATGCTGTGGATGGTGTGTGGTGTGTCCGGGGGCAGTGAAGGTGTGTGAGGGGTGTGTGTGGCGTGTGGTGGATGGGGGGGGGCTTGCAGGTAGTCAGTCAGTGGGGGATGTGTGGACTGTGTGCTGAATGTTACCTGCTAAAATGGAGCTGCCCAGCGTGCTCGGGTGAAGTCCGTCCTGATGATAAAAAGCTGGGCGGTTCCAGAAAAGGTTAAAATTGTCAATGAAATAAAAGTTGGAGGCTGAGCAGGAGCGCTGAAGCCAGGTGTTGAGGCCGAGCAGTCTGGAGAAGCGCTCAGCGCCCCTGGAGAAGGTCGGCAAAGGTCCAGAGATAAAAACCGACCTTCCACAGCTCTCCAACAGGTTAAAAAGGTTTTTAAAATCCTGCTTGGTGACCTCCGACTGCCGCCGGGCCGTGTCGTTAGTGCCGACGTGAACGATGACCCGGCGGACAGTGGAGGGGAGGGACTGCAGGAGCTCCGGGAGATCGTGGAGGATCGTGGGGACAGTAGCACCAGGAATACACCGCGTGATAGCGTTAAAAAAGCGAATATTCCTGATGCTACTGTCCCCAACCAGGAGAGATGTGGGGGAAAAAAGGGGGCGGGGCGGGGGCGGCTGCGGGGCGACGATGTCCGGGGCTGGGGAGCGCTCTGCCGGTGTAGCGGGGCCGCCGGCAGCAACCTCGCTGCTGGAGCGGTGGTCCTGACCCTGGTCCTGGATCCGGTCCCGGTTCTCCCCGGAGTGGTGGTCCCGGTTCTCCCCGCGGTGGTGGTGGTGGCTCCCGGAATGCCTCCTCACCGCCTCCCTGATCATCCTCAGGCGGGCAGCGGAGGCCGCGGACCGGGGCGATCGCCGCCGCTCCGGGACCGGCTGGGAGCGGTCCGGCTCCAGGGCCGCGGCGGAGTGATTTAGTGCTGCGGCGGGGAGCTCCTTCTCCGGGGCCGAGGTGGAGTCGGGCCGGGCCTTGGTGGAGTGATCCGGAGCCGCGGCGGGGAGCTCCTTCTCCGGGGTCGAGGTGGAGTGGGCCAGGACTGCGAGGGATAAATCCGTCTCCGGGGCCGGGGTGAAATAATCCGAAGCAGTGGCGGAGCGACGGCGGTGCCTGGTGGTGTCTGGCAGCGTGGCTTCCGGGGAATCGTGGCGGCGAGCGGCGGACCCGCCAGAGGACGCGGGAACAGCAGCGGCCGCAGCGGGCCGCGGACCCTCACCACCCGCCGGGCTGTCGTCGTACTGCTCCAGGGCGTGGAAGCGATTCGAGAGGGGTAGTGGAGGCGAAGCTGCGGTGGGCTTAGGCTTGCGGCCCCGCACTACCACCTCCGCCCAGGAGCCCCGATGGTCCGGAGTAGAGCAGGAGGGAGCCCAGGGAGCTGGAGCGATGGTGGTGTTCATGAAAGAGGAGATGAGCATGGATTGTCCCTCGGCCAGCGTCCGGGCCTGCTCCAGCAGATCGTCTTTTTCCCTGAGCTCCTCCGACAGCCGGCGGATGTCCTCCCTCAGGTCGGAGACGATCCTGTCCGCCTTCACGACCAGGGGGTGCAGGTGAGGTCCGCGGTACAACGCTGCGGCCATGTTGGGCTGGCGGCACGGCCTCACACACCGGTACCCACGGGCACGTACCTCTGTCCCTGGTGCCCGGGTTCACTACCGGTGTAACCGTGCCGCCTTCGTGCTGCCTCGCCGCTCCTGGTTCACCGCTACCGGATCGCCACTCGTAAACTGCGCGCTCGTCTCGCTGCTTCTGCGCGCTCGTCTCGCTGCTTCTGCGCGCTCGTCACCAGTACGGTGCTCAGATGAAAACACAACTTTTTGAAAATGGTCGAGCTCCGGTGGAGATGATGGATTCACTGCCAGAGACAGATCTGGACGCGAGAGAACAAAGGATGTCTGCTTTAATCACCGACACCGAGCCTGCTGAGACTAAAGGTGGCCATCAGCTGGAGAAAACTAACCAGGGGACAGAAAACTAATACAGACGTAGCGCTGAACTGTCGTCACTAGAATACAGTACTGTTTCATTATGGGAGCTGTCACGGCTGAGGACGCTGAACTTCTCTTTAACTGACTCCAGCAACATCGGCTGATAAAGATCCTTCAATCATTTTTAAAATATCCATACAAATGCAAGGAACTACTCAAGAGTACCTGCTCCGTGGAGTGGGGCTGCCTTTTCTCTTTCCCGACGCCATACCGCCTCGAATCATACTGTCCGACGTATCTGAGACCGGGAGAAAACCCTTAATTAAGACATTAAGTGGCTCTTAGATTGGTGCCATGAATGAAGTGAAGTGCTCTTTGGATCTCATTTGGAACAAGGACATAACAAAAAATATGAATTAATAAAATGCATTTCATGCTGTCCTTGCATGTTCAAAACAACACACACACAGAGAGCCGGAGATATAACCAGGCAGACCTACCAATATCAAAGAAATGAGAGATTTTATGTTTTCTGATAGCTTTCCTGGTGTTTATATGACCACCATTTCCATCTGACACCCACCAGACTCAAGCCACCCTCCTGTTCAAATGCTTCTATTTTATGTCTTTTTAGCCATTACACCCTTTAATAAGGTCCACACTTCAGCTGAAACTGAGATTGAAGCCATTGTGGGGCCCTCCTTGTGTCCCACCTCGCAACAGACATCTGGACTCCTCTTCTGTTGCTCAATTTCCAGTCCTATTGAAGGGGACAAAGGGAGCAGGCGTCCGGCCGTCCTGAAGTCACCCTCCATCATGTTGGACCCTCACAGCCTGACATGGCCACAATGAAGAGGAGGGGCGAGAAACAACGGCACCGCGGAGCCGGCCTGGTCTGTGCTGGAGGAGGGGAGGCCGATCCTCCCCTGGGAGGGCCGGGTCGAGCGCCACGGGCTGCGGCCCGGCCAGATTGTGCAGGAGTGGGTGTGAAATAGCAGCTGCTGAATAAATCAGCGCAAAATCAGGGCAGGGATGCC
Organism: Salarias fasciatus; assembly: GCF_902148845.1. Classification (NCBI taxonomy): domain Eukaryota; kingdom Metazoa; phylum Chordata; class Actinopteri; order Blenniiformes; family Blenniidae; genus Salarias; species Salarias fasciatus. Next base: position 34,407,792 of record NC_043758.1, on the reverse strand, counting down.
GAACAGCGGGACGGCGGCCGCGAGGAGTGACGAGGACGCGTCCACACGCAGAGTGGACGCTCCATTAGCAGCAGCAGGAGCAACAGTGAGGAAGTGATTGCAGCTGAGCAGAGGCTGCTGCAGCGATGATGACGGAACAATGGCTGTTATCAGAGACTGCGTGTCACATTTATTTATGAAGCACAAAATCACATATTTGCTTCACGCAGGAGTTCGATCATCACCCGTCACTGTGGAGAGAAAAAGGCTCGGCAGCCGGACATGTGAAAAGCTCTCTGCTTTCTGTCACTTCACACCACCAATGTATGCAGAAACTCACACACCCGCGTCCTTCCAGCCAACCTTTTCATACAATGTGTGGGCAACTACTCAAAATAGACCGCGGAAACTCAAGATGCGAGTCGACTTGGGGGGGAAACACACAACGTGAGCGAAGATATCTGGGAGCAACCGAAAATCTCATCACATAAAGTGCAGCACAGACAAATCACAGGAGACCGACAAGACAGAAGTGGAGAGCGGTTATAAGATCCAGGCATTCTCAGTCAAGTTCAGTCTCTGTTTCACAGACGGTTTGCTGACGTTACCTTCTAAACTCTGCATGAAGTCTTCATTTCTGAATAATGTCTTGAAATGTAGGACTGTCTGCGGTGAAGCCTTCAGGTCACTTTGCCCTCAGGTCTTCAATCTGCTCCTGAAATGTTTTTACATCTTTATGTCTCCAGGTCATTCTTCGCTTTGTTTTGGATTCGTGTTGCACTTCAGACTTCGTCTATATTCCCAGCCTTGACTTTCATGCCAGACTTCTCTCATCTGCAAACCTTATTTCACCTCAACTGTTACCAGCCAGGACTCGACCCCCTGCTGTGAGTTCTGGATCATCCCTCTTGGACCTCCGCATCACTGACTGATCACCGGTGTCCTGAACCCCCGCTGCTGCTGCTGAGGTGTGTGTTCTCATTAAACTGAGCTTTCACTCTGAGCTTGGAGTGTTTGGCTCCCCTCTCTGAGATATGTTAGCATTTGTGCTCCTGTCTGACATGGTTTACAGCATTTTGTAAATATTTCGGCAGATTTAAGCACAGTAGCTTTCACAGTTTTCAGACATTAATTTAAAGGGAAAAGTTATTCAGATATGATGAAACATATAAGTATGAAGTAGAGAAATATCAAGACGACGTTCTGGCTCCAGTTATGTCGACCTGTAAGTCAAAGCCTTATGATCGGTCCGTCAATCTGTTGTAGAATGAACCAGAGTGTGATATGTGCTTAAAACTAAAAGGCTATGCCAAACATTTCCATCTTTAAAAATCCTAATCAGAGCAACCTGTTCCTCCAACCTGTGACTTTATGTTGCTCATAGGTGTTGAGTGAGCAAAGAGAGAGACACCTAACACACACACACACTCACACACACACACACACACACACACACACACACACACACACACACACACACACACACACATTCACACTTCTCTATAATTGCTTTAATGTTTTTCATAATCTTAATCACCTTGAAATATTTATTTTCTCTGTAAAGAAATGTCAATTACCTGAATGCTGCTGCATGAATACACTGGACAGCCATTTCCCTCACACTACTGTTTATGAGAGAGCAGCTAACTTCACCCACAAAGCCCAATATTTAACCCACGACCTCCGCACTCCGAAGCAGAAGCATGAACAACTACACCGAGGATGATCCAAATATCAAATATCCTGCCGTCCATCTCCGATGCTGCTTAACCCCGTGTAGGGTCTCCGGGGTGAGGGCAGGATGCACGCAGGGCACGTCTCCAGTCCGTCACAGGGCAAACGACCACACACACTCACATATTACACATGCATATTTTTTTGACTGTGGAATAAAACAGAGTAGACCTGGAGCAAAACCATGCAAATATGGAGAGAACATGCAAACTCAATACAGAAAGTCCTGGCTGACATTTCGACCTGGACTGTCTTTTTGACAGAAATAAACATGTTTGAACAGAAAAAGTCTTGGAGCTAGTTCAACTCATGAGCCAAGGGAGAAAAACCAAAAGTGTCCCATTTATATTTTGTTGGCTGCATGATGAGCTCCAGTCCCGATGCTTCACCCACCTTGTTCTCTGAAATTTTGGACGATACATTCATTTCAGGTGTTTCATCCAGTCCGCTGGCGAAGTAGCTTGAATCACAGTCTTATCCCCCCTGCTGTAAAAATAATTGAGCACAAGGGTGGGATACCCCACACACACAGCACAGCTCCCTGACCTTCACCTCCAAATAACTCCCCATTTATAACGGGGATCAGCAACTCTGTGTGTGTGTGTGTGTGTGTGTGTGTGTGTGTGTGTGTGTGTGTGTGTGTGTGTGTGTGTGTGTGTGTGTGTGTGTGTGTGTGTGCGCGCGCGCTGTGGCTGGAGGAGCGCAGATGTCGCGCGTGTCTCTTTAAAACAGCGGCTCGTGGAGGCTGGGTCGGGAGGATTTGTTGCGGAGAGCTGGGTGCGCAGCTCGGCATGTGCGTCGCTTCACATCCGCTCCAACTGACGCTGCGCGCGGCCGGACCGGAGGGAGACGGGGACTGGCTTATTCAGGACCCCAAATATACTTAACCTCCTTCTCTTTTTTTTTAATTTTTCTCTCCCCTTTTTTTTTTCTTTGAGTTTTGTTTCCGTTCGCAGCATCTCGGAAAGTGTGCGCGCGGCGCGATGCGGGCGCGGGGAAGTGATGCTGAGTTCAGTGGCTTCTCCTCCGGGGCGGTGCTGCTGCTGCTGCTGCCTCCTCTCCTCCCAGCTGCTCTCGCGGCTCTCTGAGAGTCACATCAAAGTTTTTTTCAGGGCGTTTTAAGTCGCTTGAAATATCCGGGCTGAGATCTGAGCCCGCGAACAGCTTCAGCTGGAGGTTCTTCACAGAGAGCCTCTGAGCGCGCCGCGCACGGGCTGTGCACACTCCGGAGGATCTGGGCACCGGGAGAGCGGAGGAGATGAACTTTGGAAATTTACTTCTCTCGGTTCTCCCATTCATCGCCGCCGCTTCAGGTAAATTCCTCCTCCTTGTTCGCGTGCGCGCGTCTCCAGTCCGCCTGCTTGTTTTCGTCCCTGTGCGTCTCTACACCCATATGGCGCGATCCCGCACCTCCCTCATGGAGCGCTTCACTCCTCTCGTCTCCAGATGGATGGAAATCAATGTGTTTTAACCATCCATCTCCATAGAAAAAAAAAAATATATATATATTGGGTAAAATGTCAGACATGGATTCATTCGTAGTGTTTAAATATCACGGGTGAAAGACAGCGACACTGACATTTTCTCAGAGGTGACCACATCGGGAGGGAGCTGGGAAAAAGTGAAGCTATTCAGCTGTCAGTTTCACCACAGCTGACACCGTCCCCACCAAAAATGCCTATAAAAGCTCGCCTTTGATTACATTTGACAAAAGGGATTATATATTTTGACCACTGCTCCAATATCAGCTCGAATTTGCTTAATCCAAATGACAAAAAAAAGCCTGGCTCAGAGAAACAATTCAGGAGAGTGCTGCTTGTTTTGTGCATATCTGTCTTAAAGGAAATTAAATCCTGTGTACAGCCTGATTGAGAAGAGTCAAGTGTTACTGAATTTTTCAATGTCAAGACAGGAATTGGTAAATGTTATTTAAAAAAGGGCTCAAAAGATGCTTTAGGTTAAAGGATCCAGGGGACACACAGCCCAGTTTCATCTCATCCAAAAATATGGAAAACAAAAACTGTTGGCTTTAATACAAAAGAGGTTACCATAAGAAGAAATCTGTGTTTAGAAACCTGGAAAAATAACATTTCCCACATCATCCCATTTGAAGGATGCCTGCTGGTGAAATACAGTCACATGTCTGAATATCCCTTCCTACACTTGTGGCTCATAATTGCTCATTGATTTTTATGTGGCACATAAGAAATGACTTAACTTCACACTTGTGGCTCATTTTTGCTTTCTTGCCCTCCAGAACACAACAAATGACTTAATTTCTTGCTCCATTTGGCAAATTTGTCAAAAGATGTGAGCTCCTCCCTGCCTCAGTGACTCTTTTCTGGCTAATTTTGGTAAAATCCTGCATGTTTGTCTTCACAGTTTGGGGTTAATGCTAATGCTATTTCATTGTCTTGCAATCCTGCATCATTCACTCAGGTCTCAGTGTTGCATTATGGCTGCTACAGCGGACAAATTGTCAGATGCTTCATATGAAACATTTCAACCGATTTGTTTCTTTGTCATTTTTTGACCACATTGATCCTTCTGGCTGGCCAGTTTTTTGGTCTAGGCCGTATTAATGATTCCTTGGTGTTGTTCTCCATGTCTGAATAGACTTTGATTGGGTGTAAGCTGTTGGTGTGTTTATGTGTTAGTCGCTCTGGTGATCGGAGTTCCTGAATTTGGCTCAATGTCACAGGTAGGTGAGGCTGCAGACAGGATCCAGACCGCCGGTGAGGAGGATGCAGACGTGCACACAGGTCTCCATTCTCCTGGAGGTTTCAGTCCTGCAGCACCTCTGACTGCTGGTTTGTTGAGTGAATGAATGTATTGAACATCAGGCTCAGTGGTCATGTTGATGTTTTACAAAGACGATGAACAAAACACTGAAAATAGATTTTTGAAGAATAAAGAAATGCTGGGAACAGTGTGTGTTTGAGAGCCATGGGCTTGATGGAAAAAAGAAAGGAAGCAACTCTGTTTGAAGCTGTGAAAAATCTCAGAAAATATCAGTTTATAGACAATAATTCTTTTGCAATACCAAGAATGACCACTGGAAGTGAGCGGCTGCAGATCGGAAAAACTTTGAAGGAAAATGAGCACAGAAGCGGAAACATGAGTAGCTGACTTTATAAAAAGAACTTCCACGGATACATAGTAATACATTGAACTCACACACACACACACACACACACACACACACACGCGCGCGCGCGCTTATTTACAACATATACATCCATTCATCCATCTCCTGAACCCGCTTCCTGCAGACTGGAGTCCAGGGAGAGAACCTGACCAGCTGACACTGGATGAAGGGAGCGGGGTTCATACAGGCCAGATTGAACATACAGTCCATCTCTTTAATATATTCATATTTTCACGCAACAGACCAATAAAAGCAGTAAAGAAAAAAAAAAAGGAAACTGAGTGGTTAGCTAATACTGCAGGATTTAAATGCATCCGTCCTCGATAAGCCTCAGTTTAATGTATTCTCATGAAAAACACTGAAAATAAACAGGACTTTTTTTTAACATTGACGTTCCAGCAGATTTTTTTTTAAACTGCATGAGAGCGTATTGCCTACAAAATACAGAAGCTCTGTTCACAGCATTAGCATCGTGTTGCAGACTCTCCCCGCCTTTCCTGGTGTGTTTATTTATCTTCTCGTCCATTTCTTTTTACACACGGCGGTTTAACAAGCAAGAGATCACTGAGAAATATCTGCTTGTTTCTACAGTATGCTCCATATATTATTATAGTGCAAAATAATGGCAAGAAATGGGCTGAAAATCTCTCATGTGGTCTAATATTTACCTTCTTTTATTTTCTGTTTGGTCTCCACCAACTCCTGCTCTCCTAAAAACTTATCTGCTGACATTATCTTCCTGCTAATTTGTGCAGGGGCAGGCTCCAAACAGCAGGACTTTAGAGGGCAGTGACAGTGAACCGAATCATTAAAGTTGTGGGTCGTAAAACCAAAACAATGAGCGTAATAAAGCTATAAAGCTCTGCAGAGGCGAACACTGATCCTCCGTGCTACGGCCGCGATAAAAATGACCCCTTCGTCACTGCCGTCTGGAAAGTTTGTGGAATCAAATACATTGCCTCTCTTTCTATTTTGCAACGTCTTATCAGGCAAACAATTATAGTTACTGGGATTTTATCTGAAATGAGATCAGCTCATGTCGAACTGCGGTGGTTTTGTAAGTGGAGCTGGATTTCACACTTTCATCAATGACAAGCGGGAGTTTCTGAGCTCTTCGGTCCCTTTGACTCCTCTCTCCATTTGCACCAGTTTTATGACGGTAAATTGGCACCGCCTCTCAGCATTAGAAGTGCCTTTCAGCGCCCACACCATCTGCCTACGTCTATTAATCTGAAGTGGGCATTTCCTCTCACTCCCACCTCCATCACCCTGCACACTCTGCCATAAGCGGATGTGCATGTTCACGACACGGCGGGACGCAGACGGGCCTCACAGTGTCCGTGTGGATCAGTCCGACCTGCAGGATGACGATGTAATGTGTTAAAATGGCGAATAAAAGTCGTTATTACAAATTTTCAGTAAGTTTACTGCTGTTTTAATTGCTCTGCTGTCTTTGCATCATGAGGATTGGATGTAAGGCAATGAGAGTCAAACTCAGGCCCTCCTTACCCTTCAGCATTTCAAAAACGCATCGTTTTGGAGTTTTTGTTTCAGGAAAGTCTCGCATCTACATGGTAATGTTCTGAAAACGATGTCCGTTTATACAGCAGTGGCTGAAACACTGAAAATTCTGACATTTTCATGCTGGGACGTGGCTGCTGTTGTTGTAATGAAATCTCTCATATGGAACTAAATGAGCCGGGAATCATGAATGTTCTGCCCAGTAGCAGTGTTTTCAGAAAGTATCGGTTCCCCCCCGTTTCTATGGAGACAGATTCAGCGCGTTTTAAAAAAAAACTTGCGTTTTCTGTGCCTCTGATCACCGTTGTCCTGTGAACGAACATGAAAATCGCAATGAAAGTTTTGTGTTTTCACTTGAACCACCGAGGGCAAAACAGCTGAGAATCCTGCAATGCAGCAGTGAAAGTTTCTTTTGAAATACAATGAGCATCAAAGCTAATGAGGTTTGTGAAAATATGCTTAAAGGGAGCAGAATCTCTGAGAAATAACAGACTTTAACCTACATTACTAGTAGATCAGATATCAGCTTGAACCTGATGTTAAGAATTTGTGAAAAAAAAAACATTCAGTACCTTCTCAGGTAAAACTTTGGAGACTCATTACGGCATCATTTTGCTGCCTGGCTCTCCTGTTTTCCATTCGTTTGTTTAAAAAGCAGCGATGTTGTTACGGAGTGTTTTTTGTGTTGTTTGTGTTGTTGCATCCAGCCAATAAGCCGGTCTGTGTTGGCTTTGAGGGACGTGATGGAGGTCATGTCCGTGTTTTCTCCAAACCTCTGTTTGATTGTGAGGAAAACAACAGCAGCAACAGTCCGCCTGGCAAATTGCGTGAAATCTACCAGAGCGGCTCGGCCCACTCACGCACCGACACGCCAAATCCCAATTAATGGACTCTCCATACGTCTCATTGAAATTCCAGTTATCTTGAGCTGTATTGTCGGCCGCTGCGGTTCCTGCTGTGGAACTAATCAATGCTGAACAATCCTGAGCCAGCGATTTGTGTCCACTCCGTCCCCGCGGTCATTACTTTGTGACAAACGCGGCCGGCGGGCTTTCCGCAGCCTCCTCCGGCCCCGCTCGATGAGAGGGAGCTGGCTGGCCGTGTGACGTGCCACCGCCGCCGCCGCCGCCGCCTTGAGTCATGTTGCCGGATGTTGGTGATGTCCCACTTCTGGTACAGTGGCTGATGTCATGCTTTAGAGATGAGACAGCAGACGAGGAGGGCGGTCGCCCAGACAGAGCTGCTCCCAAACCAAACCCTGGGAAGGAAAAACCAAAAAAAAAATCAGGATCAAACTTGATTTTGTTGCTTTGAAATTTAGTGTGCTGTGTTATCATGCTCCCGCAGAGATTTCTTGGCGGTGTCACAAGAGCTCCTCCAATGTTTTTTTTTTTTTTTTGTGGCCTTTTTAAGTATGTAAATGAATTGAAATTGAAAACGACGCAAGTAAATCTCAGCAGACAGCCACCAGCCCCGCAGACAAGCTGCCAGCCTTCTGCTGCCGTCTCAGTCTAACGTGTAGTAAAGTTTGGTGTGTGTGTGTGTGTGTGTGTGTGTGTGTGTGTGTGTGTGTGTGTGTGTGTGTGTGTGTGTGTGTGAGAGAGAGCTCCTGCAGGTCGGTGTTCGTTACAGCAGATGTAAAGCTGCGAGCTCCGATCTGTTCAGGTTCATGAGTGGGTTTCAGGACAGAAGACATCAGCTCTGAGGACAAACAGGATGTCCCCGCTGCGGCTTTGTTGTTTTCACACATCGGCGTGTGACAGCGGCGCGCTCGCCCCCTCCGGGGAGGATGCAGGGTTAATATTTGTAAATACTAATTAATCTGCCCCCGCCCCTCCTCTCTTATGTAACGCCAGCGCCCGCAGCCATGAAACGCCGGATATGTCCTGAATCAACAGTGTTTTGAAGCCGTGGTCCTGACCCCCCCTCAGCTTTTAGCCCGCTCACTCTGTTTGCCAGATGAGGCAGAAACGAAGGAGACGCCGTGAGCAAACATGTGGGAGTGTGTCAGAGTTTGCAATTAGGACCGATGCAATAACTTGTCTGTCAGAGCTGCGTGTGGCACTAATGGGCTTTCATTTAACTGCGTGCTGTTTGCTTTTCTCAGGACTTTTTTTTCCCACCTCCTTTGTGAACAAATGAGGGAGATTTTCGCACATCAGACGCAGTCATTACAATTACTCCAATCTAATCATCATGATACACACAATCAGCTGCTGATGAGTTCATTCTGGATCTGCTGGAAGAATCGGCTCCAGTCCTTCTGATGCACGATTCCTGTACATGGATCATCACTTTAAGTCACTTTATTAAAGATGATTCCTCATGTACAGTTCCCACAATCATGATGAGTGTACATTATATAAATAGACCCATGGGCTGCTTCATTAGGTACACTTGTATCATCTAATGTGATCTAGAACAGCTGTACAGATATTAATGTTGCATGAGTTTATCAGGAAGGTTTTATTGTCAATGTTGGTTTGTCTTAGCTGTAGTCGTGTGTGCGTCATTAGAAGAGAGGTTTCTAATATTTGGCTGCAATAAAAAAAGGCAGAATATTTCACCAGTTGCTTATGAGACGATTGTGTGGGAAAACAAAAAACAAAAAAACAAAAAAGTGACAAAGTCAGTTTCTGTTCTGTTGTGCAGCTTTCCATTCTGCTCAGCTTTTGTTCACTGGTTTGATTTTAAAACACACTGCACATTATTTAACGAGCTTAATGAAGCTTTTCTGCAAGTTTCAGCTCATTAGTGACTTGTCCGTTCCACAGTTTAGGCTGAGTGTAGTTTTTACTACAGTTTTTGATAAGATCTTTAAAAACCCACTGCACAACCAATTTAAGCAAAAGTTGTTATATCTGGTCAAACTACACACAATCACAAACATCAAGGCCGCTGCTGCTTGAATGAGAGAGGAAGCCTGTTATTGGCTCAGATCAATAACAGGTGAATAATAAGGGAATGACCATGAGGGAACATGCATACATTCAACAAGCTTAATAAAGCTTTTCTGCAAGTTTAGCTCATTATTCACTTGTTTGGTTTATAATTTCCATCAACAGTTATAATTTTTTGTTTGTATTAGGCTGCCCTTTTTCATGGAAAAGCTCAAAAAACACATTTTGGACAGTCTCTCCTGGAGCATTTAGCATTTTAAAGACACATACTTCTCCCAAGCTTGAAGTGCCGAGCTTAAAGTGTTACAGCAAGTTTTTACTCATTCATCTCTTCTCTGGACCAGAATATGTACTGTAGCAGAAGTTTTCATTCTAGGTTTTACTGCAGAAGTGTTTTTAGCTGAATTTCCTCCCAGTGTGAATAACTTTTCTCAGGAGTATTTAGCAGGAGGCGGCCAAACCCCGGAACCATTCCACCGAACATGAATTTATAAATATATAAAAGAAACTTTAGAATGATGGACTTAAGCAGAATTTTACATTTAAAATTAAATAAATTAATCATAGCTTTTTTAGGGATAAAATATGTTCTATATGCATATATATGTGTATATATGTATATATATATATATATATATAAGTTTAGTGAAAGAAATGTATCTTAAAAGGACTTTTGAAAATACGTCATTCATATTCAACTTTTACAGAATTCCAAACTTTAAATGAAAAAGAAGAAAAAGAAGGAACTGATCCCGCAGATAAACACCCTGACGCGTTTCACTCGGTCAGAAGAGGAAGCGCCATCTTCAACAGTCATCAGATGAGCGGGGCAGTAGAATTCAGTTTACTGGGTTCGCTCCCCCCCTGGAAAACGCGCCGTGCTCCGACATGTTCATTTGTGCTCGGCGCGGCCTTGAGAGCGTACCGGAGAGTGATAACCTTGCGCGAGGTCGACGCGGTCTCATTCTCAGAGCGGCCTCCATATTGGGCGACAGCTCAAGGTTGCCTGCCATTCACTCTTATGGTTTATCTGGGCTCAGTTTTGCCTCTCGTGCTTGTGGAAGTTAACACGTTTAAAAGGAGCTCATTGATTTGTCTGCACATAAATGCAGTGTGTTTTGGACGACAGGGGGCCCACAGCTATTATGTTCTGTTTGTAACATTCAGAGCGATGGTCTTGAATCAATACTCATGTTGAATTGAACTTTTTACCCCCCGTCTTGTCTTTTAAAAAAACTGTTTAACACTGGACCACAGGCGCCGTGGAGCCCAGATCTCCTACAGTTCTTTTGCTAAACATTTCTAGCTGGATTTGTTCGATGCAAAATCTTGGTTTTTGTGTTTTACTTGCTGCTGAGAAGCCACTTGATGCACTCTGGCAGAACTCCAGTTCCTTTCACTTGAAGGCTTTCATGAATACGAATGTGCAGCAAATTGACAATGTTACCGCTGGTATGTTCCTGGAACATGAATGAAAGCTGTGCAGCAGATTAAGCCAGGCATGTCCAACCGCTACAGCCCAAGGTCAGGTGCTATATGGCCCTCTGACCTCAGATGTTGCTTTGTGGGAATTCATTTATGCTCGCACCTGTTGGAGCACAAACACGTCAACACACAACATGTGGACCAATATATATATATATATTACCTTCAGTGCCTTGCAAGAAACTCAATGTGATCAAATTAGCACACTTCTATTAGAAGAAGACAGAGTGTTCTCACAGTTGACTAACTTGTAATGCTATTATCATGTTTAAAAAGTGGTGTGTGTGTGGAGAGCCCCCCCCCCCCCCCCCCCCCCCGAGACTTCACCACATTGCATCCCAGCTACCGAAAATCTCAACAGTTGTGAAGCGTAACGGTTCTGGAAATCTAGCAGGTTTTTATAAATGGAGTCTGATTTAGCAAAGATTGAACACATACTGGATTGCACATTGAAATAGACTGTGCTTTTAGTTGTGGTTCGTTTATTGAGATTAACACCGATGTGCATACAGGGGTGTTTAAATGAGCATTCAGGGCACATTCACCCGGGAATGATCTGCTGAAAACTGTATCAGTATGGGGTCACTGAAACCCCCATCACCACGAAAATGTGACTTTGAGCATGTCAAAAGTTGTCAAACATATCAGAGTAATACAGTAAATAAATGTAAATGTGGGAGAGAGAAAAAATAATATGAGAGGCGATCAATCACAAAGTCAAAGTTTGAGGTACAAAAATGCCTTTTAATAAAGTTAGCAAAGAAAAGCTGTGGGGAGCCAGTTGAGGAAATACCTCTCCTCCATCTCAATGCCAGAGCCTTTCTGAATCACATTTTAAAATGCAGTAAAAACAGATTTAATGTTGAACAACATCAGTGGTTTCAGAGTTAGTGAATCACATTTTTACGAGCATCTATTATAAATTCATAAAAAAAAAATTATGTGATTTTTGACCACATGCCTGATTTTCCATAGACAAACACACTAAATGGAGAGCGTGATATTTTGTTTACAGACAAGATTTTCATGCTCCATTTAGATGATAACAAGTGAAAATGCCTCGTTCTTGCATTTTCGATAAAGAAAAGTTTTGTGTTTACGCAGAATGTTTTGAAAACAATGTAGTTTTCATGTAGGGCCAGTAGTAGGTGCTGTTGTTCACTTTTATAGTGAAACCACACACACGTGTTCAAAGAGCAATACGCTGTAAACGTTAACAACGGCAAGTAGATGATAAGTTGGATTGATACAAAACCACCAGAAGCTGTAGTCAATCATGCAGGTTTTGCACTAAAGCTTTTATGACAGTTTTCTAAAAGTTGGTAACACTTTACTTTAAGCACCCGGTATAACACATTATAAGTAGTTAAAAACACACATACATGATCACAATGCTTTATAACTCACTTTACAGCACTATACAGCATAGGGTTAGGGTTAGGGTTAGGTCCTGGCATTGTGAATATTTATGAATGTTTATAACTATAGCTACACGTGTTATAATGGCATTATAATACTTTATAAATGTACTTATAATGTGTTATACAGGGGGGCTTCAAATAAAGTGTTACCCAAAAGTTGATATGTATAATGTGTATCTGCACACTCCAGACCCCCTGGCGATCCCCATGAGAAGCCAGCCCCTCACCTTGAGAACCAGACTTTCTGAAAAGTTTGTACTTTCTTCCTGCGTTTGTGTGATTTCCTCTGAAGCTCCTCAGTGTGGACGTCCGCTGCCCTTCCCTGCTCGTCCGTTCCTTGTAAATTTGAAAGTCATTTCACAGCAGAACGCCCCAGATTAAATTTTTTTCACACAAATGTAGTCACACTCTAAATTCCCATATGCACTTGGATATCCCCGCAGATCCACTGTGGGCTCTAATGGGCAGCGTTTATGATCCGACCAAAAAAAAAAAAAAAAAACCTTCGCAGAGGTCCCCATTATCGCCCGTGACATTTATTTTTCCGTGACACAAACGGGTCTGACGGAGTTTCTGTTCGCTGAAAGGTGCTTTCAAGCGCTGCACCACAATCTTCCTGTCATGAAGCGAACATTACAGTGAAAATATTCCTTCTCACACAGAAATTGTGTTGCTGTCGTGCTCAGAGTGGCGTAGACTTTTCACTGATTGCACACTTGTCACAGGCTCAGGTTGCCGCTTGTCACTTTGGCCCCCTGCAGCTGTTTGCCGTTCCTTTTTAGGCAAGACTATTTTCTCCTTAATACATCAGCATGGAGCCGCATTGATTCAGCCGCGTGATAGCTGGAGCTGTGGTGAGAGTCCATTGACCCTAATTAATAATTCCGGTGGCGGCTATATGAGTGAACAAAGGCGTTCTGCTAATGCACTTCAATCGTTCTGCTGGAAAGTGTCTGCATACTCGGAGAGCGTTAAAGTGGATTTCAATATTTTACCCAGGCATTTCTCCTCTTATTCAAATACGGATTTGTCACATAAATATATATTACAAAAGAAAAAAAAACAAATCTTCATGGTGACATTCATGCTTTTCAATTGAGCCACAAAAAGTACGAGGACGGCTGAATGTTACGAAAACACAGAGCCTTGTTTATAGCTGCAGTACGGACAATAATACGATTATAATGGCCGCTTCTTAATCATTAATGACATTGTTAATGGCAGATTAATAGCTTTATTGGGTGGTTAGGATGATGTGAGCGCCACTGAGATGAGTCTGTAAGTGAAAGCAGTCTTATTTGTCTGCTGTGAGGCAGCCGTGGCTCAGCTGGCTGAGTGGGCCGTCTCGCCCTGTCCTTGCATCCTTGGACAAGAAACTGAACCTCAAGTCGCAGATATTGCGTGGCAGCCTTCAATATTGGTGTGTGTGTGTGTGTCTGCCTGAACAGATGGATGAGACTTAACAATGAAAATGCTCAGCGATAGACAGGTCAATTTTCCATTTCAGATAAGATGTTGTATTTTAGAATATTTTCCAGTTTCTGTGGAGAGTTTTAAAATCCAGATCAGAAAAAAAAAATGCAGTGAGATGACAATTTCCTCTGCTTAAGAGACCTCATGTGCATCCATCCACACAATGAAAATAGAAATATTTTTACACATCCAAGCCTGTGACGTCCCAAAGGGGCCTGGTGCATCACATTAAAGCTGCATTGATGTGTTCTGTGGCGTAAACAATGGAGGTGTAATGTGATCGGTGTTGCTCTCAGGGAGAAGTCTGCTGAGGGGTTATCGCCCGACTGCAGTAAACTCCAGTGTGCTCATAGTTTCCTACAGTATCCCTCACTGCTGTTTCCAGCTGTTTTCACCCCTCCCGCCCCCCAAAAAAAAAAAAAAAAAAAAAAAAAAAAAAACCTGTGAAAACCGCCCTGAATGCCAACCTGAATAAAGTTGAGCGCCCAGGATTCTGGTGGAGGAGCCCAAAAACAGAGTGAAATGAGGTTAGACAAGTGATCCGAAGTGAAAATATATTAGAACAGATTTGAATAGAATAGAATAGAATAGAATAGAATAGAATAGAATAGAATAGAATAGAATAGAATAGAATCTCTCAGTGGAGAAATTTGCAGGTGCCTAAGGCTCATAGAAAGTAATGCATGCTGCAACAAAAAGAAGATATATTATTAATAATAATAATAATAATAATAATGCATTGGTTTTATGTAGCGCTTTATTTGACACTCAAAGACGTTTTACATTGCATTATTCATTCTCTCCATACATTATACCATATTATAAACTAATTGAAATTTTACTGAATCATTTTCTTTTTAGATGTCACTGTCTGCCACAACAACCTGCCACTAATATGTTCACGTTCTTTTTGAAAACAGAGAATAAAAAAAATGAAAATCAGGTATTTTGAGTAAATTCTTTCATAAGTTTCATGAAAAGCAAAAACTTTTGTTAAGTTTAAGCCCCAAACTCACTCTCAGAGTGGAAAACACATTTTTGATCCAAATACGTCTACTCTGGCTTTGTCTTCCATCCGTATTTATCCCTTGACAGAAAATGTTCTTACTTTAAGGCCTCTCTACGTTGCCCAGTCATCATCATAATCACTCGGGGACATCATTAATCTGAATAATCTTCTGGTTCCTGTTGGTTCACTTCAGCTGTGCTGCTGTAGTTGTTTTGTGAGATATTTCCTCCCACACATCAGGAAGCTTCAGGCATTTTAAATATTTTGATTGTAATAATTATGACCTCTGGTTAAAAAAACAATTAAAACCATGAGTTTTCAATAAGATGAGATCTTTTGAGATACTGTATTGTTGATTTACATGAGCAGAATTTTTTAAAAAAAAAGTGTGATTGTTTCACTTTGTGTGTCATAATTTTAAAATATTGAAATTTCAGTCAAATGATTAATAAAAAAGACCATTCCCACTGGATGTGTTCCTTGGTTTTAATAATACAAAGTTGGGTTTTATGTCCTCTAAGTCTGTCGAATCTATATTTTCAAGTATATAAACTCTGCGACAGGCAACACTGAAATGTTGAAGAACTCAGTCAACTTCCTCTCTCTGGCAGCATTTATTTGGGCGATAAAATCCGGTTATCAGTGAGGAGGAAGGAGCTGGGAGTGATGTAACTGTATTACACGGCCCGGGACTCCAAATCCTTCTGCATGCTGGAAAAATGTGGTTCAGCACCGGGACTCGACTGCACGGCTGCCCAGATACTCTCTGTCCAAACACTAAAATACGTCCGTATGTGCTCCCTGCACTGCCACACCAAGTGTACAGATGTGATGGACTGTACTCTGAAGGGGCAGGAAATGAAGGCGCCGCAGTGCGTTTTAATGGCTCTCTGAGTGTTTTCATCCACACCCTGCATTAGTGTGTTCTGCTGTCCTGGCCGGCGACCCAGGGGTGTTTAGCCGAGCGCCCGCGGATCACTCTTTAGATGTTTACTTCAGGTTTATGCCGTGATGGCAACTCCTGGCCTGCGCCGCTCAAATCAGCTCGCGGAAAGACATAAATCTGCTTACAGCTGAGAACTGGAGGGTTTATCCCAATGGCCCTGATTTAAGTGAAATGTAATAGCAGCATGTGTGTCATCAGGTTACTCCTGACTGCTCCTCTGCAATAATAATGGAGGATTTTCATGCGGTCAAGATTATGTGAGGGAAATAATGCCCCAGACAGAGCGGCATGATAATCAGTGGCACAGTGACCATTTCATTTTCTTTTCCTTTTTAATTTTTTTTCTTTTTTTTAAGCAAAGGACCATCTGTTCCACAGAAGCAAACTAAAAGCAGCAGCATTTTGAATTATTCATTTCTCTAACTGTAACACATTGTTAGAGACATTTGGTGGTGCTCTAAAAGCTTACCTTCGAGGTCCTGAAGCAGTGTGCCTTTCCCTCACAGTCAAACGAACATTGTAATGGATCCCCAGAGAGAGGGATTAGGAGTTATCTATATCTCTCCGCCTCGCTCATTTTCCCCAACCGGGGTCTTTCTCCCCCCCCCCCCCCCCCCCCCCCCTCCGTAAATGCAAAGATCTTGCAAGTCTTATTCTCAGCTTCCCGCCAACTATCATCGCTACACCTGCAACAATCCTGAGTGACACAGAGATTGACCATTACCACATCACACGGGTGATTGCTCCCTCGGAGCAGGTGGTGGCTTCGGTAAAATACTGTGCACTCTGCGCACGCTGTAGGCTGTGTTTTACTGTCTGCAAAATGGAAGAAGAGCAAATGGAAGTCAAATTTTTTATATTTTTATTTTTTTAGCCGAAAGCGAAGGTTGTTGTTGTTATGAGGAAATGTGGCGTCTTATTTGGGATCGAGAGTCAACCTTCAAAGTTAGATTACCAATAATTTGATGCTTGGCTTCACACAAATGTATCTGGCATCTGTGATGGAAGATATTTCCTCCTCTGGCGCTGCTCTGCTGTTGTCTGTCCTCTCTCGGAGAGATTATATGTTCTCCTGAAGGGTGGTCAGACTGGCTGATCTCCTCTGTCTTCGCAGGGTCCCGGGCACGCTTTGAGGACAGCTCGCCCCGGATCGTGGAGGACCCCTCGGACCTGATCGTCTCCAAGGGGGAGCCCGCCACCCTCAACTGCAAGGCGGAGGGCCGGCCCGCCCCCGGCATCGAGTGGTACAAGGATGGCGAGCGGGTGGAGACGGACAAGGACGACCCGCGCTCCCACCGCATGCTGCTGCCCAGCGGCTCGCTCTTCTTCCTGCGCATCGTGCACGGCCGGCGCAGCAAGCCGGACGAGGGCGTCTACACCTGCGTGGCCCGCAACTACCTGGGAGAGGCCATCAGCCGCAACGCCTCCCTGGAAGTGGCCAGTAAGCCTTTGAGTTATTCCTGATCGCTGTGCTTAAAATAAGTGTGTGTTTTTGTCCCATTAGATCTTGATGTGTGTAAACAAATGGCGTTTCCTAGATCTCTTTGGCGTCGTCTGGCAGCTTTTTTTCAGGAGGCCCGTTGGAGAGCTGGCTGTGCTCAGAAATAATGACGTGAGACAAGCGGACTGTGGGAAGCAACCCCTGAAAGATGGTGGTGTAGGTGGAGAGTAATGTCCTGTGGATCCTCTGCTAATTTTAGGCTTCAGTCCTGACAGTGAGGCATTTTATCTTTGGCTTTGTGTGTGTGTGTGTGTGTGTGTGTGTGTAATTTCACTTTCAGAAGACTCAGCTCAGTGCATTTAAACATATTTTCGGCATGTGATACTTGGCCGTCTAATTTAGCAAACTATGAATATGTAAATAAAGCACATGAATATGATTACAGCTCAGTAAGGCTTTCTTTTCTTTTTTTTTAATTCCTGGACGTCTGTTCTCATTTCATGCCATACGTCCTGTCTATAGTAAGTGGAGCAGCTGGCACGCGGTCAGTGCTTCACATCAAGTAAACATGTATTTTTTCAGTATCATTACAACATTTCTTTTCCTACTTAGGTCCAGTCCACTTAGACTTTCTTTTACAACCCCAGCTTTACTGTACACAAGAGAGGATTTTTGCATAAATGGCGTACTCATCATAAACATTGGGAATCTGCACCGTAAAAGGAATGAGAGCTTCCTCTTTCTTCCCTAAGAACACTTTTGAACGTCAGGCTGTTTTGTTTGTCACAGTAGACGTGTTCGACTCTGCTGTTCACTGCAGGGATTTACAAGAAGCTGCTTCCTGACAGTGACTTTGGGTCAAACTCAGAAAGTCAGGCTGACTCCGGGATGATTTCCGTTGAAGTGAAAAGCAGTGGGAGGCTTGTGCTTCATGCCCCGAACTGCATCTTTCGAGCATGCGTTTCCCGAAAAGCAGAATAAGATCCAGGTTGACAGGTGTTGGCATATCATTAGTGTGTTTTCATGCAGGCATGGTTTCCGTGTGTGATGCCCCCTCCGGGTTTGTGCCCCGCACCCAGCCGGAGTCCACTGCACCCCTCGCTCCTTCATCGCTCTCTCACTCTCAGCTCTCTCTCGCCCACTGCTCACTCCCACGGTTCCCCATTTACACCTTAATTTTCTTTATCAGTTCACATATTCACACATCCAACAACAGAGGTGTTCACACCTAATTTAGCTCTTTATTTATTAAAAAAAAAAAAAAAAAAAAAAAACTCAATCCGTAACACTAGTTCTGTGACCACAGAGCAAGGAGACCCTGGTTTGATTCCATGTGTTTCTCTCTCACGGAGTTTGGGTGTTATGAGCGGCTTTGATTCACCTGATGAAGTGGGTTGTCATCCAATCCCGAGGCGGGAGGTTCGATCCACCGACTCGTCCTGTCCTTATTGCAGGAACATGAAATTGCAGCCATTTGAGGTGGATCACGCTGTGGAGGGCGGCCATCAGCGTGCACGTGAGAGGGTGAATGCGTGACAAAGCCTGTAAGATTGCACCGTGATTTGACAGTGTTAAAAAAGTGAGAGTGTGCTCTATAAGTGGCGTCCATTCATGTCATCTCTGTGGTTTACGTCAAGCGCTTCCACTCCTTTATAGCAGAAAAAGGTGTAGGTCAGTGATTCTTTTGAAATGGCTGCCTGGCGTCGGGGTGCTTGTCTGTCTGTTTGCTCTGTGATGGGCTGGATACTTGTTCAGTTCGCACCCTGCCTTGCTCCCAGTGTCACATGGGAGGGGCTCCAGCTCTCCTCAAACCTCAAGCTCAATAAAGTGGCAACTTTTCTGGCTTCGAATCTCAGCTATAGAGAAGCGCAGGAACAAAAAATACAGGAGCAAAAAGCTTATTTTCCACATATCAATGTCAAAGTTTCTCTCTAAGACTGATTAAATGCAAACAATAAAATGAGTAGCTGTAACTCGGCAACTGCTGTTTACTGTTAGTTTGACCCAAAGCGCCACAGGAACCACAAAAACAGCAAACATGCCACATCTGAATGTCTTTCTGAGAGGATTAAGTAGAAAATTGGTCCAAACTACAGGTGCACAAGCATTTTAAGAAAAGGCCTCGTGCACAAAAAAACCGAAGCTGCAGGGCATCAGTTGATTTAAGTACTTTCTCATTATTTTGAGCCATCTGTCTATTGTTTCCTTTGTGGCTGATGTAATGATTGTCGGAGATCTTCTAAATCATGAATTCCAGTTGTCTTTACATGTCGCCTTCCATCTGAGCCGAAAGCTGAAACGTCTGATGTGAGAAACTAAGATGTGAGTTTGTTGTATGACTTATTTTCACAGTAAACGACCATCGCCAGATTGACACTTTAATAAGCAGACCGTGACGCTGGAATTGACGACCACCACGTCACCTGAGAGTCATCCTGTGCATCAGCAGCATTATTGGTGTATGTGTAGCATTGTTGTGTTCATTTGTCAATCCTCCAGTGTCCGACATCGTGATGCGGAGGGACTGAAGCCAATCTCATAGATTAGTGAAAATCAGGGTACTTCCTGGTCCATCAAAGAGAAAATACATAGACAGTCATACACACATTCACATTGATCAATTTACAGACATCTAAGTTCTCACTTTGATAGTATTACGCAATACTTAATTTATCCACCCAACCTGTTAGTTGTTCTAAATCAGGTCTCAGGTTTGCTGAAGCCAGTCTGGAGCTTGG